>NW_026555336.1:10986179-11417835 GCF_029017545.1 Prosopis cineraria | reverse complement strand
TGTGAACACCGTATTTTGTCCGGGCATTTTTTTTAAAAATAATAATAAATAACCAAAAATATATAAAAATACAAAAAAAATTTAATCCTTTTTAGGATTTATATTTTCAAGAAAAATAATAATAATAATCATCATCATCATCATCTAACAAAAAAATCCTCTCTTCTTTTACCTTAGATAACCCTTCTCTTAAAAGAAAATTAATTAAAAAAAATATACTATGAAATTGAATAATTAAATAAAATAAAATAAAGAGGTAGTATCACGTGCATGCCAATTTGAACTGCCCAGCTTCAGCAACAAAAAACACAGCAGACATGAAACAGACAAAAAGAAGGAAAACACGAGAGAGAACAGTCAGCCACGCATGCACGAAGAGACGCCGGAAAAACGCACGAGCAGACGCAGAAAAAAGGAACTTTCAGCCATGCAGAGAAACCAGAACACGTCAACGCACAGCCACAGCTACACAGAGAACACACACAGAAAAAACAAGCAGAGACGCACAATGAAAGGAAATAGAAACATGCACGTACACGAGAAAGCAAAAGAAAAAACACAGCACCAACACATACGAAAACACACACAGAAAAAGTAGAGGCATGGACACGACAGAAGAAAAAGGGAAGCAGAAAGGCAGCACCCACACGCAAAGAAAAAGAAGAGCCATGCAGAGAATGAAACAGAGCAGAGAGCTTTCGGCGCACGCAGAAAATGCAGCGGAAGAGAGAGGGAAAAGGAAGAAGCAGAGAAAGGGAGTAATCATTCAGCTCTTCCATCCTCTATATAAGGAGTGACAGGGCTGGGAGAAAAGAGGAGGAGAGACGGAGAGGTGAAACAGAAAAAGAAAGACCGAGAGGACTGAAAACAGAAAACAGAGACAGAGGAGAGAGTCCGGGAGAGGAAGAGAAGAGAGAAAGAAAATAGAGCAGAGAAGAAGCAGCAGAAAAGGAGAGGAAAAATGGAGAAACGAGGCGAGAAAAACTGGAAGAAGGAGATCAGAAGTAAAAAACAGAGCATAGGAGAACTGAGAGAGAGCACGAGGACGAGCGAAGACTGGAGACGAAAAGAATAACAGAGCAACTGGAGAGAGAGAGAAAGTGTGGAAGTTTGCAGGGGCTACTGCCATCACTGACGGTGCACTTCGTCCTCCTCTGTGTCTTCATCTCCTCTTCCTTTCTCAGTTACGGGCATCGCGGGAGCGTGTAAGTTTGCAGGGGCTACTGCCATCACTGACGGTGCACTTCGTCCTCCTCTGTGTCTTCATCTCCTTTTCCTTTCTCAGTTACGGGCATCGCGGGAGCGTGTGTAAGGTTAGTTCACACCTTATTAATTGCTTCTATGAATTTTATATCCAGGTGAATAAGTCTCGAATATACGTATTTATTTTTATGCTCATATGCTAAGCACATATATTTTTTTTTAAAACTTAAACAGGAGATTTTGAGAATTTTTACAGGAATTTAAAATGATCTCATACCATAAAGATCAATAAGATTTTACAAGTATGGGGATCAATTTTGCAGATACTTATACGGGTTCTAAAGGCCCATTATTAAAATTAACTCTTTTTTATACTAAATATTTAAGTTCCATGTGAGATTTTAAGAATCTTCGTAGGAACTTAAATTAGTCACATTATTATGTGGGACAGTAAGTCCTCGTAGATATAGTGATTTTCAATTTTTGTAATAAATAAGTAATTTTGCAAATAATCATATAATATACAATTTAAGAAACTTAATTAACCAAATTAAATGTATTTAAATTGTAACCATATTTACCAATTATATCTTTTAGCCACGTGAAATTTTTGAATCTCCGTAGGCTTCTAAGATCATTGTATTATCGTGTGAGTCAATAAGACTCTGCGGATATAACGATTTAGTTTTTAAAATAATATACATATATATATATAATTAATTAAATCAATTAATTAAATTTAATTCCTGTCTCGTGTGAGATTTTAGAATCTCCGTAGATATTTAGGATAATCATATTACCGTATAAGTCAATAAGGCTTTGCAGGTATGATGATTAAAATTCTTCAAAACATGTATATACATACTTAAAATATATTTTTGATACTTAAAATGTACATAAGAATATAAATAAATAAATTGAATTGCCAAACTCTTCTATCATGTGAGATTTCAGAATCTTCGCAAATACTTAGAGCAATTGCATTACCGTATGAATCAATAAGGTTCTACAGGTACTGCAATTAAATTTCTAATCATAAAATATAAAGAAAGATAATTTTAAACCCTTTCATTTCTTTATTCAAAATTCAAAAATTGAGAAAATAATTAAAATTAAATTACCTTTTGCAATTTAAAACACACATATCAAAATTTCAGAAATTGTTTTATTTGCAAAATGGTGAGTTATTTCTAATTAATTTCTCTTCAAAAAATATTTTTACCGACAAACTTTTAAGCCCGAACTACGTGGACTTTGATCCCCATCACAGGGTACGTAGGCCTCAGAGTCAGATTCTGAGTCAAGTCCGTCCTCCCTCTCGTAAATAAATAAACATTTCTCAAACACATTGAAATAAATGGATAATTAAAATAATTTTAAAACCATATTAATAGAGCACAACAAACTTCAGGTAACCGTTCTCACGAACGGGTGTTGTGGGGTGCCTAACACCTTCCCCACACTCAACCGACTCCCGAACCTATTCTCTGATTTCGCAGATCACCCTTATCTTCCATTAATCGGTTTCCCGAGATTTACCTCAAAATCTTGGTGGCGACTCCTCGTTCGATCCGGTTCCCGCCGCGAAGGCCGGGACCTCCGCTCGCGCGCCGTCCGCGTCGCATTTTTTTTCCGGGTGCGACAGTTGGCGACTCCACTGGGGAGAGTTAGAGAGTCAAGCCTATAAGTCTGTTATGCTCAAAATATAATATGGTTTATCTTTATTATCCCTTTAAATTTATGTGTCCCTTGTTCCTTTCTCTTTTTCCCTTTTCTCTTTCCTTTTGTATTTTATAACATGTTTAAGGTAGATAACATGCGGAATAAACCTTAAGATAGATGACTTTTATTTGTACATATATTTGTTTCTCTATTTGATCTGATTAAAAGTTGGGAGTTGGGTAGCATATGAGAATAAGATAGCATGCTTGCATGCTCTCATCACACTATACACTTACACAATTTGACACACACATATTTTGGGCCCTATACCCGGGTCTGTGAGTACTATAGGTTAGTAGAGGTTAGTAGTGGTTTCCCTGTGGAGTTTTTGAACTCTCGGAGGTTACCATGAATACCTCACCCAAGCTGTTACTTGCCTAATAAATTTGGTCCCTGTAGAGCTTATGTTCTTGGAGGGCCAAGATTATTAAGTAAGGTCTTCACCTTTGTGTGAGGGCATCTTGGGAGCCTTTTAGGAATATACATCCACCCGTGAATTACACGTTTCAGACAACAGCTAGTAGCCAACCATTCTAGTGAGCACCCGATTATGAACTTAAGTCTCCCTGAATAGGACGCAGGATGAGAGTATTGATCTTTTATTGCATCATTGTCATAGCATGTCATCATAAAGTATTCGCATTTTTTTAAAAAAAAACCACAAATTAAATAATTTCTCTTGTCATTGAGACTTTAGCCATGTGTCAGTTTTAGCTGCACATAGGCTAATTAATCCCTTTCTCCCTATGGGGCAATAAGCACATTGAGGAGAGAATGGATTTTTTTTTTCTTTATCAAAATCATTTTTATCATTTTTTTCTCCTTTCTCAAAAATAAGATTGTAAGGCTAAACCTTTCAACATTAATCATGTAGGGGATTTAAGCCTCTCGTCCATTAATTGTTTACTCCATCTCCCTATGGTGCAATAAGTATCTAGAGGAGAGGGTTTTCAAAAAAGTGAGCCAGATAGCTTGCTAAAATTATGAGAATTGTATATTATTAACCTTTGTTTTGATTAACAGGAACCGTGAGTTATCCAGAATCTTTGTGAAATTGGCATAAGGGATAAATGGCACTCGAAGGTAGTACAAATCTAAGTCATACTGGAAAATTATATCAGGGAAAAGGGATCAAATTATCTGTAAAAGTTGAGCCGCTGGAAACCTTAATTGAGTTGAGCCGTCATATCAAAGGGAAGATTATGCAAGATTTTAAAAGGAAATATGGAAATATCTTGGATCTTCTGTCAGTCACAATACATAATGATGCAATAATGGAATTAAGCCAATATTGGGATGCCTCGTTAAGATGTTTCACATTTCAAGACTTCCAAATGGCACCGACTTTGGAAGAATATGGAGAAATTTTGAGAATGCCCCTTAAGGAGAACATGGCAGTATATCTTTATCCTGGATATTTACCATCTCGAGGCACGATAGCGAAAATTTTGGAAATTCCTAAGGAAAAGGTACGAATGGTTTGCCCAGGACAAACAGAGGGAATCTCAAGAGCTGATGTAGAAGCCCACTTGAAAGTTTTGGCAGGAAAAGAGGCTTGGGTTACATTTTGCAGAGTCTTTGCCTTATGCATATATGGAATAATCCTGTTTCCATCATCAATTGGCATAATTGACTTAGGAGCCATTAGTGTATTCCAAATGGTGGAATACCATAACGTGAATCCAGTACCAGCAATCTTGGCAGAAACGTACTTGACCTTAACTCAATGTCACGATAAAGGGAAAGGAAAGGTCAATTGTTGTATTGCATTACTGGATTTATGGATGCTTGGCCACCTTTATGGAAAGACGCTTCCTTTCAGAAAGAAGAACGACTCAGACAGTAATCCACTCATGTCTTTTAAAGGCCAATTCATGATTGACGGAATGAGCTACATGGATTGGAAAAGAACCTTCTCAGAACTTAAAGAAAGTTCCATTTTATGGAAACTAGACTGGTGGTGGAAAGAGGAGGTTATTTACCATTGTGGTGACTTTCCGAATGTGCCTTTAATGGGACCCAGAGGGTGTATCAACTATAACCCTTCCTTAGCGTTAAGGCAACTGGCCTATAAGCAAAATGTTCCTTCTAAGAAAGAGGTGCAGGAGTTATACTTTCTACATAAGGAGGATGGGACAAAGTTATTAAGCCAGAATGTCAAAGAAGCATGGCAAGAGATAGGTTACAAAGGGAAGATTGAGCTAGGGATACGTGTAGTAAACTCAAGTCCAGAATACACTACTTGGCTGAAGAGTATGATTCAAGGAGCAAATCCTTTATTTCATCCTCAAAATCCCTTGTTAGGCAATGACTTGAAAGAGATTAATGGCCAATTGGTTGAATGCTTGAAGATGAAGGAAAATGAGTTACAAGCGCTTGCTAACTCAGAGTCTAAGAATAAAGAAGAATTGGAAAAATACCAAAACGAATGCGTTGAGTTACGGAGGAAGCTAGCAAAGGAAAGAGAAGGGCATAACCTTGAAGAAACACCTGAGACTAAGAAATTGAAAAAGGAAAATGCCAAACTGAAAAGGGAAGTGCAAACTAGTGATAACAAAGTTCAAAGTACTAAAGCAAGACTTGTCAAAATAGTCAGGGAAAATGATGCATTGAAGAAGGAATTACAAGACATCAGACCCATTGAGGAGATGCAGCAAGAAATCAATACGCTCACAAGACAATTGGAAAGGAAGGTGAATGAACTAGCCAGGGTGAGAGGAAGTGCAGCTGAGACAGCACAGAACTTTGTTCAGAGGCTTAATCAACAAAATGAAGTCTTAGAAGAGTGGAAATCACTTTGCCTTGATCAAACAGAAGAAACCAAAGAGTGGATGTTAAAATGTAGGCAGATAATTGATTTGGCTAATGACAAAATTCCAGAATTTGCAAGAGCATTTAAGCAAGCTGAAGGCATGGTTCTCCCTGGGGGAACTCCATTAGAGATTGTTGAATTCTTCCATTTGTGCAATGAAATTGTAAAAGAACTCAATAGCGTGACGAAGTTCTAAATCTGTATTAACATTTGAATCATTGTATGAGGATCTACATGACGCTTTGTGGTTGTGAAATTATTGATTAATTTGTACTACCATCATTTTCTTAAGACCTTGAATTTCGATAGGATCCAATGTCCATCTAATTCAATGGTCAACTTTAAATCCCCTATGAAGTAATAAATTTCTGGAGGAATTTAAAGGGTGCCAGTGTCGCGAAACCCTTATGTCTACACAATGCTGGATATCTTACGAAACAAACGTAAAGGTAAAACTTATTAAAATTAATTATTATGTTACACAGGTAAGCCAACATTGCGCCTCGAAAGAAAAACTCGGTTGACCAGATTCCCACCACTCGAGCATACAACACACGATCGCGTAGTCGTGCAATGGAAAATTCAACCGGGAATGAGTCAGCAACCTTAAATGATCGGATGTCTGCAGTGGAGTCTAAAATGGCTGAAATAAGTGACATGATGAAATTGCTAACAGAGGCTCTAAAAGGACGGAGTGATGATAACCCACCACGAAATACCGTAGCAGATGAGAACGCGGTTAATAGAACAATTGAGCCAAACAGAGGATCAGATCCTAAAGTACCCACGCCAGAGAAACAAGATTCTGGGATAGGGGCCTTTAACATACCGGATGGTCCTGGGGAAGATCATGCCTACATGTTCCAAATCCCACAAGTGCTACATAAAGAGAAGGAGTTGAAAGAAGAACTTGGAGAGATGAAAGATCAATTGAAGGCTCTTCAAGGATCAAACACGTGGGGTTCCTTAGACTTGAAAGAATTATGTTTGACCCCAGAAATCGATGTTCCCAAGAAATTCAAGATGCCAAGCTTCGATAAATATGATGGTACAAGTAACCCAATTTATCATTTGAGGGCCTATTGCACAAAGATGTCCATATGGTCACAAGATGAGAAGTTTCTGATAAACTTCTTTCCCGAAAGCTTAACTGGAGCCGCATTGACTTGGTACATGCAACTAGACCAAACCAAGATTAAAAGATGGAAAGACCTTGTGGATGTTTTCATGAGACAATACAAGTTCAATCTTGATACTGCTCCGACCAGAGAACAATTGAAAGCAATGACCAAGAAATCATTAGAGTCATTCAAAGAATATGCTCAAAGATGGAGAATAGTGGCTTCGCAAGTGCAACCTCCAATGGTTAATTCCGAACTTTGCTCGTACTTCATCCGTGCGTTGCCTAAGCCATTTTACCAACACATGATAGGAACACATGTCACTGATTTTGCTGATTTAATGGTAATTGGGGAAAGGATTGACATAGACATACGAGAAGGGAAGATAGCCACTTCTCAAGCTGAAAGTAGTTCACGAAAGAACTATGACCAAAAAAAGAAAGAAGGGAATGTGAACTATATTCAACCTATAAGACAAGCAGCTACCAATTCTCAAGTCCCTTATCAAGTAGAGGGAAGGAATCAAAGACAGCAACAATTTGGGTTCAGGCCTAACAAGCACGGACAGGATGGAGAGAGGAGAAATGTCCAATCCAGGGATAGTCGCCCATGGCCCAATTTTGGATTAACAAATGCTGAATTGTACCATAAACTTTTGACAGCCCAATTATTAGGTCCGCGACCTTATAAGCCTCTTGGTCCGCCTTACCCGGCATGGTATAATCCAAATGTTGTTTGTGAATACCACATGGGTGCACCTGGGCACTCAATAGAAGACTGTGTGACGTTTAAAAGAATGTGCTAGACCTAGTTGATTCTAACCATATCCAGCTTAAAGAAGAGGGAAGCTCTACCCTTACTACTGATCCACTCCCAAATCACGAAAAACGAGTCAACGCTATTGAAGAAGAAGATGCGTGCTTCAAAAGCTCCGCAAGAATCAGGATGCCTATGAATGAGCTTTATGCTCATTTAAAGGAGTATGGCTATATGCGAGAAATGCTCCTCACGAATAATATCAGTGATCAAATGCCTGGATACTGTGAATATCATCAAGAGAAAATAGGCCATGACATAGAAAGTTGTGAACAGTTTAAAGGAGCTGTTAGAAAAATGATGGCGTTAGGGATCGTGTCTGTAAAGAGGGGAGACGCCAAAGTGTGCATGGTAGAAAAAAAACATGTTGAGCTTGTCATTAAAAATTTGAGCCCAAAAGAACGGGTTCAGGCAGTCTCTTTTGTGATAAACAAAGCCTCTGCAGATCTTGTACCTCACGTAAGACAACCAACATTGACCATAAGCACGCCTCATCCCTTTCCCTATGAAAGTGATCGAGCAGTCCCGTGGAAATATCAAAGCATTGTGGAGAACCACAAAAACCCAACGTTGATTGCGGGACAAGCAATGAAATGGCCAACCAAGGGGGTGTTACTCGAAGTGGAAAACCATACTTACCATCTTACATTAGGAAAATGGTAAAAGAGAAAAATGCAAGTATTAATAGGCCAAAGGAAGACAATCCTAAAGAAATGGAAAAATTAGAAGATGAGTTTTTATCGATTATGAAGCAAAGTGATTACAGCATTGTGGACCAATTGAAGAAAACTCCAGCGCGTATCTCCATACTTTCTTTGATTTTAAGTTCCGAAGCGCATCGTCAAGCATTGCAGGAAGTGTTGAATCAAGCTTTTGTGCAGCCTAATATAACCCCTGAGAAGGTGGCAAGTGTAATGAATGTTGTAAAAGCCTCCTCTACCATTTCCTTTTCGGAAGAGGAAGTTACAGAAACCGCTGTTCACCAAGCCAAGGCTTTGCACATCACTTTGAAATGTGAAGGGTTCATAATCGCAAGAGTATTAATTGATGGAGGATCAGCGTTAAATGTCTTGCCGCTCTCCACATTTGAATCATTATCACTAGAAGCTTCAGGTGTACATAAAAGTAATATTGTGGTAAGAGCATTCGATGGATCAAGACGGGAAGTATTAGGATCCATTTGTCTCTCCCTGGAGATAGGGCCGAGCAGGTTTAAGGTGGATTTCCAACTCATGAACATAGACCCAAGTTACACAATGCTGCTAGGAAGGCCATGGATTCATTCTGCTAGGGCTGTTCCTTCTACCTTACATCAAAAGGTTAAGTTCATCAGTGATGGGAGAATTATAGCAGTTAAAGGAGAGGAGGAAATCATGGTGAGCAAACCAAGCTCACTCCCTTATATTGAGGCTGCAGAGAAAGATTATGGAGTTTCCTTTCAAAGCCTAGAGGTCGAGGGTATTTGCGGTAGTACTCACAACATCAATTCCGTCGTGGCTAAAATCATGGCGAAGAGTGGGTTTATGCCAGGGAAAGGTTTAGGCTCTCATTTACAAGGAATTACGTGTCCAATTAAGGTTTTGGATAATTGTAATCGCCAAGGGTTAGGGTATGAGCCTACCCTGGAAGACCAGATGAAAGACAAAGCAAGTTTGGCAAATGGCAAAAAGGCTAGTAAATTGGAGATTCCACACATTAAAGAATCCTTCCCAGGCCCGTCCGAGGTGATATATAAACCAGCTATCTCAGTGATCTCTTTTAATGAAGATGTACCATGCAGAACAAGTGCCTCAATTGCAGTCGATGATTCCAACAAAGTTCTGGCGAATTGGGAGTTTGAAGAGGCCAATGATGTCATTAGCTTAGAGTAATTGTTTCAATTATGTTGTTCCTATTTTATCCACTTTTGAGCCCAGGTTTAGGTAATAGATCTTGGGTATTCACTAATGCAAACTTTTGATATACATAATTCATGAAAATGAATTTCAATTGCATTCATGTCTATTTCTTTATTCCACCCTATCTACTTCAATACATCTTTCTCCGTTTCATTCCTGTTCCTTATTTCATCTCGTTCCATATTCATTATCCAGGGATTTTGTTTCTTCTGATTCCATCTCCCACCCAGAGATTAATAAACCCTGTGAAGATGATTCATTCGTTGCCACTGATATGCATGATTGTGAGTCTGATGATGAAGACATAATCCAAACTTTTTCAAAGATGCTTGAATTGAGTGATAAGGGAATATGCCCACATGAAGAAGTGATTGAGATGGTTAATATGGGAACCGAGGAGGATCAAAGAATGCTCAAAATAGTAGATAATCCTGAAAGGGAACAAATGATTGAGTTGTTCAAAGAATACATAGATGTGTTTGCATGGTCATATAAAGACATGCCTGGGCTAGACCCAAGCATTGCTTCTCATAAAATACCATTACTTCCCAAGGTCGAGCCTAAGAAACAAAAGTTAAGGAGAATGAACACGGGGGTGTCCTTGCAGATAAAAGAAGAAGTAATAAAGCAGTTAGAAGCAGGATTTTTGGAGGTAGTAACTTACCCACAATGGGTGGCAAATATTGTTCCTGTTCCTAAAAAAGATGGTCGGATTCGAATGTGTGTTGATTATCGTAATTAAATAATGCGAGTCCGAAAGATGACTTTCCATTACCCCACATTGATGTATTGGTCGATAATACTGCTCGAAGCTATCGCTATTCCTTTATGGATGGTTATTCAGGGTACAATCAAATCCCTATGCATGAAAAGGATAAAGAGAAAACAACCTTTACAACCCAATGGGGAACTTATTGTTATCGGGTAATGCCTTTTGGTTTGAAAAATGCTGGGGCAACTTATCAACGAGCTATGGTAGCACTATTCCATGACATGATGCATAAAGAAATTGAAGTATATGTAGATGATATGGTAGCTAAATCAGCGGAGAATAAGAGTCATGTTGGAGTCCTTAGAAAGCTATTTGGGAGATTACGCGAATATCGGCTAAGATTGAATCCTAACAAATGCATTTTTGGAGCTCTTTCTGGGAAGTTATTGGGATTCATTGTGAGTCGTAAAGGGATAGAAGTAGATCCAGATAAAGTGAGAGCAATTCGAGAAATGCCATCTCCCCAAACAGAGAAAGAAGTTAGAAGTTTCTTGGGACGATTGAATTACATTGCTAGATTCATTGCCAATCTAACAGCCACTTGCGAACCAATGTTTAAACTGTTAAAGAAAAATTGCAAGGGGACATGGGATGATGATTGTCAAAAGGCCTTTGATAAAATTAAAGATTATTTGTTAAATCCCCCGATTTTGGTACCTCCATCACCAGATCGTCCACTAATCCTTTACCTAACAACTTTACCTCGCTCAATGGGAGCAATGCTAGGTCAACTTGATGATTCTGGAAAGAAGGAAAGAGCGATTTATTTCTTGAGCAAGAAGTTTAATGAGTGTGAAGCTCGTTATCCGGTGATTGAGCGAACTTGTTGTGGACTAGTATGGGCAACTAGAAGGCTAAGGCAATACATGCTTTACTACACTACCTGGCTAATCTCACGAGTGGACCCACTTAAATACATCTTTGAGAGCCCGCACATTACTGGTAGAGTACTAAAATGGCAAGTTGTACTATCAGAATATGATATAAAGCATGTGATGCAAAAGTCAGTCAAAGGTAGTGCAATAGCAGATCACTTGGCCGATAATCCTTTAGGGGATGACCAACCATTAGATTTTCAATTTCCTGATGAAGTCATATGCACTACAGAAGAAGGTTGTGGTGAAGGAAACAATGAAGAGCGAGAATGGGAAATGTATTTTGATGGAGCCGCCAACATGCATGGAAATGGGGTAGGAGCGGTGATCGTTTCACCCGAAGGAAAACAATTTCCAGTGGCCATCAAATTAGAATTTGATTGTACTAACAACATAGCAGAATATGAAGCTTGTGTTAATGGTCTTCGAGCAGCTATTACCCTTGGTATACGGTGTTTGAAGGTATTTGGTGATTCAGCTCTCATTATTCATCAAGTAACAGGAGAATGGAGAACAAAGGATGTAAAATTGATTCCCTATCAAGAACTCCTAACAGATTTGATTAAGCAATTTAAGGTTGCTAGCTTTCATCACTTGACTAGAGATAAAAACCGTTTCGCTGATGCTTTAGCCACTTTAGCAGCAATGATCCAACTTGATTGTGGAGTCCATATCCAACCCATCCAAGTGGAAGCTAGAAGCTTTCCAGCGTACTGTCTGAATGTTGAAGAAGATCGAGAAGAATATCCTTGGTTCCAGGATATTAAGGATTATATCACTAAGAGATCATACCCAGCTGGAATGACTGAGAATGAAAAGAAAACCCTTCGTCGTTTGGCTATGACATTCTTTATCAGTCAAGATGTTCTATACAAGAGGGGTTATGATGGTACTTTACTTCGCTGTGTGAGTTCAGAAGAAGCAAAGAAAATCATGGTTGAGGTACATGAGGGCATATGTGGCACGCATGCGAATGGTCACACTATGGCCAAACAGATTCAAAGGTATGGCTACTTCTGGCTAACAATAGAGAAAGATTGCTTTGAGCATGTCAAGAAATGCCATAAATGTCAGGATAAATGCTCCTCCAATCCCATTATATAATTTGGTATCACCCTGGCCATTCTCAATGTGGGGCATTGACATTATTGGCCCAATTAACCCAAAAGCTTCGAATGGACATCGCTTCATCCTTGTCGCGATTGACTATTTCACAAAATGGGTAGAAGCAAATTCATTTGCTAGCATCACGCAAAAGACGTTCCTTAAATTCATGAAGACAAATATTTTATGCCGATATGGGATTCCTGAAAGGATCATTACTGATAATGGTCCCAATCTCAATGGAACGGAAGTCAGGAACTTTTGCGAGAAGTTCCAAATCAAGCATCATAATTCAGCCCCGTATAGACCTCAAATGAATGGAGCAGTTGAAGCAGCCAATAAAAATATTAAGAAGATCATTGGAAAAATGACAGTAACTTATAAGGATTGGCATGAGATGCTTCCCTATGCTTTACATGGTTATCGTACTACTGCACGCACATCCATAGGGGTGACCCCATACTCCCTTGTTTATGGAATGGAAGCTGTTACACCCATTGAGATAGAAATACCATCTTTAAGAGTATTGGCAGAGGTAGATTTAGAAGAAAATGAATGGATACGAACCCGATTTGAGCAACTTAACATGATTGAAGAGAAAAGGCTCATTGCAATGTGTCATGGACAATTGTACCAAAAGAGAATGGCAAGAGCTTTTGATAAAAAACTTCGCCCACGGGAATTCAGTGCTGGGGATCTTGTACTCAAGAAAATATTGCCTAACCAAGAAGATAATAGAGGCAAATGGGCTCCGACCTATGAGGGACCTTATGTTGTCAAACATGCTTTTTCTGGAGGAGCACTGATCCTAGCTGACATGGACGGTCAAGAGTTAGCAAAGCCCATTAATGCAGATGCTGTCAAGCGTTACTTTGCTTAAACAGAAAATGAAAAAGAATGAAGCGCTCGTTAGGTTGAAAACCTGTAAAGGCAACCTAGGCAAAAGTTAGAGCTAATAGAAAATGAAAAGGAAAGAATAGCTCGTTAGGTTAAAAAACCTGTAAAGGTAATCTAAGCAAAAGTTAGAGCTAAAAAAAAAGGGGGGCAAAGCCATGATAAGAAGAAGAAGAGTTCGCCAAGACAAAAGGATGTCTTAGGAGAAGAAAAGGAAGGCATCAAAAGTTAATTATGTTTGGGAAAGTTATCTCCATCGTCTCTCATATTATGCATATCAATAGCAGCTCAGTGAAACACCTGTTGGGGTTTTGAAAAGCTAAAGGAAGAGATGTGATAAAGTAAATCCATATATCCCATTCGCGCTTTGGCCATTTGTACTCATAAACCAAGATATTCCCATTTCTCTATGAACTTTAGCCTCAGTGAATGAATTTTTTCCGCCCTTGCTCCTTTGAGACCATCTTTCTTCTCGTTTCGTGTTATCATATTTGGATACAAATCTCATATATTACAGCAGGTTCGCATTCAAGGAACAATATTCATTGACGCATTTACTTGACGTAGAATGCTGGTATCTTTATTCTCGCCTTTCGCCCTTGAGGTATCAAGATCATTACGTAGGTGTAAAATGATAATGAGAGCATGTCTACTATTAGTGTTTGGTTATAATAGTTAATCTCATCAATTTGAAGACAAGATCAAGTGACAAGAATTTGGTCATTGGAATTTTCTAAAGAGGGGCAACGGCATACTGTGATACTACACCTATTAATGAATAAAGGTTAAATAACAGACTTGGAGGTATTACCTTATGTTCGAAATGATTTATTCAATGTGCACAAAATTTTCAAAAAAGGGGGATAAATACTAAGATAGTTTTCAACATTAAGCTTTCCAATAAAATTTTTGCAATACATTTGCATTATTCATACATTTGCATTGGGGCAAATAAGCACGTCTTACCCTTTACATTGCAAATCATCCATCCAATGTATATTTAGCGCCTATAAACATCATACATGGCACATTACCACATTGCATGCCTTGTCGTAGAAACACGCCACACTTAGATTGGGGCAAATAAAAAAACATGCATTGCATATCACCCCATTGCATGCATTGCTACAGAGAGTATGCCCTATTTAGATTAGGGCAAACTAAAAACTTGCAAAACCTAAGGAAGTAAGCGAAGAATTAACAAAACTCACCTTTGAGTTTCTCATATTTTCCCCGTGAGATGAAACCTATTCTCACACTCAAAGCCCAGTACCGGCTGGCACGATTTCTTAAAGCCCTGTAACGGCAGGCCCCCAAAGCCCTGTTACGGCAGGCACCCAAAGCCCAGTACCGGCTGGCACGATTCCTTAAAGCCCTGTAACGGCAGGCACCCCAAAGCCCTGTTACGGCAGGCACCCTAAAGCCCAGTCCCGGCTGGCACGATTCTTTAAAGCCCTGTAACGGCAGGCACCCCTAAAGCCCTGTTACGGCAGGCCCTCAAAGCCCAGTACCGGCTGGCAATTCCTTAAAGCCCTGTAACGGCAGGCCCCCAAAGCCCTGTTACGGCAGGCACTCAAAGCCCAGTACCGGCTGGCATGATTCCTTAAAGCCCTGTAACGGCAGGCACCCCAAAGCCCTGTTACGGCAGGCACCCTAAAGCCCAGTACCGGCTGGCACGATTCTTTAAAGCCCTGTAACGGCAGGCACCCCTAAAGCCCTGTTACGGCAGGCCCTCAAAGCCCAGTACCGGCTGGCACGATTCCTTAAAGCCCTGTAACGGCAGGCCCCCAAAGCCCAGTACCGGCTGGCACGATTCCTTAAAGCCCTGTAACGGCAGGCCCCCAAAGCCCTGTCACGGCAGGCACCACAAAGCCCAGTTTCGGCTGGCACAATTCTTTAAAAGCCCTGTCACGGCAGGCACCACAAAGCCCAGTATCGGCTGGCACAATTCTTTAAAGCCCTGTCACGGCAGGCATCCTCCGAGCCTTGTAAAAGCAGGCATCCACCCGGTCCTTTGGAACATAGGCAATTCATCTCCATTGAGGTTTTGTTTTGTTTAGTTCGTAAATCACATTTCATTTTAAACCCTTTCTTTTATTTTGTTTTGTTTTGTTTGGTTGTAGATACCTAAGAGTCTTGCCCCTCCTAACAAAATACATGTTTCTCTCTTCATTCATTTCTAAGATAAGAATATCATCTCATGAAATTCTCACTTAGAAATCAAATGAAGAGGGGGCATCTAGTCAACATATATTTTGTTTGGATCGTTGTCATTTGATTATTTTCATTCACATCACATTGCTAAAAATCAAAAATCATGTCACTGTGTTTGTTATGCAATAGTCTCGCATTTAATCATATCTTGTCGTGTCAGGGGCAATTAGGTCTTTTCATAGGTATTGCATGGCCGACCAAAATACATGTTCTATCTTTACTTGTCACTTATGTAAGAATTCAAAAACACACTTTTTCATATACTTACATAAGAAACAAGTAAAGAGGGGCAACTGTGAACACCGTATTTTGTCCGGGCATTTTTTTTAAAAATAATAATAAATAACCAAAAATATATAAAAATACAAAAAAATTTAATCCTTTTTAGGATTATATTTTCAAGAAAATAATAATAATAATAATCATCATCATCATCTAACAAAAAAATCCTCTCTCCTTTTACCTTAGATAACCCTTCTCTTAAAAGAAAATTAATTAAAAAAAATATACTATGAGATTGAATAATTAAATAAAATAAAATAAAGAGGTAGTATCACGTGCATGCCATTTTGAACTGCCCAGCTTCAGCAACAAAAACACAGCAGACATGAAACAGACAAAAAAAGAAGGAAAACGAGAGAGAGAACAGTCAGCCACGCATGCACGAAGAGAACGCCGGAAAAACGCACGAGCAGACGCAGAAAAAAGGAACTTTCAGCCATGCAGAGAAACCAGAACACGTCAACGCACAGCCACAGCTACACAGAGAACACACACAGAAAAAACAAGCAGAGACGCACAATGAAAGGAAATAGAAACATGCACGTACACGAGAAAGCAGAAAGAAAAACACAGCACCAACACATACGAAACACACACAGAAAAAGTAGAGGCATGGACACGACAGAAGAAAAAGGGAAGCAGAAAGGCAGCACCCACACGCAAAGAAAAAGAAGAGCCATGCAGAAATGAAAACAGAGCAGAGAGCTTTCGGCGCACGCAGAAAATGCAGCGGAAGAGAAGGGAAAAGGAAGAAGCAGAGAAAGGGAGTAATCATTCAGCTCTTCCATCCTCTATATAAGGAGTGACAGGGCTGGGAGAAAAGAGGAGGAGACGGAGGAGGTGAAACAGAAAAAGAAAGACCGAGAGGACTGAAAACAGAAAACAGAGACAGAGGAGAGAGTCCGGGAGAGGAAGAGAAGAGAGAAAGAAAATAGAGCAGAGAAGAAGCAGCAGAAAAGGAGAGGAAAAATGGAGAGAAACGAGGCGAGAAAAACTGGAAGAAGGAGATCAGAAGTAAAAACAGAGCATAGGAGAACTGAGAGAGAGCACGAGGACGAGCGAAGACTGGAGACGAAAAGAATAACAGAGCAACTGGAGAGAGAGAGAAAGTGTGGAAGTTTGCAGGGGCTACTGCCATCACTGACGGTGCACTTTGTCCTCCTCTGTGTCTTCATCTCCTCTTTCTTTCTCAGTTACGGGCATCGCGGGAGCGTGTGTAAGTTTGCAGGGGCTACTGCCATCACTGACGGTGCACTTCGTCCTCCTCTGTGTCTTCATCTCCTCTTCCTTTCTCAGTTACGGGCATCGCGGGAGCGTGTGTAAGGTTAGTTCACACCTTATTAATTGCTTCTATGAATTTTATATCCAGATGAATAAGTCTCGAATATACGTATTTATTTTTATGCTCATATGCTAAGCACATATATATTTTTTTTAAAACTTAAAACAGGAGATTTTGAGAATTTTTACAGGAATTTAAAATGATCTCATACCATAAAGATCAATAAGATTTTACAAGTATGGGGATCAATTTTGCAGATACTTATACGGGTTCTAAAGGCCCATTATTAAAATTAACTCTTTCTTTATACTAAATATTTAAGTTCATGTGAGATTTTAAGAATCTTCGTAGGAACTTAAATTAGCCACATTATTATGTGGGACAGTAAGTCCTCGTAGATATAGTGATTTTCAATTTTTGTAATAAATAAGTAATTTTTGCAAATAATCATATAATATACAATTTAAGAAACTTAATTAACCAAATTAAATGTATTTAAATTGTAACCATATTTACCAATTATATCTTTTAGCCACGTGAAATTTTTGAATCTCCGTAGGCTTCTAAGATCATTGTATTATCGTGTGAGTCAATAAGACTCTGCGGATATAACGATTTAGTTTTTAAAATATATATACATATATATTATATAATTAATTAAATCAATTAATTAAATTTAATTCCTGTCTCGTGTGAGATTTTAGAATCTCCGTAGATATTTAGGATAATCATATTACCGTATAAGTCAATAAGGCTTTGCAGGTATGATGATTAAAATTCTTCAAAACATGTATATACATACTTAAAATATATTTTTGATACTTAAAATGTACATAAGAATATAAATAAATAAATTGAATTGCCAAACTCTTCTATCATGTGAGATTTCAGAATCTTCGCAAATACTTAGAGCAATTGCATTACCGTATGAATCAATAAGGTTCTACAGGTACTGCAATTAAATTTCTAATCATAAAATATAAAGAAAGATAATTTTAAACCCTTTCATTTCTTTATTCAAAATTCAAAAATTGAGAAAATAATTAAAATTAAATTACCTTTTGCAATTTAAAACACACATATCAAAATTTCAGAAATTGTTTTATTTGCAAAATGGTGAGTTATTTCTAATTAATTTCTCTTCAAAAAATATTTTTACCGACAAACTTTTAAGCCCGAACTACGTGGACTTTGATCCCCATCACAGGGTACGTAGGCCTCAGAGTCAGATTCTGAGTCAAGTCCGTCCTCCCTCATAAATAAATAAACATTTCTCAAACACATGAATATAAAATGGATAATTAAAATAATTTTAAAACCATATTAATAGAGCACAACAAACTTCAGGTAACTGTTCTCACGAACGGGTGTTGTGGGGTGCCTAACACCTTCCCCACACTCAACCGACTCCCGAACCTATTCTCTGATTTCGCAGATCACCTTTATCTTTCATTAATCGGTTTCCCGAGATTTACCTTAAAATCTTGGTGGCGACTCCTCGTTCGATCCGGTTCCCGCCGCGAAGGCCGGGACCTCCGCTCGCGCGCCGTCCGCGTCGCATTTTTTTTTCGGGTGCGACAATGTGGAGTTCAATAATGAATTGGGATGTGAGATTGTGATTAACATGAGATGGTTTGAGTACTACAATTGCTTTAGGCATGCCCATATTATGGAAACATATACATGCTATGAAATGTTGCCTTCATGCATTGCATGATCATATAAGGCAAAAGTTCATTTAGGAAGAGGAGTAGTGAGATAAAAATTCATATGGTATAACTACCACACAGAGCTTGATGGCTTGCCAGCATATGTTTATATATTCATTGTCCCACATATTCAACAAGGGATTATCCTATTATGTTTGAGGAATTTAAACCTAACTTAGTTTTCACTTATTCAATGAGGAAGCTAACTTAGGCAGAACAATGCCCTATAGTGTGAGATTTAATCGGGTAGCTTTTCACATGTTAAAGGCTAGGGTAGTCTCATCACATGGATGATCCCATTGTGTAATAGCCCATAATTTCATGTCGAAGAAATGAGGAAATAAGGGAGATGTGATCATATATATTATTAATAAAGGCACATGATTGTCTTTATTATATCCCTTATGTTGAAATCATGTGAAATTATACGATTAATGTTATGATTGTGAAATGGAATTGTAAATTGTGAGAATGGAACTATGAATAGAAAGATGACATGGGTGAAATGATGTTACACCACTCGTATTTTTGTTAATTAATTGACATGCATTAGTACAGGTTAGATATACCTTGGTAATTGAATGGTTATATTTACCCTTCTCTCTTTAATATTACAGGAGCTAGCTCTTCAGGGAAACATTGAGGAAAATAAGCTAAGGCTTAGGATATTCATCCTAAATTTGTATCCATCAGTTATTTTAAATTTATGTGCATAACTAATGATGATATTGCCAACTAGGAATTACATGTTTTGCTTGCTTACACTAAGTGATTGTTAAACTAAATGGCATATTTTGGGCCCTAAAATGTATGTATGAAATAATATATCTTAAAAGGGCTAAAATACTAGTGCAAGTGAGAAGGAAGTGAATATGCTATTAATAATGAATGATATGATGATTTATACAATTGAGGCTCTCCTTTTTATTTTTGTTATTAAAGAGTTGAGCATTAAAAATATGATAGATGTGTTATGTGTATGACATGGTGTGTTGCATAAGTGTTTATGTGTCCATTGAGTGTGGTCTAAGGTCAAGTTTAGGCTTTTAGCACTTGGAGAAAAAAATGACACTCTTAAGTTTCGTTTTGATTGAAAAAAGGAGTGAACTGAGAAATATATGTCTAGCTTTTGATTGAGAAATAATTTAAATATAAAACCCATGCCATTAGCCAGGGCTAAGAGAAAGCCTATAGACACCTAGATCATCTCAATTGGATGTTAGATGGAGAAATAGGGTGTGTCAAAAGTTTGCCTCAAGATACTGTCATTTTAAAGCATCAATACTATCATAACTGTGCAATACACCACAGGGCATGGCATAGAGGGAAACGTGCTGCGATGCACATATAACATGTCATGGTATGCCTCTACCTTTTTGCATTATTTTATTGTTTTCACAACTTAAATGCAAATACTTTGATATAAATTAATATCCCATGCTTTTATAACCTATTTTGCTCTAATTTATGATTTGAAAGTATATTTAAAGTTTAATAGTTTGAAAACTTGGGATCCTATTTTTAAGATTATACAAACTTCATAATCCTATAGGGATAATCCCTTGATTGCCTTAAGTTTTGGAGATAATGTGGACTAGTATGGGAGACCTTATAGCTACTAGCTTATACTATCTTCATTCAACATTTACAAAACTAAATCATTCACTTAATCACCCCCACAACTCCAAAATGACTATACACATGTTAAATTCGTTCAACCCATTTAATCAAACACTCAAACTTTATCAAGCCTCTTATACAGGCCAAAGAAACTTGAATCAAGGTCCCTAAGGCATGAACAATCTCTAGGGTTTGAAAATAACTCTTCTCCAACCCATATCATCTTTATCCATCCTCAAAACCTATGAAAAATGAGATGGAGAGGTAGAAGAGAGACTTAGGAAGATTACCTAAGTGATTGGTGGTCTAAATTAGCTCCCAACTCTAAGATTAAGGCCCTAGTAGAGGTTCTACCTTCTCCCTTTGAGCTCTCTTAAAATCTCATGATTTTCCTCTAATTTTTGAGTTTGATTGCATCTTATTTGTCAAAATTCAATACTGTGAGCTGCGGCACATAGTATAAAACCAAGTTGTAAAACTCCAAGTAGACATTGTTAGAAATTATGCCCTAAGGCCAATCATTGTACTATGCATATTGTTATATAATGAATTTCTTTTTTCTTATCATATCAATTGCATGTTCAATATGATAACTACATCCTTGGATAAACTATAATAATTGTCCTAAATGCTCCTAGTCGGTCATCTCTAATGGATCATAAATGAATAAGACTAGTATGAATTTGATTAATTATAGAGATACAAATCAAAGTCAGAGGTACTTGAAAGAGTACAAGGTGCTAGATCGACCCGCTGTGAGAAAGCTGTATGGTACAAGTCATAAGTTTATCTCATATGTAACTATATCACTAAGCTCTTTGATTTGAGATCATCATGGATTCCTACATGATGACCACTGAACTTTGACCTAATCAAAAATCACCTTTGATCAGGTAATCATAAAGGCTATGATTGAATTTAGTAATATTCATGCAAAGGAATATGAGTAGTCAAGATAGAATTTGTCCCTCACATTAAATGAGAGATATTACTAGACCCCTCAATGAGTGAGACTGAGAAAATGTATGGCCATACTACAATAGAAAGAGTTTTTCTATTACTACAGTTAGTCCACTCAGAGATCGAGAAAATAACGATCAGGTAAAGGAGAATGACAATTTCATGTCTCACACTTGACCAAAATATCATATGACAAAAGGGATGTGATACAGTTGCATGATAGGTTACATTGAATCATTAATCCCCGTATAAATTGGGTAGTTGTAATGTCTTACTAGAGGCTACTTGTGACTTGTAGGCTAATAGCATAATTGGCCTACTACCAATTTTATATGGGCCTATAGGTTCACATACAAGAATAGCCCAACTTGAGCTATAATGTCTAAGTTCATTAAATCTAGAATATATCTGGATTCAAGATTCAATAAATGTAATATAGAGTGAATGAATTATATATATATATATATATATTTGAATATTTATTTGATAAATATATATATATATATGAAATATAAAATTTAAAATATAATTATATATATATATATACACATTCAAAAAATATATATTTATATATATATCTGTGTGTGCGTGCGCGTATGTTTATATGTATATGTATATGTATATGTATATGATACATAAAATTAAATATATATAATATAATATGTATATATATATATATTTCAAATATATATGTGTATATATATTCGTATATATATAATATAATATGTATATGTGATATATATTATATTATATTAGTTTTAAATTTAATTTTATATGATAAATCAAATTTAATAACTAATATGATATGAGAGAATATCATGATAGTTTTATAATTTAAACTTATAAGATAAATTTAAATTAGATATGATATCATAGATTAAATTTATGAGATAAATTTAATTAAATTTTCATGGGCTCTTTAAGTAGAAGAGGAAAACCCTGATCCATATACTATATATATAGATAAGGATGTCCTTTATGAAGGAGGATAGAGTTAGAAAAGTTCTGACAGCAAAAATACTTTGAGAGCCATGAAACACCCTATAGAAAAAAAACTAACATTCAAAGAAGAACGAACACTGGGAGTACTAACACGCTGTTTGAGTTAGAGAGCTGTTCGTGTGGATATCGGTAGAGGGAGCAGATCTACATTATTAGCTCCTGAGATCCAAACTCTTGAAGAGAACGTGCACCAAGTTTGAAGAATTAAAAGGTAATTCTTTATCCACCTTGACTTAAATAAGTTCGTTCAGTCCATAACAGGATAGGAACTTTAAAAATTTTAATCTTCTACTACATCTCCCTATCCAATAGTGGTACTAGAGCTAGGTTAAATTTTTGTTTAAGTTGGGTTTTGATTGATTACATTCTTAAATCTTCATATGATGAACTTCTTTAGATGAACGTTGCTTTGAGATTTTTAAATTTATATGGATATTTTCAAAATCCATATATATTTTTCATGTGATGTTTTCGAAATGCGCACACACACACACACACACATATATAAACTCATTTTATATTTAAATTTATATGAATTTAAATAAATTAATATGATTAATATTTAGCTATATGATGTGCATTCTCAATATAACTAATGTTCGTCTATATGATATGCATTCTCAATGTCATTATTATTCGTCTGTGTCCTCATATGGTTTAGACTGGATTGTCGATTGTTGAATCCAAAGGGTCTGAGGCAGCAACTCATTCAAAGAGAATAAGCTTTTCAAAAGCGTCATCACTAACTCTGTGTGGCACAACTTAATTCACAATTTATAGCCTTTCATTATATATGAATTGTTTATTTACTGTGTTTTTTTTCTTTACCTTGAAGTTGTTTGGGTATAGTGACACATATAGCTCTAGTTTTATAAGAGTTGTAAATTTTAAATACAGCCCATGTGTCGTGCCTTCTCTCTATGAACTCTGAATGTACATTCTCTTCTCATCCTAATCCCCTCATATGTATAAACAAGGTTTTTTGATGTAATTTATCTTCTTAGGGAGGTCCTCTCATTGGCTTGGGATGGACATAGGTTAGGTGAGCTATATTATGTCATATTTAATTATGCTTTTGATTAAATCATAATATGCATGATTTTATATGAGATATAATTGCTTTTACTTTACACAATTATTAAATTAATAAATCAAACCCTCTAATCAAAATCTTAAGTTATAATGCCATCAATTAATGAATACTTATCAAAATCTAGATCACTCAAATGTAGGATCCACCAAAATGGATACATTTGGGTTATCTTGGTAAGACAAGTGTGAGTAATGGTACTACTCATAAAGATTCAATATTGTCTAACTTAATTGAGATTATCAAAATGGTTTTGGATCTTAAGGCATTAGATAGGATTGAACATGTCGGATCATATGATGATTGAATTACATAAAGATTTAAGAGTTATATGTGATGTAATTGGTAAATGAGTTACCTATCTAAATAACTTAATTTTAAGGATCCTGCTAAAGCAGACTTAAATTTAAGTGAAATATAATTCTTAGCCCACTAATCAAATTTGAGGGTTGTTAGTTTTAGTAGGAGATATAAATAACTTTGTGTATTTTATTATAGAATCATGTCGACTAGTAACACTGCTACACTATCGTTGTGATCAGTCCTTAAGCAGGACAAACTCAATGGGATGAACTCTCTTGACTGGTTTCGAAACTTGAGAATTGTTCTCAAGTAGGAAAAATGCTTATGTCCTAGATGAACCCATTTTTAAGGAGCCTGCAGCCAACGCTCCAAGAGCTCAAAGGGATGCTTAGATAAAACACACTAATGACTCAGCAGACGTAGGATGCCTAATGCTAGATACCATGGTTCTAAAACTTCAAAGAGATTTGGTACACATAGAGGCTTATGAAATGATTGTATATCTCAAGGAAATGTTCTAGCAACAGGTAAGGAAAGAGAGGTATAAGACCATAAAGGCCTTACACTCTTGCAAGATGGTTGAGGGTGCATCAGTTAGCACTTACATTTTAAAGATAAAGAGCTATATTGATCACCTTGAGAGGCTCTTATTTCCCCTAAGCCAGGAGTTAGCTACAGACTTGATCTTGAACTCACTCCTGAAAAGTTATGACCAGTTTGTTATGAATTATAACATGAATGACATGGAGAAATCCATTTCTGAACTACATGGGGTGCTTAAAATTGCTGAGCAAAACATTAAGAAAAAGCTTAGCACTATTTTGATGGTTCAGAAAGGAAAAAGTATGAAAAAGAAAGGCAAAGGCAAGGGCGAGGGAAAGGGTAAAGGCTCAAATGGTAAGACCAACGAGTCAAACAAGCCTGAAACTAAGCCTTCAGCCAAGAAGGCAAAGCCTCTAAAGGAAGAAATTTGCTTCTTTTGCAATGGACCAGGTCATTAGAAGAGGAACTGCAAGCTCTATCTAGAAGATTTGAAAAAAAAAAGAAGGATAGTGGGGCTACTCTTTCAGGTATTTATGTTATAGACATTCACCTTTTCATTACTTCTACATGGGTATTAGATACTGCATGTGGTTCTCACATTTGTACAAATGTGCAAGGTCTCAAAGATAGTAGAAAGTTGATGAAGGGCGAAGTGGACCTACGAGTTGGAAATAGAACAAGGGTTACTGCTTTAGTTGTAGGCACTTATGAATTACTTTTTCCCAATGGGCTTTTATTAGTTTTGAACAATTGCTATTATATTCTTGCTTTAAGTAGCAATGTTATTTCTCTTTCTTATTTGAATAAGGAAGGTTTTACTTCCATTACTGGGCATGGTAAATGTTCTATTTATCAAAATGACATTTTGTATGCTAATGGTGATTTGCATTTTGGTCATTATCTTTTAAATCTAGAACATCCTAATAATAAAAACATCTATAATGTAACTACCAAAAGGATCAAATCAAATGATTTGAATCCAACCTACCTATGGCATTATGACCTTGGCCATATAAATGAGAAATGCATTTCTAAGCTTCATCAAGATAGACTTCTCAACTTATTTGATTTTGAATCTTATGACACTTATAAATCTTATTTATTAGGGAAGATGACGAAAACACCTTTTACTAGGCATATGTGGACCAACGAGTACAACTGCTAGAAGGGGTTATCTGTACCTCATTGATGACTACAGTAGATATGGATATATCTACCTAATGAAACACAAATCCAAATCTTTTGAAATGTTTAAAATATTCCAAAATGAAGTGCAAAACCAACTTAGTAAGACTATGACCTTTTGATTATCAAGGAGATGAATATTTAAGCTAAGAATTCATTAATTATCTTAGGAGTTGTGGGATAGTCTCACAATTAACTCCTCCAACGACACCATAATGGAATGGTGTTTCTGAGCAGAGAAATCGGACACTATTAGATATGGTTTGATCCATGATGAGTCAAATAGATCTTCCGCCATCCTTTTGGGGCTATGCACTAGAAACAGCTAAACTGTGTTCCATCTAAGGCAATTGAGAACACACCATATGAGATATGGACTGGGAAGAAACCTAGTTTGTCTTTTCTCAAGATTTGGGGAAGTGAGGTTTATGTTAAGAAACAAGCCTTAGACAAGTTAGAACCTAAATCCACAAAGTGCCTTTTTATGGGATATCCTAAAGAAATAAAAGGATACTATGTCTATAATCCCACTGATAATAAAGTGTTTATAATTTAAAATGGTATCTTTCTAGATAGAGAATTTATCTTTAAAAGAACCAGTGGGAGGAAGATACATCTTGAAGAAATTCAAGAACCACAAAATAGCAGAGTCACAAATGGAAAATCGAGAAGACTCACAAGAAGTAAATGAGCCTACTCAAATAACATAAGGCCTACGAAGGTCTGATAGGACACAGCATCATCCTTAAAGATATGAATTTTTGATTAATGAATGTCATGATGTGTTGCTCATTAAACATAATGAACCAACCACTTACCAAGAAGTCACAGTGGGACCAAATTCTGAGAAATGGTGAAATACTATGAAATCTGAGATGCAATCCATATACGATAATAAGATATGGACCTTAGTCGATCCACCTGAAGGTATAAAAACCATTGGGTACAAGTGGGTTTTTAAGGAGAAAACTAACATGGATGGCAAAGTAAATGTCTTCAAGGTATGATTGGTTGAAAAAGGATTCACCTAAACTCATAGTGTAAACTATGATAAAACCTTTTCACCAGTCATAGAGGCCAAATCAATTAGAATCCTCCTTGCCATTACAGCATATTATGACTATGAATATGGTATATGGATGTTAAAATAGCATTCCTTAATGGATGTCTACTTGAGGAACTGTAGATGACACAACCTAAAGGCTTTATGTGTTCGGAAGATATTGAAAAGGTGTGCAAGCTTTCAAGGCCCATTTATGGATTGAAGCAAGCATTTTGAAGCTAGAATCAACGTTTTGATTAAGTAATCAAAGAGTTTAGATTCATTTAAAATATTGATGAACCTTGTGTTTACAAAACAGTTAATGGCAGCACGGTTATATTTCTAGTGCTATATGTAGATGACATCTTACTCATTGGGAATGACATTCTTACCTTACAGAATGTTAAGTCTTGGTTAGGAAAATCTTTTTCTATAAAGGATTTAGTTAAAGCCACTTACATCCTTGGGATTAAGATTTATAGAGATAGATCTAAAAAGCTAATAGGCCTAAATCAGAGCACATACATAAACAAGATACTGTATAGGTTCAGTATGTAGGATTCATAGAGGGGTTTCATCCCCATGTCTCATGGCATTCATCTTAGCAAAGACCAGTGTCCTAGTACACAAAATCAACAAGATCGCATGAGTAAGGTTCCATATGCCTCGACAATTGGATTTATCATGTATACCATGCTGTGCACTCAATCGGATGTTTCATTTGCCTTAAGTATGACCAGCAGATACCAAGCAGATCTAGGAGAAAATTATTGGACTGCTATCAAGAATATCCTAAAGTACTTAAGAAGGACTAAGAATTTATTCCTAGTATATGGCAGATTGGATAACAAGCTAGTTGTAATAGGTTACATAGATGCAAGCTTACAAACTGACCAGGATGACCTTAAATCACAATCAAGATATGTCTTCACCTTAAATGGTAGGGCAGTGAGTTGGAAAAGATCAAAGCAGAGCACAATAGCTGATTCTACAACAGAAGCTAAGTATATAGCAGCATCAGATGCAACTAAGGAAGCCATTTGGATCAGGAAGTTCATTACTAAACTAGGAGTGATGCCTATCATCTCAAATCTAATAAACTTTTTCTATGATAATAGTGGTGCAATTGCACAAAGCAAGGAGCCAAGGTCACACCAAAAGACCAAGCATATGCTCAGGCATTTCCACCTTATCAAAGAGATCAATGATAGAGGTGATATAAAAATATGTAAAGTAACAGGAGAAGGCAACGTTGTTGATCCTCTTACAAAGCCTTTTGCACAGGAAAAGCATGAGCTTCTTGTCAGGACAATAGGAATTAGATAAATTAATGATTGTACCTAGTGCAAGTGGCAGGATGTTGGAAATTATGCCCTAGAACAATTATTGTACTATACACATTGTTATTTAATGATTTTTTTTTGTTATCATATCAATTTCACATTCAATATGATAACTGTATCCTTGGACAAACTATAGTGATTGTCCTAAATATCCCTGGTCGATCATCTTTGAGGGATCATAGATGAAACAAGACTAGTATGACTTTGATTAATTATAGAGATACAAATCAAAGTCATAGGAACTTGAAAGAGTACAAGGTGCTAGACTGACCCGCTGTGAGAAAGCTGCATGGTATAAGTCATAAGCTTATCTCATATATAACTATATCACCAAGCCCTTTGACTTGAAATCATCATGAATTCCTACATGATGACCACTGAACTTTGACCTAATCAAAAATCACCTTTGACCGGGTGATCAAAAAGGCTATGATTGAGTTTAGTAATATTCATGCAAAGGAATATGAGTAGTCAAGATAGAATTTGTCCCTCACATTAAATAAGAGATATTACTAGACCCCTCGATAAGTGAGACTGAAAAAAATGTATGGCCATACTATAATAGAAAGAGTTTTTCCATTACTACAGTGAGTCCACTCAAAGATTGAGAAAATAACGATCAGGTAAAGGAAAATGACAATTTCATGTCTCACACTTAACCAAAATATCGCATCACAAAAGGGATGTGATACAGTTGCATGATAGGTTACATCAAATCATTGATCCCCATGTGAATTGGGTAGTTGCAATGTCTTACTAGAGGTCACTTGTGACTTGTGGGCTAATAATGTAATTAGCCTACTATCAATTTCATATAGGCCTACAGGATCGTACACAAAAAAATCCAACTCAAGTTATAATGTTTAAGTTCATTGAATTAATGAATGTAATATAGGGTGAATGAATTATATATATATATATATTTGAATAATTTGATAAATAAATATATATATATATAATATAAAATTGAAAATATAATTATATATATATATTCAAAATATATATATATATATATATATTTATATGTGTTGTGTGTGTGTGTGTATCTTATATATATATAGGTATATGTATATGTATATGATATATAAAATTAAATATATATAATATAATATATATTTTCAAAATATATGTATATATATATTTGTATATATATAATATAATATGTATATGTGATATACATTATATTATATTGTATTATATTATGTTAGTTTTAAATTTAATTTTATATGATAGATCAAATTTAATAACTAACATGATATGAGAGCATATCATGTTAGTCTTATAATTTAAATTTATAAGATAAATTTGAATTTGATATGATATCATAGATTAAATTTATGAGATAAATTTAATTAAATTTTCATGGGCTCTTTAAGTAGAAGAGGAAAACCCTGATCCATATACTATATATATAGATAGGGACATCCTTTATGAAGAAGGATAGAGTTAGAAAAGTTCTGACAGCAAAAACACTTTGAGAGCCACGAAACACCCTATAGAAAAAAAAACTAACATTCAAAGAAGAACAAACACTGGGAGCACTAACACACTGTTTGAATTAGAGAAATGTTCGTGTAAATACCGGTAGAGGGAGTAGATCTACATTGTCAACTTTTAAGATCCA
The DNA here is from genome assembly GCF_029017545.1 of Prosopis cineraria. NCBI lineage: Eukaryota > Viridiplantae > Streptophyta > Magnoliopsida > Fabales > Fabaceae > Prosopis > Prosopis cineraria. The sequence goes on along the minus strand of NW_026555336.1, from coordinate 11,388,419 downwards.
AACTCTTGAAGAGAACATACACCAAGTTTGAAGAATTAAAAGGTAACTCTTTTATCCACCTTAACTTAAATGAATTCGTTTGGTCTATATAAGGATAGAGACTTTAAAAATTTTAATCTTTCACTACGCCTCCCTATCCAACAGATATAAGGATACCCTTGCTAATCCACCATAATTTTCCAAAATCAAGGTATTTGTAGGGCTAATCCAAATAGATTACTAGATTTATGAAATTAACAAATGAGAATCCTAAGTTTTTATAATATAAAATACTCCCACACACTTTTAACATTTACAAATTAGAGTTTTAAACATGAACAGAAGCTTGGAATTCAATTTAAATTAATGCATTTGCAAAAGAAGTATAGAAACTTTAATTTTTAACTAACCCAGCACTTGCACTGTGATAGAGAAGCTATGCGCTGCGGCGCGTTGTACTAGTTTGATAGCACTTTGCTGTCAAATGATAGCACTTAGGATAAACTTTTGATGTGCCTTAAATCTCCATCTAACATCTGATTGGGATGATTTAGGTGTTTACAAAGAGATTTTTCCTAACTCTAACTAATGGCACTAATTTCACATTCAAATCAATTTTCTATCAAAAGTTGAACACCCTTACAAATCTCTCTTTTTTTCACATAAACACACAACTAGGGTGCCTAAACCATAACACAAGTACTGAAAGCCTACACTAACCCTTAGAAAACACCTAATAAACTATTACAGACTTGTGCAATATATTATAGCCTGACAAATACACATAATTCATAATTTTAGCTCTTAACCCCTTGCTTTCAAAAACATTAGGGAGAGTTAACTTTGTATAAATCCATCAAACATTTAACCATGTCAAACCAATTACACCATATCCTACTTGCACTAGTATTGCAGCCCTATTAAACTTTATAACTTCAATATAAACAAATTTAGGGCATGAAATACATTCAAGACATTAAAATATGAGTGCATGTAATGCCCTTTACAGACATTACCATACACTCCACTTCAATTAATCTAATCATTTTGAAATTATTTAGCTTGAAGACATTGAAAGCCTTGGGATCCCAAGAAAAGATTTTAAATTATTATATAAATCACTTGGGTTATAAAACCTAACACACAGAACACATACATAGTGGAAGCACAAGTATTCGGGTATGTAATACCAAAAGAAACATATGCATATAAGAAATCTGTAACATTCTAAATTCCTAATTCTGTGTTCATGGTTGATTAGGAATGAGTTAGTGATTTAATGAAGGGATTAGATTTTTGAGTAGTGAAGTAATATATTGACTCATTGGGATGTTATATGAATAGATATGAGTAGAAGAGCGAGGTCCTGAAGTAGAGCAGGTAAGCATTGTAAGGATTTTCCTCACTGTGCCACGCACCGCGACGGGTGGCAGATGCGTCGCCGCGTATGGAGCAAAACTTTCATCATTAAGGATGTGTCCAACTCAAAAAATAGAAGGAAGAAACATGGGAGGAGAGTTCTAGAGTGGAAAAAAGCCAAGGCTATATTAGGGCAAGCTAAATCAAGAGCAAAGATGGTGTTTCTAACTCGCTACTTATTGGGTAAGTCACGTATTGTCTTAACCTCTAAATCTATCCTATTTTCTCAAATTGTGAATTTATGAGTTTTAGCATTAACTTTGCATTGTGAAATGAATTCAAAAATTTATTGATTTTCAAAAGTATATATGTATATATTGTGGAAAGATGTATAAGTAGTGGAAGTTGTGAAAGAGCATGATCATAAGGAGTAGGAGTTCACCCAGGATATATGGGGTTGTATGTGTATGGAGATTTGTGAGTGAAAAATCCATATAGCCGGCCTGGCACCATGGGACATCCAGTATAGCATTGTTCAAGCTGTTACCATGGGTAATCTAGTACAGCATACTATAGGACTGTTACCATAGGACATCCAGGCAGTTTGACAACTCCCTAGTGCCCGTTAAGGTATGGTTAGGAGTCAACTACACCTCTATCACAACTGTGTGAAGAGGGAAAATCATAGTCTATAGGTGGCTTAGATTACCTTTGGCCAGGTATTTCTACTACCGAAAGTGAGCTCAGGTTAATAAGTGGTTGATCCCAAAGAGCCTATGGTTTCACATCAGGAAGCTTTGGAAGGTTGGTGGATAGTTGATCATGCTGTGATGAAAAAGTATTTAAAATGTAATTTATATGCCCAAAAAGATGATCTAGTATTGATATGTGATATATATGTATATATATCTCTCTCTGTGTGTGTGTGTGTGTGTGTGTGTTACATAATGTTTTTACTACTTTGACATGGTTATCTATGGTAATAGACATTTAATAAGCTATATTTAGTTACTTAGATTTTTAACTCACCCATGGTTATTTACATTTTTTTTAGGTCCTGGTACTAGTGGGTCAAAGGGAAAGGATATAGGCAGAGCTAACATTTCTTTCCTAAATCTTTATAAGATATAGTGTAATGATTTGTAAATTATGAGCCAAAAGTATGTATAAGTTGAAATAGGATTTGTACATGTGCATTAGTTATGATTATGGTATGCTTTTGTGATTTTGAACTCCCTAACCTTGTATGTGTGTGAATAAGTAAATGACTGAAAAAGGCTAGTAGATGGATGTAATTATGTGTGTATATAAAGTGGGTGGGGATTAAATGGAGTGATTTTGCCATATATGAGACAAGAAAAGTAAAAATGTGGTTTTGGCCCAAAGTGTGACATGGGCAGATTATAGGCCAAATTTGTGTACGTGTGTTATATTGTGCATGTGTATGTCAATTAGGTGTATTTTGTCTATTTGAACTTGGTTAAGGTCTAAAAAGTGGCTAATGACAATTGGTTTCAAATTAAGACACTTAAGTGGCAAAACTTTGATAGAAAATGGTCAAAGTACACTTCAGTGTTCAATTTTTCATAGAAATATCAGATTGGGATGAAAAGTGTCATTAGTTAAATTTTAAAATAAGCTTCGTGTGGGTGCTTGAACTATCCCAATCAAACTTTATATGCAAAGATGGCGCGCATTTGAATTTCATATCAGAAATTGCCATTTGGCAGTAAATTCAAGTGTGTGTGCCGCAGCGCATGTACTCGCATGCCATGGCGCACGACACAAAGCAGGCGATTATGGCCTCTATGCCACATGTCGTAGTGCATGTGGCACAAGGCACGGTGCACGGTGTAATTTTTATTTTATTTTTTTAAGTGACATACATGTTTTCTTGACTTTTGATGTACCAAATCTATATATGCTTCCGCTGTGTATGTAATTGTGTATGGGGTTGAATAACCCAAATGATTGTAAAATGTTTTCTAGAAATCTTTTATTGAGATTCCAATGTTTTCAACAATTTTAACTCAAATATTGAAAGTAATTAGTGAATTTGTTGTGGAGCGTATGGCAATGTCAATAAGGGTATTACAAAATCAAAGTGAAATTTTGCATTGTGCACCATGACTTGTGCCACATGTACCACAGCATGTGGCACAAAGGCCACAATCAATCTCTCTGTATTATGCGTCATAGCATGTGGATACATGCACTGTAGCACACACTTGAATTTTCTGTCAAATGACAGTTTCTGATATGAAATTCATATGCATGCCATTTTCACATATGAGGTCTGATTGGAAAGGTTCAAGCACCCACACGAAACTTGTTTCGAAATCTAACTAATGATATAAGTTTCAAATCAATCTAATATTTCTATAAAAAATTGGATACCAAAGTACATTTTGACCATTTTCTGCAAACATTTTGCCACTTAAGTGTCTCAATTTGAAACCAATTGTCATTAGCTACTTTTTACGCCTTGACCAAGTCTAAATAGATAATAAACACTTGATTGACCACACACATACGCACAATTGGCTTGTAAACTACCCATTTTACACCTTGGGCCAAAAATCACATTTCACTTCTTTATCTCATGCACGGCCAAATCATCTCAAACATTTTTCACACATCTCAAATTCACACACATATACATTCCTCCATTAGCCCATCTAATCATTTCATCATTCACACATATACAAGGGCTAGGGAGCTGAAAATCATCAAATACCATAATATGCACATGTTCAAGTCCTAAGCCAACTTATACATATTTACAACTACTAACAACAAATTCATTACACCAATTCTTACAAAGATTTAAGCCAAAGATGTCAACTTAGCCTATATCCTTTCCCTTTGAACTACTAGCACCAGAGCCTGAAAAATGTTTTAACCACAGGTGAGATAAAAATCTCGGTAACCAATATAGGTTATCTAATACCTATTATCACAAATAACCATGCCAAAGTATCAAAACTAAAGTCATATCATGTATATATCAAAATATGAAATTATTCATCTTTTCAAAGCAATTCCACAAAAATACACACCAGCATGATTGTTTAGCCACCAAACCTCCAATGACCCTGACATGAAACCATAAGCTCTCCTGAATCAATTACTTGTCGATCCGAGCACACCTTTGAAGGTAGAAACACCTGACCATAGTTAATTTAACCCACCTATAGACTATGATTTTCCTCTTCACACACTTGTGAAAGAGGCATTGTTAAATTCTAACTGCACCCTAATGGGCACTAGGGAGTTGCCAGACTGCCCAAATTTTCTATGGCAATAGTCCCATAATATGTTATACTAGATTTCCCATGCTACTAGCCCGTATAATGCTGCATTGGATTCCCATAGTGTCGGTTTGACCATATGAATTTTTCACTCACTTATCTCCACACACACATATCCCCACATATCTTGGGTAAACTCCTACCCCCTATGATCATACTCTTTAACAATTTCTAATACTTATTCACATTTTCACAACATATAATGTCACAACATATATATATATATATATATATCATTTGAAATCAATTAGCCTTTTAGATTGCATTTCACAAACCAATGTTCATGCTAAAACCATTTCGATAATAATCATAGATAAAACTCAAATTCATAATTTATCAATTAATAATCATCTCTATATAGTTATAATAGTTAATAAATATAAAAAATTATATGATTACCTTAACCCTTTTTTAAAAGAGTTACCCATGTTCCAACAACCCTATTCAAGCTCCTTTCTCATAATTCATGCATCAAGCACTAGAATCTACACAGAATTGGCAGTCAGAGTCAATTTTTCTATTGACAAAAATGCCAATTATCACATTTAAGTACTTAATCGCTATCAAATCCATATTTCACACTCAATTACACATATTATCACTAATTACCCCTCATTTCAAGATTTAACATTTTCTAGTAATTTTCTCTCACTACTTTCTCTCTAGATTAGGGCAAATCTTGCCTATAGCTTCAAAGCTTTATTGTTTTGACTCAAATCAGTCACAAAGCGCTAGTTTAGTTCTAAAGAACCTTTTTATTACTATATAGTAAGAAACCAACTCCTTAAAACTCTCAAATTCAATTTTTCACTAGTTACAACGAAGAGAAAATAGGGTAGAATCAGAGGTTAAGATAGTACATAACTTACCCAGTAAGTAACAGGTCAGAAACACCGTCCTTACTCTCGATTATACTTGCCTTAGCACATCCCTTGCTCTTCTCCAAGCCAGACCTCTCCTCTCATGCTCTCCCTTTCTGTTTTCATGAGCCAGCGAATCCCTATTAATTTGATTTCTGCACCATGTGCCACAACGCATCTATCCTCCACTATGGCGCGTGGCTCAATGATGGAAATCCTCACTATACTCACACACTCTACTTTAGGACTTTACTCTTCTACTCATATCTATTCATATAACATCTTAATGAGTCAATATAGCACTTCACCACTCAGAACCCTAATCCCACATTAAATCACTAATTCATTCTTAATCAGTCATCAATGCAAGATTAAAAATTTTGGATGTTATAATGCACATTGTCAAAAATAGATTATGCTATCCTAGTTGGCAAATTAACAATCAAAATACACATAAAAGTAAATCTAGTAGCTTAATGATAGGATTTACACACAATCCCAAACCTCTAGTCATTTTTCTCAATCCTAATCTAAGGAGCTAGGCTCTGTAATATTGAAGAATAAGGGGTAGGTACAACCACTCAGTAGTCAAGGTTAATCTAGCCTATACAGTTGCATATTAATTAATTATAGATACTAATAGCAATTAATCAACTCCACAAGCTTCACAAATATAACTTATAATTATAGCATTAGCCATAAACTAACAACTAAGCAATCAGACACTAATGCATTTTAACATATTTATTTCAAAAATGTACATCTTGAGGTTGCAATACTAACAACCATGCACCCTTAATGGAAAACATGCCAGACAACAATAATATTAGATATGGCAACATACCAAAAAGGGGATGACTTAGGTGTTTATAGAATTTTTAATTCTTTTAAAACTTTTTTAGTAAAATCATATGTAAGGAAAAGTTTAAATAAATTCTCTAAACTCTTATTGCGAGAATGCTAAAGTAATTTTCACAAGCTCAATATGTGTAAAATCAATTTCTAAGTGAAAGTTTAAGTAAAAGCGTGTAGATATATCAAATTTGATTTTGTACACTAAAACATAGCATAAACTAAAGTTGCTAAAATTATAAAGAGTTAAGGGAAGAGAGAATGCAAACTATGATTTATCTTAGTTCAACTTCACTACTTGAGCCTACATCTAGTCCCCAAGAAATCACTTGAGATTTCTCTACTATAGTAGATACTTGCCACCATAGTACACCCATAAGTTTAGTTTAAGCACTTATTAGCCTTTACAGCAACTCACTTTACTAGTGAGCTTCATTTTCTAAGAGAACAACCTCTCTTAATTATAAGGAAAATCTCTCCCTCACCTTTACAAAGATTTTGAGTATATAAATCACTCAATTGAAACTCTATCTAAGAGTAATGTTGAGTATAATGAAGTTCTCATATTCAAATAATGAAGATATAAATGATACTAACTCAAGAACAATGATTTTCATTAAATAAGAGTAATGTGAACATGAATTTCATAGCTTGATAATTTTTTAGCTTCATCCTCTTTTAAGATGAGTTTAGAGTGTTATATTCATAGCCCATAAAGTGGAATAGGTGTTAGAGACATAATAATCATTTATGGCCATTGCATAGTGATTATAGCCATTAGTGACATTTCAAGCATCAAATAAAACTCATTCATATGTGAAATGGATATTTCACAAGCACAAGTGACAAATCATGCATGGTTAGGTGACAAAACATACATAAGCATCATGTAGTATTACAAAGGTAATAAACCACGTGTGGATATGTGACAGATCATGCTTGAAATGCCATATGGTATTGCACAGGTGACAAATCACACATGAATAAGTGACAAATCATGCTTGAAATGTCATGTAGTATACCCAAGTGACAAATCAAGCATGGAACCTTAGTGTATTCAAGCATGAATTGAATGACAAAATGCATTTAGCTTCTTTAGTGACAAATCATGCTTGAGAATATTACAAATCATGCTTGAATTAGTGTATATAAGCTATCCAATGAAAAATAAGGCTTTGGAGGTCATTTTATGCATGGATAAAAAAGGATTCATACTAGAATTGGACCACAAAAGCTATTGAGTAAAAATAAGAATTCTAGATGATGTTTCACACGTGGATACAAAATCATTCACACTTGAATTGCATATTAAAGCATTTTAAGGACAATTCACACATGTGAGCCAGTTTCATTCACACATGAATTGGAAGGCTTCACTGCATAAAACTTCATAAGGCTATAACTCACTTAATATAACTCTAAATTTTAGAAATTATATATCACTAGAAAGCTCTTGAAGTCCAATTTTCAATTAAAGGATTTTACATCTAAATGAAATGAAAATTTTGAGATATGACTAAAAACATTACCAAAGGTCAAATTTGATTTTTTGCACAATTCCCATTTTAAAGTTTAGACTTTAAGTGTTCATAACTTTTTCAACTTAACTCCTTTTTGAGTAAATTCAATAACTTTAAAAACTTTATAGAGTTAGTAATCCAAACATTGAAAACCTTGTGAGATATATATGATCAAGGAAGAAAAACATGATTGTAGAAAAATATGTCACTTTTTCTCTTAAAAGCTAAAATACATATTTTAATTTAAAATATCTTCAGCTAATACTGCATATCTAAATCAATAAGTTTAACATAAAGACTTCTAGTCTAATAATATTATACCAATTGTAAACTCCTCCTATATCCTCTAAATATAGAAAAAGATTAATAGTGTTACCCTTTAAACACACAATCAGTATTCAAATGTTTTTCTTGAAAAGCTTGGGCCCAAGACTCATTTTATAAAACCATTTAAAACACAATGCAATCAGAGTAATAAGTAGCGCAAAAGACTCACATACACCCATCTCAATCATTTAATGCATCTAAATTCACAAAATCAAGTTGGGAAATAGTTCATGCACCACGATGTGTAGTACGTATGCCACGGTATGTAGCATAGAGCCACACACTCAGCCTGTTTTATGTCACGCGCCACGATGTGTCTGTCTGAATTTTTGCTATCATTTTGATTAATTAAGTTGGCTTTAGATTACTCTACCCTTTTGGCTTAAAATGAAGAAAACTAAAAAAATTATCTCTAGCCTCTTAACCTTCCCAACAACCTCCCTAAGTCTTAGATTAAGGTCCTTAATTCAATTCATTAGGTTAGTTTTAAGTATTGACCAAGTGTGATATGAATTATGCATATGTGATTCGGCCCTTCACAAAAAGCATATAAACACCCAAGGCCATGGTGAGAAAATAAAAAATAAAGCATCAACCACACAAGATTATGATGTTGAAAATGCAAGATGAGACACTAATGGAAATCCCAAGATTATGATAACACCGACTAATGTAAGGAAAAACCAAATACAAAAACATAATCAAATCACCAAGTTTTCAACAATAAACACAAATGAACTAAGATTATGGCTCAAATACATGATGAAATAATAAAAAATTATGGTCTTATAACATTAAGACATTGAAGAAAACTAAGGTAGAGTAATTAAAAATTGAGGAGATGTTGAGTGCTCGGTCTCATCCTCTTCCTCCTCCTCTAAGATCCATAAGCCCCTTAGCCTTTAAACTCCATAAAAGACCTCTTCTTCATGCCTTGGCCAAAATGAAACTCATCTACCCTTGGAGATGAAAACCTTAAATGGACGAATGGATGGAGACTAGTGTTGTGTGTGTGTTTTTTCATGTAATGTAGGTAATGGATGAAATTTTTAAAGAGATATGGAAGAGAATAGATGAGAAAATGAGAGAAATGAGTGGATGAGTGATTGGACGATGCATGGATGAAATTACACCACCCTTGAATTAGTATAGATGATTATGCGAGTGATGAGTGATGTATGTGTGAGTTGGCTAAAATTAAGTATGTGGATCAAGCCTAGAATGAATTTGGACACAAAGAGGTTAGGTTCAGATTAGAAGGGAGGTATAAGAGCTAATTTCAAGGTGATTTTGTTGGCAAAAATTCTGATTTCCAAATCATAAAGTCAAAACAAGGATTAAGGAGAGAATAGGAGTTTCCTAATTGGAAGATTTAAGTGATGTGGCACCATATGCTTGTCATTTTAAATTTGAATTTAAATTTTAAAGCTCCCTCTCCTCTTCTTTCAAGGCCTTGCAAGCCTAACTCAAGACCAAAAGCCTTCCTTACTTGCTTTTAGCCTAATTGATACAGGTCCAAGCGCACTTGATCACTTAAGTCATAAAATAACATTTGATTTAATCCAATAATATATGCATGACAAAATAAATTATATTTTTGCACAAAAACTTCATTATTTAAATTGGCTAATATTTATAAATGAAATTCAAGAGCAATTTCATGTGAGAAGCACAATGTAAACACATGTATATGCAAAGCTCAAACTAGGTCAACCAAGTTAACAAACCTAAAGTATGACTTTTATACAATATCTCCCAAACCAAAGTGAATTTTTGAAAACCAATTATACCAAAATGAATCTAGGCAAAAATGACATTTAGACCAATAAAAACCTAATTTTCCATAACAAGTGCAAATTTAGACCAAAATACCCTTAATGCAAAAATTCACCCTTTAGGCAATTTTATCACTTTTAACACCAAGAATGCACATAGTTAGGGAACATATCATGAAAAATATGTCTTAAATATATGGATAAAGTATGTAAATAATGTGTCTAATCAACTATCGAGTTTGAGCAAGGGAAGGAATTAGGCAAGGATTAGCTGTTTAGCTCTACTTGTACTTGTAACACCCAATTTTATTTTGATTTTTGTACATAAACTTAAATTCATGATAATATGAGGTTCCAACTAGGAATGCATATCATTTTAATTGGTTGCACTTGTATTATACTATACTATTTTTATTTTATCCTAATGTTGTATATGATGTGAATATGTGGTAATTTTTGTGGTGAAGAACTAAAATACTAATACAAGTGTAAGAAATGTTGTATATATATATTGATAATGTATATGTGGTGTATTATGTGATAATAGTGGCCAAATGGTATATGATTGTGATTTTGTAACTTTGGCCATATGGGATGAAACCGGCATTAAGTTGCCAAATTTTGTGTTTGGTGTGTTATTGTGTGTTTAAATGCTCAATTAGATATATATTTGTCCATTAGATCATGCCTCAAAATGGGTAAATGGTATAAGTTCTGAGCTTTGGGTACTTGGATGCTTGAAAATCATTTTAAAAACTAAATTTTACATCTGAGTGTCTAAAATTATTATATAGTATCATATCATAATCAAACTTAATATCATTAGTTAGCTTATTAAATAATCTTCGTGTGGGTACTTAAATCACTCCAATCGGACATCAAATGTAAAAACGGTGTGTGTTTAAAGTTCATCTCGAAAAGCTTTCATGACAGCATTTTGCTATCATGACAAGGACACATACGCCACGACATGTTGCACACATGCTGCAACACATGGAGCAAAGGCTAAATTGGCCTCTCTATGCGACATGCCACGGCACATGGACCATAATTCGTGGCTCTTATACCAAAATGCCTAAAAATGACATTTTTTGCCCTATTTTTAGGTGTTTTACTTCCCAAACTTTTTTCATGCTTCCTATATCTTTATAAAATAATTAAATTTGAGCTTAAACTACTTATTTTGAATGGTTTTTATAGGATCCCAAATATTCAAAATTATTTCTAAATATTATTAATTTTAACCTTTCTGTATTTACCATAAGATTAGGAGTAATCCATTGCTCCTAATTATCATTATTTGTTGTGAATGTGTGGCGAATATTGATAATATCAAGGTAGACATTACAACTATCATGACAACAAACTGTTGTCATGATAGCACTCCAAACCAATTCTCGAAGCATGCCATTTTGCCATTCGACATCTGATTTGAGTAATTCAAGTGTCCACACATAGCTTTCCAAGCCTTCTAGCTATTAGCATTGGTCTCACACCCAAATAATTAACCATTAAAAAGTTGAACACCTAGATCCAAAATGGTTCATTTTCAAACCATAACACACTCAAGGGTGTCTAAACCTCACAACCTAATGCTAATAGCCCTTAGATCACTTGAACCAACTCAAATAGACTACAAACAACTTGTTTATACATTAAAACCACCACAACAACATTCCAAACACAAATTGGCCATCCAAACCACAATTTAGTATAAATCCAAAAAGTGGTAATAAACATAAAATAATCATCTAAATGACCAAACCAACACGTAATCCAACACAAACTAACACTTACACTATTATTTCAATCTCTCACAACCATAACAACACAAATACAACATCCCAGGTTGAGATACCCACAGTTTACAATAGAATTCATGCAAGTGCTTCTCAAAATAACATATGATTCCTAAGTTGGCATATACATGTATCATTCATTACAAAACCAAAAGAAATAAAAAGGACTATGCAAACACTAACTAGTCCCCTTAATGCTTAGTAGCACCTTCCTTCCTTTTACCCCTATCGGAGCCTTTACTTATAAAAATGTATCCACGAGATGAGTTGAGGACTCGGTAACTAAATAGTCAAATCAAACTACTCGTGTGTGAGAATGGATAGGGCATATGTGAAGTGGCATTTAAAAAGCATAGCAAGCTACACAAACATATATATGGTTATAGAATGATATATATGATCAACATACCACCTTATACCCCCCTTATATCTCCGACTGAATCTGTGGGCTAATAACTCAACAGAACTAAATTCATGTGACTGAATTAGCTCAAGCTCACCATTAGTAGGAGGCAGCCTTAGCCAAAAGTGCTTTCACCCACTATAGACCATAGATTCCCCTTGCCCTCAAATGCTAGGGGTGTCGATGCCCATTCTATCTCACATAAGACTAAAACTTCCAAACAATATAATGCTATTGTAACATATGAATTTTCAAACAATGTCCCTAATAACATACTAAGGTGAATTCTCACCCTCTCACAATGATCATGCCAAAGATATGCTTAGTGATTCCACATAGCCATAACATATAATTTTCACAATTTAACTATTTTTACGCATATCCATAACAAATAAGTTTCCAGTAACACCATAGAATTTCGAGAATAATTATACTTAAATATAAGATTTAGTCTTCTAAATCCACAAAATTTAAAACACAATTTTCATTCCACTTCACATAAGATTTCTAAATCATAATCATTTCATATTAATACTATACTAGTACAAAACAAGAACATTATGTCACAATCCGTGATTTTTGCAAGGTTAAAGTGGTCTAGAATGCTCCAAAATCCTTCAGAAGGCTCCCAAGTAACCTCAAGAGAGTATTTCAAGATATTCAAGAGGAATCTAGAATGTTTCAAAATGTTCTAGAAGCATTTAGAACAATCTAGAAATATCTAGATCAATCTAGAAGAATCTAGAAGGTTCTAGAAGCTTATGTAAGGATGTGGAGACATCTAGAATATTCTAGGATACTCCAAGATGTTCTAAAATGTATCGAACATGTCTTGAAATAGTCTCTAGATACTTCCATGCAAATATCTAAATATTTGTTGTAAATATCTAGGAGAGAAATCTAGAAGAACAACTACAGCCGTAGGATTGATTTAATCTCCACCGTCTATTAAAGAGGTGGAAATTTTCTAGATTCAAGAAGAGGTCTATAGAAACCTCACCCCTCCTCATTTGTAATTATCCTTGAGTTCGCAAGCAATACTACTCTCACATATCCTAAGCTCTCTCAACTATCCTTTTCTCTCAAGCTTTCCCTTTTCCTCAATTTAGTCAAGCAACCTCCTTCTCAAACAAATTAAGCTTACTTAGTATCTTTCAAGAAAAGTGTCTAACTGCCGCACAAGTCAAAAAACTAGCCCCATGACAACTGTTATCAGATCATGGTTCTACTATTGTGCTTAAAGGAAGGTATTGCGCAATGGCAACAGAGGAAGGAAACATTGTTGGCATAAAAGTGCAAGATCAAGCTCATGTACAAGAGGAGCAAGCTCGTACCAAGTCTAAGTGAAGCAGGAACAAGGTACCCGTAAGTGAGTCCCTTGAACATCAAGTTGCTAGCTCACATGAAGAATGTAAGGTTCACTGTGAGGGAACTTATCAATCTTATCCAAGAGAATGCTGAGGTCACGTGTGCTGTCAAGTTAATGATTGAAGAACTTGGCTGTGACATTAGGAAGGACATTCATTCACTTACACATGATCTCGTTGATCTTCACAAATATGTCAATGATAAGTTGTAAGGTCTACACTCTCAAATGGATGAGATTCACTATGAATGGGAATCTCATCGTCATGCTGGAAGCTCTATTAGTTGTAGTACTTCAAACAACACTTCTCAAGGATTGAAGGTGCCTAAATCAGTAATGTATAATGGGGTTCGTAATATGATAATTGTGGAGAACTTTCTCTTTGGCTTAGAACGGTACTTGGAGGCCATAGGGATTACTGATGACTTAATCAGAATTAATAATGCTTCAAATTTCCTTTAAGATATAGCCCAACTATGGTGGCTTAGAAAGCATGCCGAGTGAAAGAAGGGCATTTATACTCTCAACACATGAGAGCTATTCAAGTTAGAACTCCACAAGAACTTTGTTCCCCACAATGCTGAGACAGAGGCTTGAGGTAAGCTCTAAAGATTGAGACAAACTGGTAGCATTCCAAACTACATTAAAGAGTTTACTACTATCATGCTCAAGATTGAGGATCTATTTGACAAAGAAGCTCTTTTCTACTTCATGGATGGGCTTAAAGACTGGGCTAGAGTAAAGCTCGACAAATGTAAGGTGCAAACTCTAGATGAGGCTATTGCAACTGTTGAGTCCTTGATCAACCTACTCTACTAAAAGTAAGAAGCCTAATCCTGGGAAGAATAGGGGAAATAAACGAGGACAGAAGTAAAACTCTGATCATGGTGGTCAAAAAACCTCTAGTGGAAGTTCTAAATAGAATAAACCTCATCAACTAAATGTGATCCCTTAAAGCCACCAAAGCTGTGTTTCATATGTGATAGTCCATATTAGACTTATGACTGCCCTAACCATAAGGTAATGAATACCTTGATTGTCGAAATAAAGGAAAGGTAGGATAAAGAGCAACAGTTTAACCTTAGTTCCCTCCAATACTTGAATGCACTAACTAGACTCTTTTCTCTATCTAAGAAGGAAGAGAAAGGTTTACCTTATGCTAATCTTACCATCGAAGGGAAGTCTACCTCTACTATGCTTGACACCGGAGCATCTCACAACTTTATGGAGGTTAAGAAGAGATTAGACAACCAACTCAATAAGGAAGAAGGCATCATCAAAGCAATGAACTCCCTTGTAAAGCAAGTCTTTGGGATTGCTAAGGAACAAGGATCTAAAGGTGAAGATCTAGGATTAGCAAGGTATACTAGACTTTACCATAGTCCTTATGGATGATTTCAAAGTTGTGTTGGAACTTGCTTTCTTCTAAAAAGCACATGCATTTCCCATTCCCGAAGCTAAGTCTCTAGTAGTTATCGTCACAAATATGATTCGAGTAATCCCTTTGAAACACTTAGACAAATCCAAATCTATGATTTCTACCTTGCAATTCAAAAAAGGGACTCAAGAATCAAAAGGCTATGTTGCACCATAATTAGCTAAAGAAGAAGAAGGCACAACCAACACACATAAAGCCTTACCACCTTGCATCCAAGAGGTGCTATAAGAGTACAAACATGTCATACTTGATAAGTTACCAAAGAAACTACCTCCTAGAAGAGAGGTAGATTATCAATTGAGTTGGAGCCTAGTGCCAAGCCACCTGCCTTGACACCTTATCGCATGTTACTTCTAAAACTTGCCGAATTAAGGAGACAACTCCAAGACCTCCTTACTTCTGGGTACACCTAACCATCCAAGGCCCCATATAGTACCCCAGTCCTCTTCTAGAAGAAGAAGGATAGATCGCTACCTATGTGCATCAACTATAGGGCCTTGAACAAGATCATTATCAAGAACAAGTACCCAATACCTTTGATCGCCAATTTGTTCGATCAACTTGGAAAGGCCAAGTACTTCTCTAAGCTTAATCTACAATCAGGGTACTATCAAGTACGTATTGCTATAGGTGATGAGCTAAAGAAAACCTACGTAACAAGATATGGAGCATTTGAATTCCTTGTCATGCCCTTTAGATTGATGAATGCCCTAATAACATTCTGCACACTTATGAATAAATTATTCCACCCTTACTTGGACCAGTTTGTGGTGGTATACTTGGATGACATTGTGGTGTACTGTAATACCCTTAAGGAACATGCTCAACACTCGAAGAAAGTCTTCCAGTTACCCTTTGATCATGAACTCTACATTAAGTTAGAAAAATATTTTTTTGCCAAACAAGAGGTACACTTCTTAGGGCATAAGATTAAGGATGGGAAGCTCATGATAGACCTAGTTAAATTTCGAGCCATTTAAGAAAGGAAGCCTCCTACCAAAGTCTTAGAACTAAGATCGTTCCTTAGCTTAGTAAACTACTATTGTCAATTTATCAAGGGGTATTCAATGATTGTTTCTCCATTAACAGATTTACTCAAGAAAAATAGATCTTGGCAATGGTCACAAGATTACCAAGATGCTTTTGAAAAGCTAAAGCAGATGGTTGTGCGAGAGCCTATTATGTCCTTGCCCAACTACTCCAAGCCTTTTGAGGTACACACTAATGCCTCAAACTTTACAATAAGGGGTGTGTTAATGCAACAAAAACACCCTATTGCATAAGAGAACCACAAGCTGAATGACAGAGAGGTGCTACATGGTACAAGAAAAAAAATATCTACCATCAATGATTGTCTGTAGACCTGGCATCACTACTTACTTGAAAGAAAGTTTACTATAATGACAGACAACGTTGTTACGAGCTACTTCTAGACACACAAAAAACTCAGCCCAAAGCAAGCATGTTGGCAAGATTTTCTTGTAAAGTTGAATATATCTATTAGAGTGCAAGTGAGGCAAAGCAAATGTGGTGGCGAATGCATTGAGCAGAAAAGCTGAATTAGCTACTCTCTCAGCAAGCATGCCCTAGAATGACTTCCTTGAACAAATCAAGGAAGGTAAATCTCAAGACTTTACTGCAAGTAACTTAGTAAAGCTTGTTACAGAAGGCAAGACTCAAGATTCTGGGTGAATAATGGAATATTCTATACCATTAAAAACTAAGTCCATATGCCAAAATGGGGCAACTTTTGAAAGGATGTCCTCAAAGAGTGCTATGATTCCATGTGGGCCGAATATTCAAGTATAACACAAACACTTACTCTCATACAAAATCACTTTTACTCACCACATATGCAAGATGATGTCGAAGGATATATGAGGACTTGCCTTATATGCTAGTAAGATAAAGTTGAGCAATAACATCTAGCTAGCATACTCGAACCTCTATCGATGGCTGAAAGACTAAGGGAGAGTGTCTCAATGAACTTAATAGTTGTTCTTCCTAAGTTTAAAGGATGTGGAAGTATTATGGTAGTGGTTGATAGATTTAGCAAGTATGCCACATTTATACTAGCCCATGCAGATTGTAAAGTTGACGAAGCGACACACTTGTTTTTCAAACATATCGTAAAGTTATAGGGGATTCCTTAAAGCATTGTCAGTGATTAAGATCCTTGATTCACTAGGAAATTCTGGAGAGAACTTTTCAAGCTCTTGAGGACAAACTTGAACTTCTCAACAAGCTTTCATCCTCAGAGTGACAGATAGATGGAGCAAATTAATGCTTTGTTAGAACTCTACCTTTGACATTATGTAAGTGCACACCAATGAGATTAGGCCAAGTTACTTGATATGGATTAGTTCGCATACAACTTGCAACGAAGTGAGTCAACAAGTAAGAGCCCTTTTGAGATAGTTATTGAGTAACAGCCTCTAACCCCCAACGCACTTGCCGCACCATATAAGGGAGTCAATCTAACTGCATATAAATTTGCCAAGGAATGGCAGGAAGAGGCGGACATCATACGAGCAAGTCTAGATAAAGCCTCCTAACAAATAAAGAAGTAGGTAGATAAGAAACAACGTCCCATCAAGTTTCAAGTAGGTGACTTAGTCATAGTAAAGTTATTGCTGAATCAATTCAAGTCACTATGCAAAGTGCATAAAGGCTTGGTCAAGAGATATGAAGGCCCTTTTCCCATCATCAAATGTGTAGGAAAGGTTACGTATCAGTTACAACTCCCTCCCAAACTCAAGCTTCATCCTGTCATCTATGTTAGCCTCTCGAAGAAATAATATGGAGATGAAGAAGATTCATCTTGAGGTATCTCTAAGAGATCACCAACAGCAGTCATCCTAGAGTACAACAAGGAGATAGAGGAGATCCTTGTAATATCTGCCTTGACATTACCAAGACAACATTCTTACATGCCGTTGTGATAACTAAAAATAGTCAAATTCCTAAGAAAACCCTTTTTGAAATAGTGTTTGAGCTCAAACCATGGTTAAAAATCAATTAAGAGCAAATTTAAAAACATGAAAATCAAACCACATCAAATTAGGCTAAAACAAGCCACTTTTCAAAAATTTTGGCCTGTCCGCCACAGCAGATGGCATAGAGGGATAAGTCCCTCAAAGGCTTCTTACGCTGTGCACACACCTACTATCATGATAGCAATTTGCTATCATGACAGCTCTCCAAAATTTCAGAGCATGCCATTTGGCCATCTGACGCCCGATTTGGGTGGTTCAAGTATCTATAAAAAGCTCTTTAAGCCCTCTAGCTAATGACACTGGTCTCACATTTAAACAATCATTCATTTAAGAGATAGACATCTAAACCCAAAATGGCTCATTTCCACTTTAAAACACATTTAAAAGTGTCCAATTCACAATACCAAATACCATTAGCCCTAGAGGCACTTTGAGCACCTCAAATGGACTGCACACAACATGACAATTCAATCATATCAAACAATTAAACATTCACACTCAAATGACCATTAAAACCATAATTCACAACAACATAAGGGCCAAGCACACATACTTAATCTATAACATTAACCTTAGACGAAGATACACACACCCTTATCGTAAATTCATATCAAGGGATAATCACAACAATGTCATGTTCTTAAGTTGGCATTATATATTGACAATATTCATTGCAATACCCAAAAAGAGGAAAGGGAAGAGCTATACAACTATGCTCTTCACTCTCCAAATGCCCCTTCCTTTCCCTTACCCCTACCAGAGTCCTCACTTGTAAAATATAACCACGGAATGAGATAAACATTTCAGTAATAGAATAATTCACTACTATTAATTAACATGCACAACCATAAAAGAGTAAAACTATAAAGCTCTAAAATACACTTTTAGCATGTCACCATATACTCTTTTCATCAGTATAAATCTTTTACCACTAACATGATCATTCTACCATCCGAGCCTCCATATCACCCTGATTAAAACCATAAGCTCTTGGACTAAGTGTACGTTCACAATGATCTGAGCTCACCTTCAGTGATAGGATTACTCGGCTAAAGGTATCCTATCCCACTTTCAGACTATGGTTTCCCCTTATTACACATGAATCAAGGTGTCATTACTCTAATACTGCATCATTAATGCCAAGGAGTATTACTCTCCAATGCCGTATCCCATATGGATACTAAGGAGAAAATCTCTAACACCATGCCTCACTAAACACTAAGGAGATACGTACTATATAGACTTCCACTACTCCTTCCTATGGGTGAACTCCCACCCCCTAACATGATCATACCTACACTCAACATATATATCACATATACATTTTAAATTTCTCAACTCATTCATATATAACTTTCATCATCCTCATCATTTGTAAATATATTTTTCATGCACCAAACCACATTTCGCAATATGCAAAATTATCAAATCTTAAGCAATAGATTTAATATATATACTCACAGACAGTTAAGCAATATAATCGAATAGTGTAAATCATTTCGTTACCTCAACCCTTTATTACACAAAAGGATTACTATGGCTCAACATTAGCTCCACACATTCTATACGCACAATATAGCTCAAGCAATGCTCAATCTATACAATCAAGTGACAATCATCAATTATCACTACGGTAACTCTGAATTCACAAGGTTCTAAGTGTCTAAAATACCTAAATTCCTTTTCTAACAACAGTAACCATTCCTAAACACTCAAACCATCCTATTAAACATCCTAACACACTAAAATTACTAACAAATATCCCACATTGTCTTAAAATCTTTAAATTATACCTAGCGTTTGTTTAAACCCTTACTAAAAATTTCTAATCACCACAAAACTCATAAACTTAGAGTTAGAGGCTTGATTTAACTCTCCAAGACCTTAAATAAACTAATGGGTTCGGTCTAAATTCAAGG
The DNA here is from genome assembly GCF_029017545.1 of Prosopis cineraria. Classification (NCBI taxonomy): domain Eukaryota; kingdom Viridiplantae; phylum Streptophyta; class Magnoliopsida; order Fabales; family Fabaceae; genus Prosopis; species Prosopis cineraria. Next base: position 11,368,515 of record NW_026555336.1, on the reverse strand, counting down.
AAATTGAAATCAAAGCTCCCATTGCCTCAAATGTCCAGATTTTTGCATAATGAGGGAGAGGCAGAAGAAAGGAAGGCTTACCCAATGTATATGAAGCTTGAAAGGCCTCTAAATCACATTGGAAGCAAGCCCTAGTAGCCACAAGTCTCTCTTCATCACTGCCCTCAATTTCCCTCTTTCTCTCTTCTATTTTTCGAGTCTGATTCGTGATTTGATAAGTGCAGATTTTGCACGTGCGTCGCGTGTAACATCCTAAAATTTCAAATTTGGAAAAGTGGATTAATTAAGGGATAAATTAGTTAAAAATATGATTAATGTATTTAATTATATTTTTGGGTGGCTAATTGGATTTTTGAGTCATATTTGGCTCTAAATTGAGATAGAATGAAAGTCAAATCAAGTCGAGAAGCATCGGGGGGAGAAAAATCAAGTTGTTGCTTGCTGTGTTGTGAGCCACAGCTTGCGTGGTGTGCACTGCGGTGCACGGCACAGCAGGCAACTTAAATTTTCAGGAATCATCAGAAATGGACAGTTTTTAGGGTGGAAAACCTAGAGCACGAAGGAGGAAACTTTAGGCACTGCTAGGGTATCAATTTAGAAGGATTTTAAAGATCATTTGAGCCTTCAAACTCTTGGGTAAGTTTCCTACCCTTCTCCTCTACATTTTCATCTCATTTTCTATGGGATTTGGAAGAGTAAGAATTTGGTCTGATTAGATTAAGCCATGAGTCAATGTTTTGAAGGTTTCTATTGACTCTAAAGGTTTAATTTAGGTTTATTGATCTTGGATATGTGGTAATAGAAAGCTACTTTCTTGTTTGGTGAATTTTGAATCAAGCCCTCACTTGATCATAGGGTGTTGAAGTGTGATAAGTTGAGATATTAAGTTTTATGTTGTGATAGAGTTAGAAAGAGAGTTGAAGGGATGATGTGAACAAATTCTAATCTTGACAAGTCTAGTTGTTGAGAATTTGAGTGAGAAGTGGGAGAATTGAGAGGTTATTATTAGTTAATGGTGCTTGTGTTAATTGAAAATTAACATATAGTACTTGTTGATGTAAATTGTGGTGTGGGAAGATTTACCTTGACACAAGAAGAGAATTAGTACCACGGGTAACCCTTTTAGTAACAAAAGGGTTGAGTTAACTAAATAATTTGCATTGTTTATTATCTTGTATAAGTTATTTTCAAGTTACTTTTCTATGATTTGTTGAATATATATGCATAAATTCTTTAAAGGTTAACTATTTTAGAAAAAGTGAAGTATTGGTTTGTAAAATTCTATATTTTTGAAGTAAATGGAAAGATTTTGTTATATTTGTTTGAAAAGTTGTTTATGCATGGTCAAGTGGAGATATGTAGTGAAATGTGGCATATTAGAGGGTGGGAGGTCACCCTAGTAGAGATAGTGAAAATTAAGTCCATATGGCATTGCTGGCACCTTGGGACGCCAGGTGTAGCATTTACTCTCCTTAGTATCCGAAATGGGTGCAGTGTTGGAGACTTACTCTCCTTAGTATCTAAAAGGGTGTGGAGTTGGAGACTATGCTTCTTAGCATCCGTAATATGAATTTAATCAAGGAAATTGAGGTATCATTAGGGAATTTGATTGAGGATTGGTATTATTTTTAAGGTCTATAATTAGATAATGAATTTGTATTTGAGATTATTTGAGGATAATCATGTATATAGGCATCAAATTATGACTTAATCAGACCTAGACTAATATATTGAGATTTATTAGAGTCCAAATTAGGCAATGGGTTGGATTGGGCCCAAATTGTAGGACTAAATTGAGCCTGAATTATTTTTATTTAACAAATTTAAATTTCACTGATACTAAAATAGACATATTAATTTCAATAAGATATCAACATTTACATTTTGAGTGAAAAATTCAAGAGGAAGATTTGGATGTAAACGGTAATATAAACAAAATAAATAAATAAAACTGACGTGGTATAATGAAAAATATTAATAATATTAAAATTAAAAATATGCTAAAACTAATGTAAATTTATGTTTTTAATATGGCCAGATGAGAAAACCGTGACATTTCCCACCGCTTTTCAACCTTCAATTGCGGCAGACTAACTCTTCATCTGTACTAATGACATTTCCCACCTCCAAGTCTATAAATGTTAAAAAGAGTACCAACCACTGGCTCCCTCAAAATTGCTGAAGATTTAAGCATACCTCAAAATTCAACATAAAATAAGGCCTTGCGAAACAATAGACGCAACCTTGGTAAATGTTGAAGCCAACGCAAAGCTATAGCCTCAAAATGTGACCCACTAAGCAAAACATAACTTATCAATATAAGTAAGCAATACATATGACTTCGGGCACTCTTTATTAATACTTAGCATTTATATGATTATAAAATATTATAAACTATATTTATAATTAACATAAATATTTATATAATTATAGTTTAGATTTCGTATATATTTTGATCATTATCTGTTAATTTTATATTTTAAATGTAATTAATGGAAGTCAAATTATAAAGAGAGTCATGTTAAATGAGGGCCCTCTAAAGGGACATATTTGCAATTAAGACCACAAACATTCTTAAAATCATTTCAACCGAGGTCCTCAAAATGTAATAATTTTGTGTACTAATGATTAAAATTTCCTTACCCCTTTAAGAGGTAAAAAAAACTCATCACTTTCATCAATGTCAAAGCCACCCTATTGGCCGTTAGAGCTCTGGTGCCGGCTTGGTGATATAACAAGGGTTTTGAGTTCTTTTTTTTTTCTTTTTTTTAGAAAAGACTGGTGATAAAACTAGATAATATTAGAAGATGTGGGTATAATCCCACTCTTATCAGTTAGAAGATAGACTTCGCATTCCCTGGGAGCTTGAAGCAGTTGCATCAAATCGCAAGGATGATGGTGGGCTTGCTTTGCAAGAAAATCAGCACAAAGAGTAACTTCACGAGGGGCATGGAGAATCTTATAATCTTGTTGAGTGACAATCAGCTTCTGTATAGCTCTTACCTCTTCATAGAAGGGGTGGGAATTTGAAATTTCTCTGTAGACAAAATTAATAGCATCAAGTGAATCTGAAAAAATGTGGACTTTTTCAATTTTTATAATTCTACAAGTTTTCATTCAATAGCTTTGACCTCTGCAATACCGATGGGGATATTACCAAGGTGAAGCGAATCAGGGTTTTGAGTTCAAATATCCCATGATCAACTTAAAAATGGCGACCCCTGTTGCTTTTGCTAATACCAAAGTTTCGACGGTTGATAGTGGAGTCTGGCCGTTGATGGTGGTTGTCTTTTTGTCAATTCAACGGTGGCGGCTCTAGTGTCGGCGACAAAGACAATTTTTTTTAAAATTGTAACAAGAGCATTTTAATAATTGACACACAAATATAATTGAGGACCTTTCAGCCTGTAATGAAGTCTACTCTAAGGCTCCGTTTATTATTTAAAAAAATTAAATAAAATGAATTGAAAAAATAAAAATATAAATAAAATTATTAAAAGAGATGATGAATCACATTCATAAGATAGAAGAATAATTTAATTTATGAAATTAAAAATCATGATTTATTAAATTTTTAAAAGATTTAATGATTCTCATATTTATAACATATATTAATAAATTTTATTATATTTACCATGATGGGAATAGTGATTTGATTTATTTTTGTATTATTTTTTTTAATTCATTCCATCCAATTCAGTTGTAGTAACCAAAAAGGGTCTAAGCATAGCACTCAATTATTCTCGGTCCTAAATAATATTCTCCCCAACTTATATATCCTGAAAATGGTTAACTTTTCTTTTTTGTTAGCATTGTTAGATGGTTATAAAAGGATTTTTAATTTACCAATTAATTTTTTTAAGATTATGCATCTATTTTTAATTTTTACATAAGTTTGATAAAATAAAAAAATTTATTTCATTTCTAAAAATATTTTTTATTAAGATTTTTTATCCTTATTTTTACATAAGTTTGATAAAATAAAAAAATCTATTTCATTCCTAAAAATGTTTTTATTAAGACTTTTTTTCCTTTAAAAGTTATAATTTATTTTTAAAAAATTTTAAATACATTTAATAAATATGATAAATTGTTAATGTTTTATTAATTAACGAACCTACTTGTTGAATTAACCTATTTTATTTTTATATCATATGAAGGTTTTGATGCGTTACGAAAAAAAGGGTAAAATAAAATCAAATGTGATATATTGTTAATGAAAAATAATTTTTTTAAAAAATAAAAATAAAATAATTCAAGTTGCATATAAGTTGGTTAGAAACCGAATGATTTCAATATTCTGACTTGTTAGAAGGAAAGTATAAAATGAAATGAAAATATAAAATGAAATGAAAATATGCTGTAATATAAAACAAAAATTTATAAAAAATTTAAAATTCAAAACCATTCAGGTTAAATTTAAGTATGTTTGATATATTAAATAATTAATTCACGGTAAAAGCTATTATGATTTACATAACATTATTGATCTTGATGATATGATCAGAATGTTCTGTGTATTTTCTGAATAAACTCCTTTGTATATAAATCGCGCTTAGTTGTTCGTGACGTTACCAAGCAGCCAAAGTCAGTTCGGTAATGATCATACATTTTCGATAATAATCTCTCATATGTTGATGCATTTCTTCTCTTTGATTTTCTAACAATGCTTTAGAAGATTAACACCACTGAATATAACGTATTTGCAATCTCACTGTGTCTCCATTGATATCGTTCTGGATTGTTTCAGCAGGAATAATTTCGCAGAGTAACTTTTAAATTCCAGAGAGATGGTTGAGTTTGGGAAAAAGTTGCAACAACGACGAATTGAAGAATGGCAAATGTATGTTTCTATGGTTTTGCCTCTGGTTTTGAGAGTTACAAGTTTCGAGGCATATATATATATATATATATATTTGCTAATAATCCTCGGTAGTATAACTTGGTTTCATATTCACGATCCTCATATTGTTGTCCAGATATTACATAAACTACAAGCTGATGAAGAAAAAAGTAAAACATTATGCTCATCAAATTCAGCTGGGAACACAAGATCGTCGGCAAGTACTCAGGGATTTCTCAATAATGCTGGATCATCAGGTCTGTTCTCTCTATTTGTTGCATGCATCGTTATATTCATTTAGTATCCTTTAATCACAAGATAATATATGTAATTCAATTCTTATGTTGGGTTACATTTGTTGCACTCATTGTATTGTTGTAATATTGCAGATTGAGAAGATTGTTCTTTTTATTTTGAAACAAGAAGGGACTTTAGCAAGCAAGATAGCAAAGCTTGGAGAGGAGCATGAAGCTCTTCAGCAGCAATATGATCTAAGCAAAGCACCTGAACTACGAGAAGCAAACAGAGCAGCAGGACAAGATCTATTGGAGCTTCTCTATTTTGTAGAGATCAATGCTGTTGGTTTGCGTAAGATTTTGAAGAAGTTTGACAAACGATTAGGCTATAAACTCACTGATTACTATGTTCGAACTCGTGCGGATCACCCTTACTCTGAGCTGCAACAAGTACTCAAGCAAGTGGTAATGTGTTTAGTTCAAGCATACAGATTTTACAATGTGATTAACTTTTCAGAATCAATAAGAGCAGGAATGAACATCAACAATGTTGAACTTGTAGGGGATTGGAGCTGTTGTGGGAGCTTTGTCTCCCAATCTTCACGAACTTCAACACCATCAAGGAAGCTACTTATCAATTTATGATCAGCCTAATCTTCCCCTCCAGGTAGCTTTTGCTCTCTCTGCCTCATTGTTCATTGGTTTTCTTTTGCCATGTTCTTTCTCAACATTCTTTTACACTACTGATGTCTGACATCACTGAGAATCTTTCAAGATAAAAGTGATTATTCATCATGTCTGGCGGGTCTTATATACAGGATCCTGTGATTAATTCCATAAATGCAGCAGTAGAAAGGCTAACCCGGTCGACAAACTTTCTGAACTTTATGGCGAAACATGCACTGATTATACAAGAAGAGCTACCTTCACCACCTGAGGAACAAGCTGGAGAAGAGAGATACAATTTTATGTCTCTAATGCTGAACTTGGTGAACACATTCTTGTATATGGTCAATACTTATATTATTGTCCCAACGGCAGATGATTACTCAATGAGCCTTGGGGCGGCAGCAACAGTTTGTGGTGTTGTGATTGGGGCAATGGCTGTTGCTCAGTTGTTTTCTTCCGTATACTTCAGTGCATGTTCAAATAAATCTTACTTTAAGCCACTTGTATTCAGCAGCATTGTTCTTTTCCTGGGCAACACCATGTATGCTTTGGCTTTTGATCTTAATTCACTCCGGGTTCTCTTATTTGGTCGGCTTTTCTGTGGGTAAGTAAGTGCTCCTCTTTCTCTTCATCACATTACTTGATGAACACAAGTTCTGATACAAACATTTCAGTCTAGAATTTTCTTGATTTGACACAAGGCCTTCATGCTGGATTGAAATTGCAGGCTTGGTTCAGCTAGAGCTGTGAACCGTCGTTTTATCAGTGATTGTGTGCCATTAAAAATCCGAATGCAAGCATCGGCTGGCTTTGTGAGTGCCAGTGCTCTTGGAGTGGCTTGTGGTCCTGCACTTGCTGGATTACTTCAAACCAAGTTTAAGATTTATAAGCTTACCTTCAATCAGGAAACCTTGCCTGGGTGGGTTATGGCTGTTGCTTGGCTCTTATATTTGGTATTGTTGTGGTTCACTTTTAATGAACCTGCTTTTGAGACTGAAGAGAAGCAAATACCTCATCAACCTAAAGCTGCTGGTATTCAAACATATATTGAATCACCTGTTTTACTGATGATTTCTGATTTCTTCAAGTTGTGTCCTTGTTAGATCATTAATCTGCATATCAGTCCTCTGATACACGTATGTGAGCATCTACAGAGTTCAAACAAATTAAAACAGTCTCTAATCAGAATAACGTCAACTTCTTGCTCTATTACAAGAGGGACGAAAATTGTTCATGCATTATGGACTGTAATTTTTGTTTCATCTATAAAACTCTGTGCTTCTTCAGATTAAAGTACTCGTAGAAAGAACTAGACTTTATAAAATTATTTTTGGTGATTATTATCCAATAATATCATGACATTTGAAAAACAGTTTTCAAGAGATCCACTCAAATGATGCTATATTGTTGATTATTCTGGTGACTTTTAATCTAGGGAAAATGCAATCTTTAATCCCTATAATTTCATCAAGTTTTGCTTTTAATCCCTATAGTTATATCCAATGTTTTCAGTTCTTATAATTTCAGAAAGATTAGGTGACCTTTGTTTTCCAAATCCCTATAGTTTCCATTTTTTTCAATGGTTTTAGTCTTTATAGGAATTGAAAACACTAGAAAAAAAAAACTACAGGAACTAAAAGAAAAACCTAATAAAACTATAAAAACCAAAGATTATGTTTTCTCTTTAATCTACAACAAACTCACAGGTGATCATCCTTAAAAACAATAAAAGCTAAATAAATAGTTAAGCTCAGATTCATGGTTAATTCATAAAATTTCTGCTAAATTGCCATGAAATCATGGAGAAGGGTAGTTTTCTGACTTGAAGTGATCCTTCTAAATTATCTTGTCTATCTGTTTCTAAAATATGTTTTAAAAACACCTATTAAGCTATTACTACATTATTTTCTTACACTTAAGTGGATATGAATTTCTTTTTATTTGAACCCGAAAATGATTCACTTGAAAAGGGCCTTAGAAAGCCATTGCTGATTACTTCAGAAGATGAAGTGGATGAAGATGGTGAGCAGGATAGTGAAGAAGCTCCAGAGGAATCTCGCATGCCAGCCAATTCAATTGGATCCGCATACAGATTCCTTACACCTTCTGTAAAAGTTTGTGAGTAACTCTAATCTTGAATTGTCAACCCATATGATTTTAGAACTGTATCAACTTATCATACTAAATTAAAAACCGTATATCAAAATTAAATATTTGTAATTGCTGCTTAATGTAACTTGTATTTAGGAGTAGTAAGTTCAAAGAATAAAACACTAAATTTGTGTCATGAATCCCACATTGAAAAGCCTCACAACTCACAACTAGAGTGAGATTTATAAGTGTGAAAGGCTCTTCCTCATAATAGATAAGCTAGTCTTTTGAAATGAGCTCTCTCTTTGAACTTGTGCTCATGACATTAGTACTTTCGATGAGAGGCTGATGCCAAGGAAATGGCTACCCATGAAGGGTTCCGATTAATAAAAAGTTGAGTAAAGTGCCGTAAAGTGGAGTCATTAGGAACATTGGCTCTCAACGGGGTGGCATTATCATAAATTTTATATCGGGAAGCCTCACAAGTGGAATGAAGTTTATAAGTGAGAGGAGCTCTCCCATCCACAAGCTAGACTTTTAGAATGGGCTCTTCCTTTAAATTTATACTCATGATATTGGTACTTTCATTGAGAAGCTAGTGTCACAAAAAAGATTGCCTACAAAAGGTTCTGACTAGTAGGAGGCCAAGTAAAATGTCATAAAGTAGAGCTGCCGAGAACATTAGCTCTTGAGAGAGTGACATGTCACAAGTCCCACATAGAGGAAGTTCACAAGTTGAGTAAGGTTTATAAGTGAGAGAGACTCTCCAACTCAACAAGCTAGTTTTTTTAGGATGGACTTGCCCTTTGAACTTGTACTCATGACAATTTGTCTCATGGTTTTCTGGCCCTGACTTCTTCAAAACCTCATTATAATCTACTATTTTCAGATAAATATCATTAGATGATGCATGTAGAAATTTGATCCAATGCTTGGCTGAAATTTTCTTTTTGAACATGAACAGGTCCAGCTGCTGATATATTTCATGCTTAAGTTTGCTATGGAAATTTTACTATCAGAATCAAGTGTCATCACATCATACTACTTCAACTGGTCAACAAGTTCTGTTGCTATATTTCTTGCTTGCCTTGGCTTGACTGTTCTGCCTGTTAACATTGTTGTTGGAAGCTACATAAGCAACATGTTTGAGGACAGGTGATGTTTCTTTAAGAATATTGCTGTGTCTGGTTTATTTGCAGAAAAATGAAAGATATTATTACATTAAGCAATGTTGATGCTAACAGATTCCTTGTGATGCAGGCATATTCTGTTAGCGTCTGAAATTATGGTTTGCATAGGCATACTATGGAGCTTCAATTTGTTTGTTCCATACTCTCAGCCACAATACATCTGTGCTGCTCTCCTCATGTTTGTTGCCGCTGAGGTACTTGAAGGTAAGATTCGATGTTTAGTTACTGCTAAAGAAAAATGACCATATTAACAAATTTTATTAACGAATAATCAATACCATAGCCACAAAGATGACCAATACTATAACAGAAAGGAGTCTTTAATAGTAGTTAAAAAAGATTTCTATAGTGGTTCAAAAAATGATGTTGTTTCAAGGGATGCAACTGATGTAGAAAAGTATTTTCTGTATTGGTGTGCATCCACGGTAGAAAAACATTGAATAGTTTAAAAAATGAATTAATACTTCACTTTCTACATTAGTTGTAAACATAACCTAGATCGACAAACTAAAAAACTTAAGACCTTCTCAAACATAAATACACAATGATATTCACATAATAATTTAAAAACCAACAGATGAACAAGAGTAGCAGAAAATGAACATCAAAATATTTATAAAAACTATTTGAAGTCACACTACTCAAAGTCAAATATATGCAGTGTGATCAATACTTGATATTGGTCTGTGTGTAAATATACGAAGCTCAACATAGTTACAGACAAATAAATGAAGAGCCAAACCTCAGATTACAAACTCAATCTAAAACCTCAAAACTTCCTTCTGAAATTTAGAAGGCTCATCTTATCAATTTTGAAAGGATAAATGAGCAAATTGATGGGCTAAACTATAAATTCAAAAGTGTCTAGGACTCTAAACTCATTTTTTATACAACATTCCCCTATAACTTTTGAAAATGGTACAATCTAGATGCCATCATCATCAAAAGTTGACTTTGATCGTTAGTTGACCAAAAAATAATGCAAAATGACCTCCAAAATAACAAAAAATATTAAAAAAATTATAATAAATGACTCAAAAATTACAAAAAATGACTGAAAAATTTTAGTTCCTTTTTATAATTTTTGAGGTCTTTTTCTATTATTTTCTAATCAACTAACAGTCAAAGTTAATTTTTGTTAATAACAAGGACCGATTGCACGTTTTTCGAAAGTTGAAGGGTAACATTACACAAAAAATAAATTTGAGATCCCAATCACTTTTGAACCTATAGTTTATGAATCAATTTACTCATTTACCCAGTTTTGAAAAATCCTCTGAAATTGTGTACATGGAGAAAGCATATTAAATTTCATGAAGTGCATTTTTTTTGGTAATCATACCAAGAGGATTCGACCTTTTGACAGCGTCTCTATTCTATCCTACCCTTATCGCCTGAGCTAGCCAAAGATAGTTAACTCAATAAAGATCTTATTCCATCCTCTTTCTTCTACTTCTCTCACTGAATAATCAACCAACTGATCTGGTTTGCAGGAGTGAACTTGTCGCTGCTTTCTCGAGTGATGTCGTCGAGGCTATCTCGAGGAACATACTCCGACTTCCGTCCACAGAGGCCCGCACAATAGCCAGAGTCATAGCTGATGCAACCATTACACTTGCAGGCTTGTTGGGAGTAAATAAACTACTTAATCTCACTCTGCTTCCTTCTCTTCTAGCTTGCATTGCCTCCATTGTTGCCACCTTCTGTACCTACAATTCCTTGTTCTGATTATTTCTTACTTCCTTATTATTACCATCTTTGCCTCATCATTCAGCTCTTTTGGTAATTAATTCTTTACCATCCATGAGCCTTGATGCCTGATTTATACCTTGTATATTTGTTCATTTGTCAATATACTTTTTCTTCAATCACCATCTTGTTAGTTTTTTTTCCCCCTCTGATTAATGTTGGTGATTATCAATAACTTCCTTGTAAGGAGACCCCAAGGAAACATTATTAATGTAGCAATGTTGTTCTTAAACTGTCTTATGACACAGCTACGTACTATCTGCTTTTTTTTTTTTTTTTTTGGTTATTTTGTTGTATTCTTTGTTTCATTGATTGTTTGGATTAAAGTACAATTAAAAATTTTGTTGTCTGATTTCTGTGGCAAGACTACTATCACGCACTTGCTATAATCACATACTTTAGCAATATAGTTATTTTATTAAATTAATATAACTTTTGGTTGAGGAAAATTAGATTTCTTTACTTTAAAATTGATTTTAGCAATATAGTTATTTTATTAAATTTATATAACTTTTTTGGTTGAGGAAAATTAGATTTCTTTACTTTAAAATTTTTTCCTATGGTGATGGTGGCTTCACCTGAGGGTAATTGAGTTTAGCGAAAATTATAGTTTGCCCGACAATATGTCGTGCTTAATAATTATTTTTTCGTGTTTGTCAATTTTAGAATTTAGCCATCTTTCAGTTGTTTGGTGTCAAATCGAACAAACTAATGAACTGAACTAGCTTAAAACTTTGGATTAAATCGAATTGAACTTTATATGATACCCGAAACTAAGTCGAATTGAAATAACATGGTTTGTTCAGTTTTTCAATTCAATTTATTGACTCAAAATTGGCCCATTGACCTAATTTTGCAAGTTTTATTATTTTTACCCCACTGCTGAGCATGGCCACTAAATAAAAGAAGCATTGAACCAAACTGAAAAAAATGTACGAACTGAAATAAAATAACCATGATGTATTAGATATAAGCATTAAATCCAAATATATCCAAATAAAATCGCAAGAAGCAGTAGATCGGCTAATGAAAAAAAGGAAGAAGCACTAGATCGAAATACAATATGCATTAACCAGAAAAGACATGCAAATTGAAATAAATAGCAGGATTAACATACAATTTGAACTCTAAATATAGGTCCAAGAGCAATTTTGAACCTTAAATTTTTAAAAGATATATTTTGAACTCTAAACTATTAAAGTTATGATAATTTCACCCCTAACATTAAATTTCAACAAACGTCTATCAAATTAGGGTCTAATATGTAATTTTTACTAAATTTTACTCTCCCTTTTTCTCCTGTCCTCATTTAGTGAAAATTACACGTTAAGTCTCAATTTGACAAATATTCATTTAAACTTAATGATAGGGCCAAAATTGCATCAACTTAAATTGTTTAGAGTTCATAATGTATCTTTTAAAAGCTTAAAATTCAAATTGCATATTAATCTTAAAGAATAAGTAAATAAGGATTAGGGTGCTAGTTCACTTGTTTTTTTCTTAGTTTATTTTAATTTATGACATTGAAAAAATAAAATGAAAAGAATATTTTTGATTATTCTATCGGTTTGACTCCAAGAGAGAGCAAGACTTAATCAAATCGAATAAATAAAAAATTATTGAAAAAAAAATAACCGAATTAAACTGTAAAACTAGATAGATTGAATCAAATTGACCCAACTCAGTTTTATTTGGTTTGATTTTCGGTTTTAATTTTGGGTTTGCTGACCCAAATGTGAACCTTACAATGCATTGCATCGTCCTTTTGGTCTTAGAGATCTGATTATTAATAAGTATAAAGTATGAACCAAAAACTTAAGAAAAATCTTATATATAAATCTCATATATATTGTGTATGAGTATTAAAAAATTATTATAATTAGTGTTTTTTTATCCTAATTAAATTTTGGGCAAGTTTGGTTTGTGGAATATATTTATAGGAATGGGAATAAGATTTGAAAAAATGATATATTTAAGGATAATTATGAACCAACATTATCAAACTCTAATATTATGAGTGTTATGGATTCTTATTATTTAAACAAGTGATTCGAAATTCAAATTCTAACCATTATATGCATGCATGCATGCATGCATATATGTGTGTGTGTATACGAGCACACGCTCATATATGTGTGTGTATTATAGCAATAGAATAAGGAGAAGTCTAGCATTTCTCACCGATACAAAATGTTCAAAAAAAAAAAACACTTTGCTTGACATTTTAGTTGTATACTCTGTCTATTAAAAAAATATGAAGTATTTTTTTAGATGAGATGTTAAAAAAATAAGACATTTTAAGTTTTTTAAGGTGCAATTAATAATATTTTTTTCAAAAATACCCTTAATTAAGAGTATAATTAATAAGATTTTTCAATTAAGATATCATATTAAATAAGGTAAACATAGAAAGAGTATGTAATTTTAAAATTAATTAACTAACTTATTAGGGGTGTGATTGATCTATTAAAAGTGAATTATAATATTAGATAGAGGGAATATACTGTACTACTTTTTACAAAACATTTACAAATGCAAGGCAGCGTAAATTATTTTATGACTTGAGTAGATGGCAACAATATACTCTTCTAATCCTATTTATAAAATAGAAAAAGAAGATTAATTTTAGTCCTATTTATAGAGCATTTCACTATTTTTTATGTTCTTATTTACCTTTCTATCATTATAAGACAAAGTTAATAAGATTTAAGGTTTTTCTTAATGTCGGTAAAATATGTAAGAAGTGACTTATAAATAAGATTAGAAGAAATATATATTATTCCCTCTGGTCCTATTTATAATATGCTTTCTAGAAGTAATTTTTAATCCAAAATATAGGATATCTTGTAATAATTAAATCACTTTTTTTCAATTTTATCTATTCTTAATTAGTTTGAAGGTATTTAACATAGTTATATTATTATTCAAAGTTAAGGATAAAAATGAAAATACATATCATTTTTATATGATATCAAGAAAAAAAATTAAATTTTCTTAAAATACATGAAATGATTGAACGTGTCATATAACAAAGACCAGATGAGGGAGTATATATTAAATGTTTGAAATGAAATGATGAAATTGGGAAGGATTTATACAGTTGTATTGCATATACATCTAAAAGATAAGGCATTATTATTGAGGCCCTTGATGAAATAGTAATTATAACATGAGGCATTATTAAAGACGTTTCCACTTGCTTGCTTTCCGCAGCATTAAGTGGATCTGAGCAACTTACGAGTGAGTAGTTGAATCCCATTAAAATCTTTCCCCACATTTTGCTAAACGTAAATCATAATTTTATATGGCCACTTGTTTCTCTCTTAATTAGATTTGACTTTATACATGTGTGTGTATAGTATACTCTCACCTCTAATTAAAACTATATTGAAAACGAAAGAACAAATACGTACGTGGATCCTCTCAACACCATTCAATTCCTTCATTAATAAGTCTCCAAAATTAGATTCCAACCTTTCTTTCATGCTATTCTCTCTTTTTCTATTATAAGTCACTCTTAATATTTTTATTAAAATTAAAAAAATCTTAAATATTATTATTAACTTTATTTAAATATTCAATAAATTTTTAACTTTAACCCTATTAAATATACATACTTTAAAAATTAAATACTCTAACATTTAATAATTCTTTCAACATTTAACAAAGATAAAAAGGTAAAAATACACACAATAATTATTGAAGTGTCTTATAAATAAAATTAAAACAAATATATTCTCTATTCTATAAATAGAAAAAGGAGTACTGTTGTATTTCACCTTCATTCTCATTGCTCTCAAGTCTATTATAAATCTCAGTATGAGGTATAAATATTACCTCCGTGTCTATTTGGTTTTGATGTTTGTGTGTGTGTATTTGTATATATATAGAGTTATTTTTGTAAAATGTATGAATCAATTAATATTTTTTAATACTACCCAAGCAAGAATATTATTAAATACTCTTCGAGTCCTTAATGTAAGACCACGTAGTTTGATAGATTTTTTTGATCGTGAATATAAAACAAACTTCGAATAATTAATGTTTTTTAAATTTTTTCCTTTATTTATTTATTGTCATTTAAATTCCTAACAATAATTCATTATAATCATTAATTACATAAAAAATTAAAACTTAAAGTTATATATATATATATATATATATTATAATTTTAATGATATAACTAATATTTTTTAATAAACACAAAGTTTGTTAACATTGTTTTATATTAAAAAACGAAAGAGTACTGGTTATATATATATATACACACACATATGATTGAGAGGAACAGTAAATAATGTGCATTTAATTAAAGATGTTTCGTGGAAATGTGGGATAATTTTAAGACAATCACCTACTTTTAATTGATTTATTTTCTTTGTATGAATTCACAAAATATGGCTTGTAAATAGAAATAGATAGGGTAAAATACTAAAATTTATAAGAAGGCATGCTCGTTTTTAGAGGCGAAAATATATAAGGTTATATATTATGTTTAGAAACATGAGCTTAACCTAAAAATATTTAAGGTTTATCTTATAGTTCAAACTTGAGCCTAACTAAAGTTTAAACTGATTTGAAAATTTTTTTAAAAGCCTACTTAAAATTAGGCTTTTTAAATAAACTTACATATTGGTTTTAAATGTTTTAAATATACTTTAAAACTATTAAAGCATGCATGTACACAACCTGTTTATGAACTACAATATATGATAATAAAGAGAACTTACTAATTATACTAATTATAATACAATACAATAATAAATTAAGAATATTAAAATCAATATATAAATCTAATATAATTGAAAACATAACCAATAAGCTAAAAATAAAAAGAATATATTGATTAAAACATTAAATGATGAAAAAAGCTAATAAAAAAACCCAAGTAAGGAAGACCTGTACAGTGCTTTTGAGTTTTGATTCGGAGGAAGAATTAATGAGAAGAAAGGGACCAAAGAAAGGATGGGGACGAAGTCGATTATTTCATAATCCCTAAATTAAATATTATATATATATATATTACATATATTATAAGTTATATATATATAAATAATATATTACATAATAATAATAATAATAATAATAATAATATATGTAAATACGCTGGTTTGTTAGACTCGGAAATTAAGTAGACTTAAAGCAAAGGTCCAAAACTGGTCTAACCTTTTTAATAAATAGGCTAATCCATAACTACTGATTTAGCTTTTAATTAATCAATAAACCAAACTTAATTGATTATGTGCGTATTTTTATGCACGTAGTATGAATTCATATTAATGTTACATTGACGAATATATAATATATATATATATTCAAATTCATACTAGTATAAATTAATTCAATTTATTTTTAAGTCACTTTCAAAAATTTTCATCGAAACTTTAAAAGTCATTAATTATTAATTATATTTTATGTAGAAAACAAAAGTCTACTTTCTTACATAAACATTGAATATGGTTAAAAAAATAGTAAATAATCGATATATGTGGTGTTAGATTGAGAGGTATAGCGAAAAATTAAAATTCAAAACTTCAATCACGATCACAGACCGATCGAACTGATTTAAAATAAGGTAGATAAAAGAGTTATTTTTTTATTTTCAAACTTCTCACATGTTTTCTTCAAGTGTTTGGATCTCAAAGCTAACAATATAAATATACTTTTTTTATAATATCCACACGAACAGCTTTTCAATACGAACAGCGTGCTAGCGCTCTTTGTATCTAATGTCTGTTTGTTCATCAATCAAATGCTCCTTTTGTTTCTGAGGTATTTTCATGATGGCTCTTAAAGTTTTGCTATCAAGAGACTCACTTATGATACCCTATTTATCTTATATAAATTGGGATTTTTGTCTTTTCTTATGAGTCCAAAAAATTTAATTAAATTTATCTTATAGATTTAATCTATAATATCATATTAATTTAAATTTATCTCATAAATTTAAATTATAGAACTAATATAATATTTTCTTATATCATGTTAGTAATTAAATTTAATTTATTATATAAAACTAAATTTTAAAACTAACATAACATAACATAACATAACATAACATAATATAATATAATATAATATAATATATCATATATACTTATTATATTATATATATATATATATATATTTATCAGATAAATATTCAAATGCATATATATATATATATAAAAAAAACTTGTTTACCCTAGATAAAGCATTTATATTTATTGAATCTAAATACACTTCAGATTTAATGAACTTGAACATTATAGCTTGAGATAGGCTATTCTTATATGCAATCCTGTAGACCCATATGAAGTTGGTAGTAGGCCGATAATGCTACAAGCTCACATGTTATAAGTAGCCTCTAACGAGACATTATAATTACCTAATTCATATAGAGATCAATGATCCAATGTAATCTATCATAAAATCGTATCACATCCCTTATGTCACGCAATATTTTAATCAAGTGTGAGATACGAAATTGACATTCTCCTTTACCTGACTAATACTTTCTCAATCTTTGAGTAGACTGACTATAACAATAAAAAAATCCTTTTTATTGTAGTATGACCATATATTTTTTCAGCCTTTCTCATCGAGAGGCCCAGCAATATCTCTCAATTAATGTGAGAGATAAATTTTATTTTGAGCACTCATATTCTCTACATAAATATTACTAAACTTAAGTATAACCTTTATGATCACTCAATTAAAGGTGACTTTTGATAAGTCAAAGTTTAGTAGTCATCATATAAGAATCCATGATGATCTCAAATCAAAGGGCTTAATGACATGATTACATATGAAATAATCTTATGACTTATATAATATATCTTTTTTATAGCAGGTCGGTCCAACACTCAAATCCTTTCAAATGCCTATGTCTTTGATTTATATCTCTATAATTAATCAAAGTTATACTAATCTTGTTTCATCTATGATCCCTCATAGATACCGACCAAAAATATTTAAGATAATTACTATAGTTTTTTTAAGGATACAATTATCATAGTGAATATGCAATTAATATGATAACATAAGAGAAATTTATTAAATAACAATATTCTTAGTATAATGATTGATCCTAACGCACAATTCCTAATAGTGGTGTCTAATAAATGAAAAGGACCGTAAAATCTCTTCTTCAAGTGTTTGATAAATAGAACAGAAGGAAGTAATGCTTGGAGAAATAATGTATAACATATATGTAGCAAAATCAAAAAAGCATACCCAAACATGTATACCTTTCCAATCATATATACAGTTGTGTTTAGTTAAAAAAAATCAAATATCCCTTTAATTTCTAATGTCATAAACAAAAAAATAAGGCATAATCACATCCAAGGACTCATCAAAAAAATTATTTGCAAATAAAAATTAACAACAACTTTTATTTGAGAAATAACAAGTCATATTTTTATTTTAACATCAATTCATTTTGTATTAGTTTTTGTCCGCAAATAATTTTTTTAAATAGTCCTTTAAATATGATTCTCTCAAAAAATATAATATAAAAAGAACTTAATTCTTGTCATTTAGAATCTGTTTGAAATGGAAAGAAAATAAAGATGAGAAAAAAAATTAAGAGAGACAACCAGAAGGGGCAAAAACGTAATTTCGACCTTGCTTCCCCCACTATTTTCCTTCTTGAAGAGAGAAACAGACTTGACGTCAGGACAAGGGAATGCAATTTCTTCTACTTTTTCCCCTTAATTTTCCCCCCAATTGTTAATCAGAATTACTTATAACTTAATCTATATATAAGATTGTAAAGGACAAATATATATCTATATATATATAGGAGATAAAGTTTTAATGTCTTACTCCCTTGTCTCTATATATATAGTACTTTGTAAAAATTTATTTTGTTTTTAAATAAAATAAATATCATGATATTTTTGAATAATTAAATAATTTTATCGCTGTCTTAAAAAGGGAAGGAAATGTTAATTGTGTGTTTTATTTCCTATCACCATTATGTTAATTGTGATATTATTAGAGATAAAATTGAAAAATTGTTGTGGTTTTATGTGCTTTCAACTAATAATAAATTTTTATTGATACGCAAAATTTAATTAAAAATACTTTATATACAATGATGGATAAAGTATTTGGTTATAAATATAAAGCAAATATATGATAATTATTTTTTTAATATTATCACAGCTCTCCTTTGGCACCAAGTTATTATCAGCAAATTTTTAATTTTTAGATACATTTTATTGTGATAATTAATTTTAGTGAAGGGAAAAGCTATAAGTCAAACAAAAAAAAGTTTTTTTTACAAGTTTAAAGCTAAGAAAAATGACAACAAAATCTCTTTAAATTATGTAAATGATATTTTGATCCCTCAAATGCCATACTTTTCTTAAAGTTTCTATAAACGTTTCTGTCATTAAAAATTAATATAAATAATTAAATTATTTTTCATTCAAATATTAATTGTCATTCATAAGTTTTATTTAAGATTCATAACTTTTTTTTTAAATCATAAGAATTTAACAGTAATCCATAAGTTTGTATTTAAAATTTTGATATTCTTTAAGTGTTGAAAATATTAAATGTCATTAATAAATTTTGTTTTGAGATTCACAAATTTTCTTTTTAAAATTGTAAGAATTCAATAGCAATTTATAAGTTTAAATTAAGAGAAATTTGATCATTTAATAAGTTTTTAATTTTAGCCCTATTAAATTATATATATTTAAAAAATCAAATACTCTAACATTTAATAATCCTTTCAACATTTAACAAGAGTAAAAAGGTAAAAATACATACAATAATTATTAAGTGTCATATAAATAAAATCAAAACAAATACTTTCTCTGTCCCATAAATAGAATTGGGGAGTTCTGCTGTATTTCACCTTCATTCTCATCGCTCTCAAGTCTCAATAATAAATCTCAATATGAAGTATAAACATTACCTCCGTTTCTATTTGGTTTTGTTGTCTGTATTTACCATATATATATATATATATAAAAGTTATTTTTGTAAATTTTATGAATCAAGAATATTGTTAAATACTTCTCCTAACCTTAACTAAGACCACGAAGTTTGAAAGATTTTTTTGCTCGTGAATATAAAACAAAGTTAGAATAATTAATTTTTTTTAATTTTATCCCTTATATAATTATTTATTTCCATTTGAATTCGTAAAAAATAATTTATTATAATCATTAATTACGTAGAAAAGTAAAACTAAAAAGTTATATATATATATATATATATACAAATTTTATAATTTTAATGATATAACTAATATTTTTTAATAAGCACAAAGTTTGTTAACTTCATTTTATATTAAAAAAATGAAATAGTACTAATTATATACTCCCTCATTCAAAAATATGAGACATTTTTAACTAAATCTTATCCCCTAATAAAATAATTACCTACTTTTAAACTAACTTATATCTTTTTATATTTACCCCTATTAAATACCCTACAATAAATATAAAGTCATTCATTAATATCTCAAAAGACTAAAAATGTTATCATTTTTGAACATCCAACTTCTTAAAAAATATCTTATATTTTTGAATGGAGGAAGTATATGATAGAGGGAGGGATTGAGAGGAATAGTAAATGATTTGCATTCAATTAAAGATGTTTTGTGGAATTGTGGATAATTTTGAGACATTCGACTACTTTTAATTGATTTTTCTTTGCATGAATTCACAAAATATGGCTTGTAAATAGAAATAGGCAAAGTAAAATACTAGAATTTATAAGAAGGTACAGTTGTTTCTAAGGGTGAAAAAATGTTAACCCAAGTAAAGTTTTAGTTAAATAAGCCATGAGCCGGCATGATATGTTAAAAGCATAAACTTGGCCTTAAACCTTTTTAAGGCTTTTTTTCATGTCTCAAATTTAAACCTACCTAAAGTCTAAACTGACTTGGAAGCCTTTTAAAAAAATAGATTTACATATCAGTTTTAAATATTTCAAATATATTTTAAAACTATTAAAGCAATACATGCACAACTTGTTTATAACTATAATATATAATAATAAAGAGAAATTATCAATTATAGTACAATACAACAATAAATTAAGAATATTAAAATCAATATAAATCTAATATACTTGAAAACATAACCAATAAACTAGAAATAAAAAGAATAAATTGAATAAAAAATGAAATGATGAAACTGATATATCATCAATTTATTATACAAAAGCTAATAAAAAACACAGGCAAGAAATAACTTGTATAGTGCTTTCGAGTTTTGATTCGAAGGAAGAACAAGAAAAAAAGGGCCAAAGAAAGGTAGAGGGGCGAAGTTGATTATTTCATGGTCACTAAATTAAATATTATATGTATATATATATATATAATATCACTAAATTAAATATAATACTACTGATTTAGCTTTTAGTTAGTCAATAAACCAAACTCAATTGATTATGTGTATATTTTTCTACATGTAATATTAATTCATATTAATGTTACGTTGACAAATATCTATATTCATATACATATAAGTATAAGTTATTCCAGTTTATTTTTAAGTCACTTTCAAAATTTTTCATGGAAAATTTAAAAGTCATTAATTATTAATTATATTTTATCTAGAAAACAAAAATCTACTTTCTCACATAAACATTGAATATGGTTAAAAGAGAAAAACAGTAAATAATCAATATATGTGGTGTCTTATATATATATGAAAAGCACCATAAAGTCCCTTCTCCAAGTGTTTTATAAACAGAACATAAGGAAGTCATGACTTGGAGAAATAATGTATAACATACATGTAGCAAAATCAAAAAGGTATACTCAAACATGTATATCTTTCCAATCATATATACAGTTGTGTTTAGAAAAAAAAATGAAATATCCCTTTAATTTCTAATGTTATGAACAAAAAAATAATAATATCAGAAAAACTTAATTCTTTCCATTTAGAATCTGTTTGAAACGGATAGAAAATAAAAGGAGAAAAAAAAATTAAGAGAGACAACTAGAAGGGGGAAAAAATGTATTTTTCACCCTTGCTCCCCCCTCCAAAAAATTTCCTTCTTCAAGAGAGAAAAAACTTAATGTTAGGATAAGGGAATGCAATTTTCTTCTATTTTGTTCCCTTAATTTTCCCCTGCCTATTTTTCTTTCATTCCAAAGGAAGAGATTGAGTCAGAATTACAAGGAATAATAAATACTAATTTGCGTCAATAGTATGAGAAAGTTGTAAAGGACAAAGCCCATATACTGCCTCTTATCCTAATTATAAGAGATAAAGTTTTAATGTCTTATCCTGTCACTCCTATATTTATATAAGGTGTTTTGTAAATTTTTATTTTTTTAAATAAAAGAGGTATCATAATATTTTTAAGTAATTAGACAACTTTATCTTTGTCTTAAAAATAGAAGAAAATATTAATTATGTGCTTTATTACCTACCACTATAATATTAATTGTGACATTATTAGATGTAAAATTGAAAAATTGTTGTGGTTTTATGTGCTTTCAACTAGTAATAAATTTTTATTGGTAGATTCAATTAAAAACAATTTATATATAAGGATGGATAAAGTATTTGGTTCTAAATATAAACCAAAGATATAGTAATTATTATTTTTTCAATATTATCACAACTCCTTTATGGCACCAAGTTATTATTAGAAAACTTTTAATTTTTAGATACTCCCTCCATTCAAAAATGTAAGGCATTTTTTAAAGAGTTTGATATTAAAAAATGTAAGGCATTTTTAGTCTTTTGAAGTGTAATCATTTCCTTTTTTTAAAAGTGTCCCTATTAATAGTAACTTTATATTTATTATAGAGTGTTTAATAAGAGTAACTATGAAAAGATAGAATTAATTTAAAAGTAAGTAATTACTTTATTGAGAAGTGAAATTCAGTTAAAAATGTCTTACATTTTTAAATAAAGGAAGTACATTTTATTGTGATAGTTAATTTTAGTGAAGGGCAAAGCTGTAAAGTCAAATATTTTTACAAATATTTTTTTACAAGTTTAAAGTTATTAACTGCATTCTTTAATAAAATAAAATTAATTAACTTTACCTTATAATTAGGACATTAGAAAATATATGATTTAATTTTGAGTCTGTTGTTGGGGATTTTTTTTTTTAATTTTTTGTGTGGGGATCAAAGTGTTAGTGGTTGAATTATAAAATCCCATAACTTCAATTGGATGGGAGGGAAGTAGTTATATGTTTCTTTTCTCTGAAATAAAAAAGCATCATGAGACGCACAGTATTCATGAATTCACAAAAGCCACACAAATCCTTGTAGGTAGATCATCACCATAATCTCGATAGTCTGCATGAGGCAACCCCAAAAGAAGACGTTGCTTTCCCAGTTTGAGGTGTGTAATTAACCAAATCCAACTGTACCCTTCTTCAGTATTGTTTCTGCGAACCAAGAAAAGAAGGCCAATTTAATATTTGGATGTAAATAGTTAAGTGTCATGTCGTGGCCACACATAAAAAAGACATTGGTAATTTAAGTGACAGCCGAAAGTTATGGTTCAGAGAGGGTGAGAAGGTAGCAAGCATGTATTAATTATTAGCCCTATAAATGGACGAAGGCAAGAGCTCTGAACAGTCTCTGCAATATATATAATTTGTTCATTCTGGGTTTAAGAGATATATATATACACTACCCAGATCAGCAAGTGATCGTTAATGCAGAGAGAGTTTATACCGTAAGGCTTAAGTAGAGCGATTTGATCCACAAAGATTCAAGCATTTTGGGTAAGATGGGTGTGCTATGGTGGAGGCTGATTCTTGATCTTCTACTTTCCGGGATTCTCTTCTCTCTTCAACCTGCTTGCGCCTCCTTCCACAAAGGTGTGTTTGTGTGTGTGTATTTTTTCTATATCTTGTTCCTTCTCTTGTCTTGTCGCTGAGATTTATCTGTAATGTTTGATCATTTAATTAGAATGCGACATGGTTTATTAATTACTCTATAGTTAATTTTCTTTCTCGTACAAGACTCCCACTTGGATCGTTATTAGGCGAAGCTCCATGCAGATGATGAGCAGTTCCTGGAATTCAGTTCATGACAGTCTGCTACAAAACTTGTTTGATTTCCTTATGTTTGAGAGCCTTTTTTTTTTTTAATTTACAGTATAATGCTTGCTCCATATCAAATTATAGAATACTTTTAGATAAATAATACACACCAATAAAGCTCATTTTATATACTTTACAATATAAACATTTAAAAATGCCTTCCATTTAATATTTTCTTGGTAAAAAAATACCCCACTCTTATATTTATAGGGTAGAGAGAAAATTAATTTTAGTCCTATTCGTAGGGCATTTTACTATTTTGTGTTTATCTTACCTATTTGCTCTTATTAAATGCTAGAAAAAATTATTAAAAATAGTTCTTTTTGTCTATATTAAGGGATAAAAGTGAAAGCTTATTAAATTTTTTTATAGGGTTAATAAAATTTAATATTTTTCTTGATTCTGATAAAACATGTTGAAAATAATGACTTAAAAATAAAACCAAAGGGAGTATTAAAAAGAGGAGAATATATAGGAAGAATAATATTAAAAAAATATTATTAATGAAACCTTATTTTTATTAAAGTATCTTATATTTTGATATTCTAAATCTCTCCAAAAATGTCTTATAATTTGAAATGAGATAGTAAGTTTTTTAAAATACATGAAAATATTTGAAATATATTATAACAATGATCGGAGGACTAGTTAAAAAAAAAGTTCTTTTTTTATAATGGCCTTTTACATTGATTTAAAAAACCAGTGCTAAAAATATTTCTAAGCTATGTAAAAAGTTTATCCTGTTTTTGAAGCCGCGCAGTGAAAGGTATGTTTGATTTTCAATTTTCATTCTCCAAAAGTTTATTTGGAAGAAACAATTATTTATTAAATTTGATAAAAATAAATCTTAAATGTAATTTAAATGTATTTTTAAAGAAAACCCATACAAAATCAAACTAGTGTATGGAGGAGAAATTGACTTCATATTCTCTTGACTGTGAGCACTGGGTATATATCCAGAAAATTGTGACTTATGTTTTCTGTATTTTTTATCAATCCTCATCTTTTATTACTGAATATGGTGGTTGATGAAAGTCTAATTTAACTTTGTTTGAGGTAGATACTTGGTTTGCATTGTCCTTAGTTCCTTTTGAATATATGTTTTCCTTTTTAGATTAAAAATAAGTTTATTAAGAAGTAAAAATTCAGCTGGGAAGGGGTATGCGGGGTAGCTAGAATAATGGGGACTTGATGTGCTTACAGCTGTATACATACTAATGCTAATAAATATCTACCAGAATCTGTAGGCATTTAATAATGGAAGCAACTCTTGTGTAAATGAAATAGTTTTAATAGTTTTACATTTAGGTTATTTTTAAATTTCATCTCTATTTTATTTTTAAATAAAAATATTTTTTTTTACAGTTGTGTATGTTTTTTTTTAATACATTACATTTAACTCTTGTAAGTTCTTGACATTAATCTCCTTTGCTACTTTGACCCAAAAACAAAAACAAAAAAAAAACAAAATCTCTTGCTACCACAATCAACCATAACGAATTACTATTATTGATCAATTTTTATATAAAAAGGAAATATAAAAAGGAATTTTGATATATTAATTATTTATCTTGATCTATCCATCAAATTCCCTTTTATTTTATCCCCACTTGACTTCACCTCTATCTCTTTAAAATAGAGGCAAATCTGAAACTTTTAAATTTAATATTTTTATTTTTATTTTATTTTATATTTTTAAAATAAAAATATATACAAATTATAAAAAAATTTAATAAATAAACGTATCAATTTGACTGTTCAAATTTAATATGAATTATCCAAATTTAATATTAAAATTTTATATTTTTTATTTAAAAAATATAAATTAAAAATAAAAAATAAAAAAAATTAAATATTTAGATAGTCCAGATTTGTCTCTATCTTGGTGAAGGGAAGCTGACTCCCGCTCAGACACCCCAAAGAACATGACCTATCACTAATCTTTTCAAATTTGTTTTTGGAAAACAAAAGCCCGAAAAAAAAAAAAAACCATACAATTACAAAAAGGATAATACTAAAAATGGAGTATGATATGAATAGTAATCAGGTTCAATCTCTGAACGCACAAAAAAACAAAGAATGAAACGAAATATACACATGCCCACAAAAACAAACATACTCCCATAACACTACGATATAGAGTATTTTATTTTTTTAAAGTCTTACTTAATTTAAAATATAAAGTATTGAATAATTTTTGTAATTAAATTTTTAACTATATATCTACTTCATTTATTACTCTTTTTTAAAAAATAATAATTAAAATTTTAATTTTTATTATTAAGGTACTTATAAAAAATATTTAAGAAGATATAATTAAAAAGGTATAATTTTTTTAAAAAAATTAGGTTTTAATTGATATTTTTTGAAAACTTTAAATTAATTATTAATGATAGTTTATACAGTGATATGGAGAAAGAATATGAATGTATGTATGTATGTTGAGAATTTGGGATATGACATTGACGATGACTGGCAAATAGATGTAAATTAAGGTAGGGCCTCAGGTGAGATTGAAATTGAAATGGTGAGGTCGATGCAGGTGGGAATGAGTACAGTTTCACGAAGGATGCAAGGTCAGCTCCAGATGCATCATACTACGACTACATCGTCATCGGTGGAGGCACCGCAGGATGCCCTTTGGCCGCCACTCTCTCCCAAAACTCCACTGTCTTGCTGCTTGAACGCGGCGGCTCCCCCTACGGCAACCCTAACATCACGGAGGCCGTAGCCTTCGGCGCTGCCATCTCTGATTTGAGCCCCACGTCCCCGGCTCAACGCTTCATATCGGAAGATGGTGTCATCAACTCCAGAGCTCGCGTTCTCGGCGGCGGAAGCTGCATTAACGCCGGTTTCTACTCTCGCGCTAGCCCTCACTATGTCAGGTATAGGTGAAACCGTTCAGTTTACTCAGAGTTAATTAATTTTTATGAAATTCAATTTAATTTAGTTTTATTTTTAATTTAATTTGGTTTGGTTAAAATTTAAATTAAATTTTAATACACTTATTTAATTTTTTTTATTTTTATAATGATGCTATGTATTAAAATTAAATTTAATTCTTTTTAACTTTTTTTATAAATAGAGATATAAAAATATAATAAATTTCAATGTGATAACGATAATTAATCATAAAAATTAATATAAATTTTTAAGATTAAAATTATTTAATATTATGCATTTTCATTCAAGTCTTTTGAAAATATTTATTTATGTATCTATATTTTAATAAATAATAAAAAATTTATTATACAAAATTTAAAACAAAATACTTCTTGTAGATAAATGGTTATATATTTTATAAATAAATAAATAGTATTTTTTAATCAAGTTTGGTGTGGTTTGATTTGGTTTTTAGTATTCAAAACTGAACTTGAACCAAATCAATCAATTTTCATATCATAAAAATCGAAACAGACTTGATTGTTGTTTGGTTTTAATTGATTTCTTTCGGTTTGAATTGGTTTGGATCGGTCTTTTTAATTTAAATCGAATTTAAACACCCTTAATTAGGTAATAATAAATGTACTATATCAACAGACATATATTGCAAATGCGTTTCATTAATTCAACAAAAAACTACAATCAAAGATGTTCGATTATTGCAAATAACCGATCAAGACTAGTTTAATTAAATTTTACAATCATGTCCATTTATAATTTTAAAATTAATATTTTGGCAAAGGGAAAACTTATATCTATATATATATAATCTTATATATTTAAGATGCTTGTTTTTAATTAAAACAAGACATGTGTATTGTTTATAAATTATTTATTAACACATTAAACTTTATTGTTTTAATTTGATTGGATAAAAATATATTAAATATATAAGATTAAAGATTTATGTCTTGCCCATTTTGTTGAAAGTCCTCCTTCCCTTCGAAAAACAAAAAACAAAAAAGAAGAGATTTAGTTGAAGGGAATTATAAAATAACTTTATTTAAGTTAAAAATATTTTTACTATTAAGCTTGTAAATACTGAAATCATTTTAGTTGGAATGAAACTTTTGTTGATGATGGGGGTTATAAAATCACATTATTTGAATTGGAATTTTTTTTTTTTTTACTTTAGACTTCAAAAAATTGATCACTAGAATTGAATTTGGCCAATATAAAATTTGTTAAAGGTTAAATTATTTTAATTTGGTTGGAAATTTTAGTGAAAGGAAATTATGAAATCCCTTTGTTTTTCAATTGAAAATTCTTTTACTAATTGGGTCATTTTAGTCAAATTCCTATTTTTAAAACCTTTTTGGTTTTTGTTTTTTGTTTTAAAAAGACCATGATCCTAATTGGTTATTTGTCATATTTAGAGGTGCTATTTTCTCTTAATTCAATTCGCGCGCGCACCATCAGAGTGTAATTTACGGAAAGAATGATATGAAAGGGATTGGGAAATGAATTGTCAGGGCAGCAGGATGGGAGGGGAAATCAGTCAACGAGTCATACGAGTGGGTGGAGAAGGTGGTCGCCTTCCAGCCTGTCATGAGCAACTGGCAATCCGCCGTCAGGGACGGCCTCATCCAAAGCGGCGTCGTTCCTTACAATGGCTTCACTTACGATCACATCAACGGCACCAAAGTCGGCGGCACCATCTTCGACCCCCACGGCCACCGCCACACCGCCGCTGACCTTCTCCGATACGCCAATCCCTCACAAATCACCGTCCTTCTCCATGCCACCGTCCATAAGATCCTATTCCCTAGTCCATCCAAAGGTCCGTACGTCGTCCATCCATTTCTTTCTCACCTTCATCTTTTATCATTATCTTCATTTTTTTTCCCTTTTAAATTCTGAGTTCTGAAACTGAACAGGCAAATCAAAAGCCAGGGTGGCTCGTGGAGTCATTTTCAGGGACTCGTTGGGGATGAAGCATAGGGCATATCTGAAGAATGGGCCTAAGAACGAGATCATCGTATCAGCTGGGGCTCTGGGAAGCCCACAACTTCTGATGTTGAGTGGTATTGGGCCTCAGGCCCACCTTAAGGCCCATAACATTACTGTGGTCCTGGACCAACCTTTTGTAGGCAAGGGCATGTCCGATAACCCCATGAACGCCGTCTTCATCCCGTCTCCGATCCCCGTCGAGATCTCCCTCCTTAGCACCGTCGGCATCACTAGCTTTGGCTCGTTCATCGAAGCTGCAAGCGGCGAGAATTTCGCCTCTGGTTCTTCCAAAGACTATGGAATGTTCTCTCCCAGGGTACTCAATACATTATGTTATCGTCATCTCCATCTCGATATGCGCAGCTAGCTTCTGAATTCTGATCACATTCATGAATCGCAGATCGGTCAGCTATCTAAACTTCCACCGAAGCAGAGGACACCGGAAGCCCTAGCGAAAGCTGCAGAGTTGATGGAGAGCTTAGAGGGGGTAGCGTTTCAAGGAGGATTCATCTTCGAGAAGATAATGGGTCCGATATCAACCGGGCATTTGGAGCTCCGGAACAGAAATCCGAAGGAGAACCCGATGGTGACCTTCAACTACTTTCAGGACCCGAGAGACCTAGAGAGGTGCGTGCAGGGAATAAGCACAATAGAGAAGGTGATAGAGTCGAAGGCGTTCGCGGCATTCCGTTACCAGAATATGCCAGTGGAAATGCTGCTGAACCTGACGGCGAAAGCGCCTGTGAACTTACTGCCCCGTCACGCGAACACGTCGACGTCGTTGGAGCAGTACTGCAGAGATACGGTGATGACCATATGGCACTACCATGGAGGTTGCCAAGTCGGGAAAGTCGTGGACCGTGATTATAAGGTTCTTGGCGTGCAGCGTCTTCGCATAATCGACGGTTCAACCTTCCTGACATCTCCAGGAACGAATCCCCAATCCACTGTCATGATGTTGGGAAGGTATCATCTACGCTCTCAAAATTTCTGTTAATTTCTTACCATGAAGATTCTGAAAGCATTCAATTCGGCCATGTGAATCTATAGACTAACATCATTGAATGGCTTTGCATGGTGCAGGTACATGGGAGTCAAAATGTTGAGACACAGGCTTACGGGTGAGTGATGATGATGATCATGGATGAATGTTGGATTGGAGTAGTCCTTAATTATTTTCTTGTGTTGTTTCTTTAAATTTGATGTTGGGTTGAACGTGTGTGTCACATAATTTTCCCCCGCTCATTCATGTGGATGTCGTGGAGGCGTAATTTTGGGCTTGGCTTCTTCGACTATACATGATTGGTTATAAAAAATAATAAAAAATAAAAAATAAAATTTCTTTAAATTATATAAATAATAATTTAATATCTTAAAATATTATAATTATATTAAAGTTTTTAAAATTTTTTTATCATTAATAACTTTATATAAATTATTAAATTATTTTTATTGAAAATAAATAATTTATAAATTTTGCTTAAATATTCATATCTTTCTTTCTTATATTCACAATAATATAACAATAAATAAAAAATTTAATATATAAAGTTGTGATTTGTTGTAAATATAAAAAAAAATTATAAATATTTAAATAAAATTTATAAATCATTTATTTTTAATATGTTGGATTGGAGTAGTCCTTAATTATTTTCTTGTGTTGTTTCTTTAAATTGGATGTTGGGTTGAACGTGTATGTCACATCTTAATTTTCCCACGCTCATTCATGTGTATGTCGTGGAGGCGTAATTCTGGGGCTTGGCTTCTTCGACTTTACATGATTGGTTATAAATAAAAAATAATAATAATAATTTTTTTTAAAATATATAAATAATAATTTAATCCCTCGCAATTCATAATTCTCCTTAAATTTTTTAAAATTTATTTATTATTAATAAATTTATATAAATTATCAAACTATCCTTATTGAAAATGACACTTAACCATGAAGAAGCAACAAAACATATCATTCCCCTGTGCAGGATTTGGATTGATTAAGGGCTACATATCAAAATAAATAAATCTTTATAACTAATAAAAAAATATTCATAATTTTGCAGTGGCACTTAAGAATGTAATATTCTTTCGGCCGACAATTTGAGATGAAATTATGCATATCAATAAAGCTTAATAATAATATTTTATGAATTTACTTTTTTAAGTAAAATTATAAATTTTTAAAAATGTCTTCACATACTTAATCATTACACTGCAACATTATTTCAATTCTCTCTCTTCACTTGAAGGATAATATTAAAAAAATATTATTAATAAAACCTTAATTTTTCAAATTATCTTATATTTTAATACAACAAAATCCCTATAAAATTGTCTTATAATTTGAGATGGAGGAAAAAAAAATAGATTGATATTAGTTTAAATATTTCTAATTTAAGGAAAAGGCATCATTTTAAACACTTTCACGGCTATTGAAGTGTTAAAATAACAGAACCATTAACGAGTTGATTAGAAGCGATTTATAAGGCTGTTTGAATTTTAGTTTGGTATAATTAATTATTATAATTATGCTGTAATGTAATAATATTTAGATATTATTTTTTTAAATTAATTTTAATAGAATTGAAGATATTTAGATGATTTAGTTAGAATTAATTTTATATGTACAAATTATCATAAAGGACATTGTTTTTGAAGATTAAAATATTGATAAAGTTGTGGATAATAATAT
Organism: Prosopis cineraria; assembly: GCF_029017545.1. NCBI lineage: Eukaryota > Viridiplantae > Streptophyta > Magnoliopsida > Fabales > Fabaceae > Prosopis > Prosopis cineraria. Next base: position 11,337,129 of record NW_026555336.1, on the reverse strand, counting down.
TATTAAATTTGTTCAACTTTCTTTAACAAGTAAAATATATTATTTAACTTATATACTTGATTACTTATAGAAATTTAAATTATATTAATATTAACATTTATTATTTTTTTACTAGAATACAGAACATTTAGTATATATTTTTTAATATTTAACTATTTATATTGATTGGCAAAAAATATTTTGATAAAACTTTATAAAAATTTAAAAAATTAGTTAAGTGAACTATTTATAAAAAAATTGTGTTTTTTTTTACAACAATAAAAAATTGTGTTAATTCCATAAACAACACATTTAATTGTTTTTTTTTATGCTGGAAATTATTTGTTATAAGAATTTGGAGGAGAAAACTAATCTAAAATGATGTACTGGATAAATGCCATTTGCGGGAACAAAGTTATGCAACCCAACTTGGTTCTTGATTTTCATAATAAATGCACTTAACGAGAAGAAAGAAAAAGAATGAGAGAGAGAGAGAGAGAGAGAGCAAATTGTCTGATTGTGAAAATGTTTTTGAGGCTCTCTTTTTAAACTATCCACACTGGTAGGAGTTATTTCAATGTCGTGCGTGCATCATGTGTTGGTAACCGTTCCCTCTCAAATTTAAACAATTGAGGAACAATTACACATTTGACCCCAGAGCATATTATGTTTTCAAACCAAAGTCTTCTCTATATTTTGATAAAATCCCATGGGCTTATATTGGGCCTGAGAATTTCATATAAATCTTGTTCCTTTTTCTTTCCTCTTTTATACCATGTGCTTTACCATGACTGCATTGGCTTGACACCTTCGCTTTGGATGTTTGTACTAAGAATCTTATTAAGGACCATCACAAATAACTTTAAAATTGAATTTATTTTTAATTGAATTTGTACCTTAATGTCCTAGATTTATCGATATACACTTTTCTCATTATGAGTAATCTGATCCCTCTCGAGTTAGTCTAAGACTCAGATAGTCTCCCTTATATGCACAGTATACACACTTATAAATCAACAAATTGTTTCATAAGGGATGTCTTGAATACGAGCATGGACGTGTATATTTAAGGTAATCTTCATTTCGCCCATATACCACTTTTATAGGAGACATTCACTTTCCTAACATGATACCTTTAGGTCACATCAATCATAATCATAGGATATATGTTAAAGTAGTAGACACTGTGATATATGAAACATTCTTACTCCACTAAACACCATTAACAAATAAAACTCATGGTAATCAAGGGATTAGCTCAAAGAGTGATTACCAAGGTTTAATTTAAAAGCAAGGGATCCCAAGTTTTCTAAATAACAATGAGTTTAAATCAATCAAAATCCTTCATATTAGAGTAAAAATAAGTTTCGGAAGAATGGGATACCTCATAGGAGTGAAAGAAGTCGAAAACGGTTGAAAAATAAAACTTGTGCTGTAATACAGGGCAATGCGCTGCGGCTCATGCACATTGCGCTGTGGCGTGTTGCACGAAATTTCTATTGATTCTGCTATCATTTGACAGCAAAATTGAAAAACTTCTAACACACCTTGATTCTCCGTCCGATATCTGAATAACGCGATCTAAGTGTTTACAAAAAGCTTTTTGCATGAACTAGCTAATGGCATGAGTTTTACTTTCAAAATAAGTCACACTAGGAAGTTGGACACCCAAACACATCTTAATACTTTTCAACACTTTTACACAAAATGGGTGTCCAAAACTCTTAACGAGTGCCAAAAGCTTTTTCTAACACCTGGGCCATGTCCAATGGACTTAGGACTACTAGCACATGTCACAAGTACGGAAACATTAGTATAACAAAAATTTACTTCTCAACCCCATTTTACCAAAAACAAAGGGGGAGGTAAATTGTCATTTGTAATGTCCACCTTGATATTACCAAAATTCACTACACAATCACAACAAACAATCATAATTAGGAGCAAAGATTGCGCCTAAGCTCACATTATCTATATAAGGGTTAAAACTATTAATCTTTTAGAAATAATTTTAGAAAATTTAGGATCACATAAAAACCCTTCAAATTTGTAGTTTGAGCTTAAACTTAATAATTTATAAAGGTATTAGAAGCATGAAAAAGTTTTGGGAAGCAAAACACTTCAAAATGGGCTAAAAATATCATTTTTGAGTGTTTTAGTCTATGCGCCACAGCATGTGGCACAGAAAGGCAAGTTTGTTTGCTGTACCGTGCGCCGCGGTGCATTTTGCACAAGCTGCGGCACACGTGTTAATGACAGCAATGCTGTTATGACAGCTTTTCTGGATGAACTTCAAACGCACGTCATTTTCGCATCCAATGTAAGACTTGAGTGATTCAAGCGCTCACGCGAAGCTTATTCAATAGGCTAACTAATGGTAAAAGCTTCGTTACAATCTGACACCGTATGAGAATTTTAGACACTTGGATGCAAAAGTCAGTTTTTAAAGCGATTTTCAACCATCTAAGTTCCCAAAACTCATAACTTATACCATTAACCCATTGTGAGGCTTGAACCAAGTCTAATGGACCAAAATACACTTGAATGAGCATTCAAACACACAAAAACATACCAAACATAAAATTTGGCCACTCAATGGCCATTTCACCCAATATGGCCAAAAATACAACATTAATACCATATACACTATTTGGCCTCTAAACACCACATATGCATTGTCACCACATATATCAAACATTCCTTTCACTTGTATTAATATTTTAGCTCATCACCACAAAAATTGCCACATATACACATCATATATAATATTAGGCTAAAATACAAAATAACATAGTATGAAACAAGTGCAACCAATCAAAATGATATGTATTCCTAATTGGCAACATATAATATCATATAACAAGTTTATGTACACCACTCAAATCAAAATTGGGAATTACTATTCATGATGTAGCAAATTTGCTAATCCTTGCCCGATTCCTTCCCTTGCTCAGTATCAGCGGTAGAACATGTAAAATGATAACCACGAAGTGAGATAAAAATCTCAGTAACTAAGATAATCTACATTATTTATTAACATGTCAAGTTATAAACAAGTATTAAAATAAGTAACATAACCACACGATATAAAATCACCATAAGTTACATACATGATCCCTAACTATTCGGTCTTCCAATACTCCCGACCAAACTGGTAGGCTATTTCACGGAACCAAACCACATGTATGGTCCTCAAGCTCACCATGCATGGTAGGACTACCCGGCCAAGGTGTCCTAAACCACTTCTGAACTACTGGTTCCCTTTATTATAAGTAATTGGGGTGTCGTTACTCCAACACCGCATCCTACGGATGTTGAGGAGCATATTCTCCAACTCCGCACCCTTTTGGATACTAAGGAGAGTAAGTGCTGCACCTGGCATCCTTAGGTGCCAGCATTGCCATATGGACTTAATCTTCACTAACTTCACTAGGACCTCCCACCCTCTAATATGCCACATTTCACTACATATTTCCACTTGACCATGCATAAATAACTTTTTAAAAAAATATAACAAATCTTACCATTTACTTCAAAAATATAAAATTTCACAAACTAATACTCCATTCATTTTCTAAAATAGTTAACCTTTATAAAATTTATACATATGTACACAACAAATCATAGAAAAGCAACTTGAGAATAATTTATACATGGTAATAAATAATGTAAATTATCTAGTTACCTCAACCCTTTTATTACTAAAAAGGTTACTCATGGTACTAAATCTCTTCTTGTGTCAAGGTAAGTCTTCCCACACTACAATCTATATCGACAAGTACTATATGTTAATTTTCAATTAACACAAGCACTATTAGCTAATAACCTCCGAATTCTCCCACTTCTCACTTATATTTCCAACAAAGAGGCTTGTTTAGATTAGAATTTGTTCACACAATCCCTTCAAGCCTCCCTCTAACTCTATCACAATATAATACTTAATATCTCAACTTATCACACTTCAAAACCCCATGATCAAGTTAGGGCTTGATTCAACTTTCACCAAACAATAAAGTAGCTTCATGTTACCACATATCCAAGATTGGTAAACCTAAATCAAACCTTTAGGGTTAATAGAAACCTTCAAAATATAGACTCAGCTTAATCCATTTAAAGCAAATTCTCCCACTTTCAAATCCCATAAAAAATGAGATGAAAAAAGTACAAGAGAAGGGTAGGAAACTTACTCAAGAGTTTGAAGCTCAATTTGTCTTCAAAATCCTCCCAAAATGATGCCCTAGCAGTACCCAAAGCTTGTTCCTTTGTGTTTTAGGTTTCCCACCACAAAAACTATCATTTTCTAATATTTTTGAAATTTCAAGTTGTATGTTGTGATGTGCATTATAGCACATGCCACACAACCCGTGACTCACGACGTAGCAAGCAAAATGTTGATTTTACTCCCCCCGATGCCACTTGACTTGATCTGACTTCCATCCTAACTCAATTTAGAGCCAAACATAACCCAAAAATTTAATTAGCAACCCAAAAACATATTTAGATTAATTAATAATCTTTTTTAACTAATTTATCCCTTAATTAGTCAATTTTTTAGATGTTACATCATTGCATTTTGTTCAAATCACTCAAAACATGATCAAATCTTCATTTCTATACTTGCACTCGTATTTTGGCCTTATAACATATATATCTCAACATACACAAAGACTAAGGGCTCAAAATACAATTCTAACATTTCCAACAACAAAGTAGTGCAAGTGAGATGACATGCATCCTAGAATTGGCAAACTTATACTATTAAATGAAATAAATCTAAGCCAGAGGCATATAATAGGAATATGTTAATTCCTAGCCTCTTGAGCCTTCTCCCTCTCTGCACCAAAGCTAGAGCTGAAAAGTATTAAATAAGAGGGGTGAGTCTAGCTACTCAATAACTAAGGTTAAACCTACCCTATGTAGTTATATGTCAATTACAAACCAAATACATGCACAAGGAAGTCAAGTGTGTAAAACATGCTAGCATAAATCATATCTTGTCATTTACTGTTAAATGACATCTTTAACTTTCATAATTAGGTGCATTGTCACCATATTCTCATATATGTGACATGATCTATGCTTATGCGACTTGTCACCACCTAATACGTGTGACACATCATATATTTACTTAGGCAATGATCAACTAACCTTATATCCTCCTTATTTTCTCAGACCGAAATCGTGGGCTATAACACTGATTAAGGCTCTGTCCATGTGATTGGACTATCCAAGCTCACCAATCATGAGGTGTGACCCGACTAAAGATTATAGGACTCACTCTCGAACCATGGCTTCCCCCATTATCAAATCCCTGGAGTGTCTCATACCCTAAGCTATTCTCCTCATTGAACTAATAGAGATAACTAGGTTCTAGTCCCTCGACAAACTATGGGACAGTCTCTCGATAAACAGTGGGACAAGACTATACCTCCATGCACCGGAAGATAGCCTAAATACCATATGAATTTTTCTTTACTCCTAATCCCTAGGCGAACTCCTACCACTGATCATGCTATAATCAATACTCACTTGTTCCCACTTTTTTTTTCGCTTTCATATACTCACTATTATAACAACCACGTTGGGCTCACAACCTTGTGTTTCCCAAGTGTGTATTCTCATCATTTTCTCAAATTCATTTCTCATTAATAAACAAATACCTCTGCACGTCATCACATTTATTTTTCAAAAACAAAAGCATGTTCATAATTAAAATTCTCTTGACTTTGCATTTTACATTTTCAAGTCAAAAATAGCTTTTTCATGCACTTAATGAAACGAATATATAGTTTTTACTTTAACAATCAATCCTGTGCATGTAACATTCACAATTTGCCTTCAATAACTAATTAACAATCAATTAACATATAACTACCCAAAGTAGAGTTTTTCCCCAGTTACCTTAAACCTTTGAGAGGTTAAAGGTTTACCCTTCAATCAACTAGCTTTCAAGCTTGAATTTCCAATCCAATAGGTAACCAAGAGTCAAAACTATAATCAACTAAGTTGAATTCCATTACCATGACAAACTCAAACATTTGAACCCTTAATCTCTACTCCCAAATTGCCCAACATTCACTCTACAAGAATTGGAGCCTATCCATCAAGGTTAATAACTACCTTTAGCCCCCAATAGCATTAATGAGCCATTAAATCCCTGTTAATGGTATCACAAACTTCCAACCACCCATAATAAATGAGATTTTTGGATATTAATGGTGCCCAACAACCCAAGACACCATAATTCATTATACCTAGGTTTAGATACTTTAATCTAGCCCTCATTAACTCTATTTGAGTCAATAAATTCAGATCCATAACTTATATGGACCGAAATTCTACTTCTATTATCAAAACCTAACCATAAACTCTTAAATGTGGAGGAAATGGGGAGATTAGCGAGTGTGATACTTACCTTGGGTGTTTATAGCATTCAAAATACTTCCAAAGTCATCCTTAAGTAAACCTTAGTAAAGCATTGGCGCATCTCTTCATTCTCTCTTTTCTCTTCTTTCTATTTCTGTCTCATTTCGCGTTTGATAAACTGTAGAAAATGGCCATGCACCGCGGTGGACACATAATGCACCGTGGCGCATGGCACAGAGAGGTCCTCCCTTCTATTAGAAATGTCTGTGCACTGTGGCGAATGATCTTCATGTTGTAGCATGTGGCACAACAACATCAACTCTTCCTTTTCTTCTCCTTTTGATGCCTGAGTAGTCTGCTTCTATATCAAACCAACAACTAGGGCTGAAATACCATCAAATATGATTATTAGACCTTTTTAGCCATACACCATTTTGAATTACTTAATTACCCTAATTAGGTTTAATCAATTAAGAATTAAAACTTGAGATGTTATAACTCTCCATTTCTTTTAGGAATTTTGTTCCCAAAATTCACTTAATCTAGCAAAGCTAGTAAAACCTTACCTTATAGAAACAAGTGAGGATACTAGTTTTTCATCTTCTCTTCGGTCTCCCACATCATATTACTAGAAGTCATCCCTTTTTATATGACTTTCACAAGCCGAATTGTCTTATTTCTCAACTGTTTCTCCTTAACATCCACAATTTTCTCTAGCTCTGCTCGATATGTTAAATTCTCATGTAATCCATATCCTCAAGCTCAATCACATATGAAGTGTTAGGTTGATATTTCTTCAATTGAGACACGTGGAATACATCATGCACACCCAACAAATGAGGAGGTAAGGCAATTCGGTATGCCAAAGGCCTAATTCTCTCAAAAATTTTGAATGGCCCAATAAATCTGGGAATCAACTTCTTTACACGAATAGACCTCCCAATTCCAGTCATAGGTGTGACCTTAACAAATACATGGTCTCCTACTATAAACTCTAAAGGTCTCCTCCTTTTATCTGTATAGCTTTTCTATCGACTCTGAGCAGTCAACAACTTCTGATGGATAGTCTCAATTTTCTCAGTGGTTTGATCCACCAAATTAGGACCCATTATACTTCTCTCACTTAACTCGGTCTAATAAAGTGGTTATCTACACTTCCTGCCGTATAAAGCTTCATATGGAGCCATTTGAATGCTCGCATGAAAACTGTTGTTATAAGAGAATTTTGCCAAAGGTAGATGCTTATCCCAACCACCAAAGGTAACACATCCCCTAGAGTCTGGATGGTCCTTTTGGTTTGACCATCTGTTTGAGGGTGGTAAGCCATATTGAACTTTAATTTTGTACCCATAGCCTCATGTAATACTTTCCAGAAGTTCAATGTGAACCTTGAATCGCAATCTGACACAATCTCTTTTGGCACCCCATGTAATCTCACAATATCTTGAATATAGACCTCTGTAAGCTTCTCTAGAGTGTAATCAGCTCTAACAGCTAAAAAAATGAGCAAACTTGGTTAATCTATCTACAATTACCCAAATAGCATCATGATTTGCTTGGGTATGTGGCAATCCCATAATGAAATTTATAGAAACACAATCCCATTTTCACATGGGAATCTCTAATAGTTGTAGCAATCCTGGGGGTCTTTAGTGTTCAATCTTCACCTTTTGACAAGTCAAATATTGGGATACGTACTCTGTCACATCCCTCTTCATGCCAGGCCACTACCACTGACTTTTTATGTCTTGATATATCTTGGTAGTTCCTGGATGAATGGTGAACTTACTCCGATGAGCTTCAGCGAGAATGGTCTCTCGAACCCCTTTATCATCAAGTACACATACCTGATCTCTATACACTACCAACCTATCATCATTAACTTAAAGTCCTTATTCTTGTTTGCCTCAATATCATCTCTAATCCCTAGCAGATACTGGTCTTCAAGCTGAGCTTTTCTTAAGTCCTTCCAAAATTCATTAGTGCTTACTATTGTATTCAAGTTGTACATGGTAAAATCTGGACTATTTTGGTGTTCACTAAAGAAATCCTCTAGTAGCTTGTACTCATGGATCATTAACCTCACAACATGTATGGTCTTGTGACTCAAAGCATTGGCCACCACATTAGCCTTCCCTAAATGGTACTTCAACTTAAAATTATAATCTTTTAAAAATTCCATTCACCTTCGCTGTTGTATATTCAACTCCTTCTGATCAATTAAATACTTGAGGCTCTTATGGTCACTAAATACCTTAAACTATGAACTATAGAGATAGGGCCTCCATATTTTCAAGGCAAATACAACCGTTGCTAACTTAAGTTAGATAACTCTCCTCAGGTGGTCTTAGTTGTCTTGACGTGTAAGCTACAACTCTGTCATCTTACATTAGCACATAGCCTAGTCCCTTAAGTAATGTATCGGTGTAGACCACATATGGCCATTTGGGATTTGGAATAGTCAACACTGGCACTGTAGTCAACTTTTCCTTCAGAGTCTAAAATGCCTCTTCATACTTTTCTGTGCAGACAAATGGTTGATCCTTCTTCATTAGCTTGGTCAAAGTAGAAGCACTCTGAGAGAACCTTGAATGAATCTTTGATAATAGCTGGCTAAACCCAAGCAACTTCTTATCTTGGTTACTGATGTTGGTCTTTCCCACTGTAGTACTGCATCAACCTTGTATGGATCCACTGTTATGCCGTCAATAGAAACGACATGTCCTAAAAATTTCACTTCCTGTAGCCAAAACTCATACTTTCTCAATTTGGCATACAACTTGTGCTCTTTCAACACTTGTAGCAGTGTCCTTAGATGTCTTGTGTGTTCTTCCTCATCTCTGGAGTATATTAGAATGTCATTAATGAAAACCACTATAAATTTGTCTAAATAGGGTCTAAAGATCCTGTTCATGTAGTTCATAAAGATTGTAGGGGCATTTATCAGACTGAAGGGCATTACTAACAACTCATAGTGCTCATATCATGTCCTGAACGTAGTCTTAGGCACATCATCTACCTTAACCCTCAATTAGTGATATCCAGACCTTAGATCAGTTTTAGAGAAAACTGCAGCTCTAGCAAGTTGGTTAAGTAAGTCATCAATCTGTGGCAATGGATATTTGTTCTTAATCGTCACTTTGTTGAGTTGCCTATAGTCAATGTACAACCTCATACTCTTATCTTTCTTCTTTATAAACAACACAGGTGATCCCTATGGCGATACACTCGGCCAAATGAATCTTTTCTTTAGTAGCTCTTCTAACTGCTTTTTCAATTCTTCTGGTTCTGCAGGAGCCATATGATATGGAGCCTTAGAGATTAGCTCAGTACTGGGTGCTAACTTAATTGTGAATTTGATCTCTCTTTCTGGTGGCAATCTTGACATTCAGTCATCATATACCTGTGGGAACTCATTCAAAACACCAATTCTATTAATTCCCCCATCGTACATTTCATGTGTAGAATAGTAGATCATGAAAGCCTGACACCCTTCTTTCATTGACTTCTTATAAGGCTGTCAAGAACTTAGGAGTCTCACATTCCACTACTGACAATGAATTGACAGGTTCAGGGTTAACAGTTGCCACTGTGTAAACTGGTAGGGAAACTGTCTTTCTATTACAGTTAAGTGTCGCACTATTGGCAGACAGTCAATCCATCCCTACTATCACATCAATACCACTCAAAGGTAAGTAAATTAAGTTAATAACAGAAATTATATCACCAAACTTCAACTCTAGTTTCAAACAAGCCTGACTAGTCTTCACAGATGCACCAGCCGGCATAGACACATTCATGGAAAATAGCATTTTAAGCATATGCAGCTTTAGTCTCTTGGCACAATCATCAAATATAAAAGAGTATGGCACTAGAATCAAACAAAGCATTTATCTGATGACCATAAAGTGAGATTTTACCTCTAATTAGCTTTGGTGAAGCCTCAATCTCTTCTCTGGTCATGGCAAAGACTCATCCTGGAATAGCGGATCTTTGATCAGAGCAGGTAAGTTCTCCAAGAAAAACTTGGCTATGTGTCCCACCATGTTGCATTTGAAGCAAACCCAACATTGCCCTTGGTGATGTTTCCTGCATCTATTACACTGCAGAACTCTAGCTGGCATTATAGCAGATGAAGCTGTAGATCCTTGTTGAGAAGTCTGATTTTTGACCCTGCCCATGCTTCTTAGGACATTACTCCTCTGGTTGGATCCCCTAGTTGGGGACCCCTTTTGGAAGCTTTTCTTCTTGCTTCCTCCAGTACTGTACCTCCCAGATAAACTCGGGTTAAAACCTGACTTCTTACTCACTCCGCTTATAGGGCCTGTATAGGAAGAGAATCTCCCTTGACCATCTCTCTTCTTTTCTTCTACCACTTTACTCCTTCTGATTATAGCTCTAAACTTGTTGCTCATAACCTCAAAGAAAGTAATATCAAAAGCATCCAATTGCTAGCTAAATTTAGGCCTAATCTTATCAAGAAACTGCTCGGCCTTCCAATACTCATCATCATGATGACTCAGGTAGGTGGAGTACTTAGATAGCTCATTAAATTTTGCTCTAAACTCCTCCTCATTTATATTTCCCTGCTGGAGTTTGTGAAATTTTGCCTCTTTCTCTGCTCGAAATGAGGCTGGAAAGTAGTGAGTGAAGAACTGCCTCTTACATTCTATCCATGTTAGCTGTGAGCTATCTACCAACCTCATACTTTCCTATAATTGCTTTGTTGCATCCTCAAGCATGAAAGTAGCTAAGAGGACCCTCTGCTTAGTCATACATGTCATGACTGAGAAGATAGTCTCAAGCTAGTCGATCCACTTTTCAGTTACTCTATCATCTATAGAACCCTCAAAGGAAAGAGGATTCAACCTCGTGAATCGCTTTAATGCCATATTAATAGAGCCTTCTGACTCACTCATCGTAGGCTGCACTAGTCATACCGGCCTCTCAAGAATACTTTCCTTATAGTACTCTTCATCTCTATGCCTATGCACCTCAGCGTGCACATCATCTCAGGCTTCCTCTTGGTCAACCCCAACTCTCTCAACTATCCCGCTACTCTCCCTAAGTCTTCTTCTGAGGATCTCGTCATAATCATCCATTCTCCTCTGGATGTCTATCATCGTATGCCTCAGTTCATCCAAGGCATTGTCTTTGTTACCTTGTTGAGGTCCTGGTTGTTGCTCTTGGTTCACCAGTTCTTGTTTCGATCTTTGAATATTTTTTAACGCATTTCCTACATTTGTGGCTCTTGTTTGCACCATATTCTCCCCTCATAAGGATGGGAGCAATCCCAAAAAGAAAAAAGGAGTTAGCATTAGCTCGGTGAGGGAAATAACAAGTGTAATAGGATATTGCCAATTCTCTATATGCAATGTACAATAAATTTTAGCTACTTATTCACACAAACCACAGACCAGTTCTCAGAACTAAAAAAATTGATACCAAGCTGAAACATTCTTACTCCACTAAACACCATTAATAAATAAAACTCATGGTAATCAAGAGATTAGCTTAAAGAGTGATTACCAAGGTTTAATCCAAAAGCAAGGGATCCCTAGTTTTCTAAATAACAATGAGTTTAAATCAATCAAAATCTATCATATCAGAGTAAAAATAAGTTTTAGGAGCATGGGATACCTCAGATAAGTGAAAGAAGTCAAAAATGATTGAAAAAAAACACATATTATGATACAGGGCAATACACCGTAGCTCGTCCATGTTATGCCATGGTGTGTTGTTCTCTGTGCCACACACCGTGGCTTAGGCGCCATGTGTCGCGGCTTATTGCACGAAATTTCTATTAATTCTGTTGTCATTTAATAGCATAATTAGGGAACTTCCAACTCACCCCAATTCTCCATTTGATGTCAGAATAATGTGATCTAGGTGTCTATGAAAAGCTCTTTGCATGAACTAGCTAATGGCATGGGTTTCATTTTCAAAACAAATCACACTAGGAAGTTAGACACCCAAACATATCTTAACCACTTTTCAACACTTTTACACAAATTGGGTGTCCAAAACCATCAATGAGTGCCAAAATCTTTTCCTAACACCTGGACTATGTCCAATGGACTTAAGACTACTAGTACAACATGTCACAAGTATGAAAACATCATTATAACAAAAATTCACTCCTCAACCCCATTTTGCCTAAAACAGAGGGGGAGGTAAATTGTCATTGCATTTCGTTCAAATCACTCAAAACATGTTCAAATCTTTATTTCTACACTTGCACTAGTATTTTGGCCCAAAATACAATTCTAACATTTCTAACAACAAAGTAATGCAAGTGAGATGGCATGCATCTTAGAATTGGCAAACATATACTATTACACGAAACAAATCTAAGCTAGAGGCATACAATAGGAATATGCTAATTCCTAACCTCTTGAGCCTTCTCCCTTTCTGCACTAGAGCTAGAGCCTAAAAAGTATTAAATAAGAGGGGTGAGTCTAGCCACTCAGTAACTAAGGTTAAACCTACCCTATGCAACTATATGTCAATTACAAACCAAATACATGCACAAGGAAGTCAATTATGTAAAACATGCTAGCATAAATCATATCTTGTCGTTTATCGTTAAATAACATCCTTAACTCTCATAACTAAGTGCATTGTCACCATATTCTTAGATATGTGACATAACCCATGCTCATGCGACTTGCCACCACCTAATACGTGTGACATGTTATATATTTACTTAGGCAATGATCAACCAACCTTATATCCTCCTTATTTTCTCAGACTGAAATCGTGGGCTATAACACTGATTAGGACTCCGTCTGTGTGACTAGACTACCCAAGCTTATCAATCATAAGGTGTGACCAGGCCAAAGATCACACGACTCACTCTCAGACCATGACTTCCCCATTCTCGAATCCTTGGGGTGTCTCATGCCTTAAACTATTCTCCTCATTGAACCGATAGAGATAGCTAGGTTTTAATCTCTCGACAAACTATGGGACAGTCCCTCGATAAATAGCAAGACAAGATTATACCCTCGTGCATCGAAGGGCAGCCTAAATACTATATGGATTTTTTTCTACTCTCAATCCCTAGGCAAACTCTTACCACTGATCATACCATAATTAATACACACTTGTTCTCACTTTTTTTTTCGCTTTCATATACTCACTATTACAATAACAACATTGGGCTTATGACCTTGTGCTACCCAAGTGTGTATTCTCATCATTTTCTAAAAATTCATTTCTCATTAACAAACAAATACCTTTGCGCGTCATCACATTCATTTTTCAAAAACAAAGCATGTTCATAGTTAAAATCCTCTTGACTTTGCATTTTACATTTTCAAGTTAAAAATAGCTTTTTCATCTACTTAATGAAACTAATATATAGTTTTTACTTTAACAATCAATCCTATGCATGTAACATTCACAATTCGCCTTTAACAACCAATTAACATATAACTACCTAAAGTAGAGTTTTCCCTTAATGATCTCAAACTTTTAAGAGGTTAAAGGTTTACCCCTCAATCAACTAGCTTTCAAGCATGAATTTCCAATCCAATAGGTGACCAAAAGCTAAAACTACAATTAACCAAGTTGAATTCCATTAATATGACCAACTCAAACACTTGAACCCTCAATCTCTCTACTCCCAAATTGCCCAACATTTACTCTACAAGAGTTGGAGCCTATCCATTGAGTTTAATAACTACCTTTATCTCCCAATAGTATTAATGAGCTATTAAATCCCCATTAATAGCATCACCAACTCCCAACCACCCATCATAAATGAGATTTTCAGGTATTAATGGTGCCCAACAACCCAAGATACTAAAACTCATTATACTTATGTTTAGATACTCTAATATACCCCTCATTAACTCCATTTGAGTCAACAAATTCAGACCCATAACCTATATAGACCGAAATTCTACTTCCATTATCAAACCCTAACCATAAACTTTTAAATGTGGAAGAAATGGGGAGATTAATGAGTATAATTCTTACCTTAGGTGTTTGTAGTCTTTAAAATACTCCCAAAGTCATCCCCAAGTAAACCTTAGCAGAGCATTGGCATGTCTCTTTATTCTCTCTTTTCTCTTTTTTCTATTTCTGTCTCATTTCACATCTCATAAACTGCAAAAAATGGCCATGCGTCGTGGCAGATGCACAATGCGCCGTGGTGCATGGCATAGATAGGTCCTCCCTTTGCTTAGAAATGTATGTACGTCGTGGCAGATGATCTCCACGCCACGACGTGTGGCACATCAATATCAACTCATCCTTTTCTTCTCCTTTTGATGTTCGCATGGCTTGCCTCGATACCAAACCTATAACTAGGGTTGAAATACCATCAAATATGATTATTAGACCTCTCTGGTCACATGCCACTTCGACTTACTTAATTACCCTAATTAGGTTTAATTAATCAAGAATTAAAACTCGAGATGTTACAACATATTTCCATGATAATGTAAAAGTCAAAGGACATCATTGAAAGAATTTTCCTTTTTGGGACTCACACAGTAATGAAGCAAGGTTTTATTCACTTGCTTCCCAATTGCGATTCTTAAGCACATGTGGTATGAAACACATGTTATGGTGTTACTCTTACTTGTAAGAGCATATGTCATTTTCATTTATTATTAACACCATACAAACTTAAGTTCTGATCCTCATTGTACCTAAACCAAAACTTCTATTCTATTAATCTTACATGATGTCAATTTAGAAGAATTTGTTGTTTGCATCATGAATATGGGATCCATGACTTGATCCAAGTATACTTATGGATCTCATCTGAACTTGCTCTTTGATTGAGGTGACATATGATTTGTGTTTCTTCTATACCATATTAACACTTTTGTTGCCTTGCTAGTGATCGCAAATGTGTCAAAGGCAGTTGCTCGTGTGTGAGGGTTTGTAATGCCTTTTATATTGACATTACCATGCGCTCTACTACAAACAATCTTAATAAATTCAAAATCATTTAATTTGAAACTTTAAAAACCTTGGGATCCCAAAATAAAAAAATGTTTCCAAAATCATAAAGTGATATATTTGACTTATAAATTATTACATAGCGGAAGTATCTATAAACTCACAAGAAAAAAAAAAACATGTGCATTTTAGCAAAATCTAGCCACAGCCATTCGCTTTGTGTTGTATGTCGCAACGCACACACCTAAAATTGTTGTCAAATTGTAGATTTCTAGTGTGAATTTCAGACATGTGCTATTTTCACATCCAAGGTCCGATTGGAATGGTTCAAGTGCCCACATGAAGCTTATTTTGAAATCTAACTAATAACACTGGTTTTATTTTAATCTAATATTTCTATCAGAAATTAGACACCCGAGTGCATTTTGGCCATTTTAAGTCAAAATACTACTCAAGCATCTCAATTCAAAACCAAACGTCATTAGCTACTTTATGAGAACGCAAACAAACAATAATGACATTGAGAATGTAGATCATATGGACGAACATTAGTCATATTGAGAATGCACATCATATAGCTAAATATTAATCATATTAATTTATTTAAATTCATATAAATTTAAATATATATATATATAACAAGTTTATAGATATATATGTTTCAAAAACATCACATGAAAAACATATATATAGATTTTAAAAATATCACATATAAATTTTGAAAATCTTAAAGCAACATTCATCTAAAAAAGTTCATCACATGAAGATTTAAGAACGTATTCAACCAAAAGGATCAAATCAAACGATTTGAATCCAACCTACCTATGGCATTGTCGTCTCGGCCATATAAATGAGAAATGCATTTCTAAGCTCTATCAAGATGGACTTCTCAACTCATTTGACTTTGAATCTTATAACACTTGTGAATCTTGTTTATTAGGAAAGATGACAAAACACCTTTTACTGGGCATGGTAAGAGGGTTAATGACTTACTAGGACTCATACATACAGATGTATGTGGACCAATGAGCACAACTGCCAAAGGGGGTTATCTATACCTCATTACCTTTGTTGATTATTACAGTAGATATGGATATATCTACCTAATGAAACACAAATCTGAATCTTTTGAAATGTTTAAAATATTCTAAAATGAAGTACAAAACCAACTTAGCAAGACTATTAAAACTTTCGATCTGATTGAGGAGGTGAATATTTAAGCTTAGAACTCATTGATCATCTCAAGAGTTGTGGGATAGTCTTATAATTAACTCCTCTAGCAACACCATAATGGAATGGTGTTTCTAAGCGGAGAAATCAGACACTATTAGATATGGTTCGATCCATGATGAGTCAAGTAGATCTTCCACCATCCTTTTGGGGCCATGCACTAGAAATAGATGCATTCACATTGAACCATGTTCCATTTAAGGCAATTGAGAAGACACCATATGAAATATGGACTGGGAAGAAACCTAGTTTGTCTTTTCTCAAGACTTAGGGGAGTAAGGTTTATGTTAAGAAACAAGCCTCAGACAAATTAGCACCCAATTCCACAAAGTGCCTTTTTGTGGGGTATCCTAAAGAAACAAAGGGATACTATGTCTATAATCCCACCGATAATAAAGTATTTCTAATTCGAAATGGTATCTTTCTAAAAAGAGAATTTATCTCTAAAAGAACCAGTGGGAGCAAGATACATCTTGAAGAAATTCAAGAACCATAAAATAGCAGAGTTGTAGATGGAAAACCAAGAAGACTCATAAGAAGTAAATGAGCCTGCTCAAATAACACAAAGCCCATGAAGGTTTGATAGGACACGATATCATCCTTAGAGATATTGATTTTTGATTAATGAATGTTGTGGTGTGTTGCTCATTGAACACAATGAACCAACCACCTACCAAGAAGCCATAGTGGGACTAAATTTTGAGAAATGGCTAAATGCCATGAAGTTTGAAATGCAATTCATGTATGATAATAAGGTATGGACCTTAATCAATCCACCTGAAGGAATAAAAACCATCGGGTGCAAGTGGATTTTTAAGAAAAAAACTGACATGGATGGCAAAGTAAATGTCTTTAAGGCATGATTGGTTGCAAAAGGATTCACCCAAACTCATAGTGTAGACTATGATGAAACCTTTTCACCAGTCGCAATGGCTAAATCAATCAGAATCCTCCTTGCCATTGCAGTATATTATGACTATGAAATATGGCAGATGGATGTTAAAATAGCATTCCTTAATGGATGTCTACTTAACAAAGTGTAGATGACACAACCTAAAGGTTTTGTGCGTCCAGAGGACACTGAAAAGGTGTGCAAGCTTTAAAGATCCATTTATGGATTAAAGTAAGCATCTTAGAGTTGGAATCAACGTTTTGATGAAGTAATCAAAGAGTTTAAATTCATTCAAAATATTGATGAACCTTATGTTTATAAAAAGGTTAATGGCAGTATAGTTATATTTCTAGTGCTATATGTAGATGATATCCTACTCATTAGGAATGTCATTCCTACCTTAAAGAATGTTAACTCTTGGTTAGGAAAATCTTTCTCTATAAAGGACTTAGGTGAAGCCACTTACATCCTTAGGATTAAGATCTGTAGAGATAGATCTAATAAGTTGATAGGCCTAAGTCAGAGCACATACATAGACAAGATACCGCATAGGTTCAGTATGTAGGATTCAAAGAAGGGTTTCATCCCCATGTCTCATGGCATTTATCTCAGCAAAGGCTAATGTCCTAGTACACAAAATCAGCGAGATCACATGAGTAAGGTTCCATATGCCTCGGTAATTGGATCTATCATGTATGCCATGCTGTGTACTCGACTGGATGTTTCATTTGCCTTAAGTATGACCAACAGATACCAAGAAGGTCCAGGAGAGGATCATTAGACTGTTATCAAGAATATCCTAAAGTACTTAAGAAGGACTAAGGATTTATTCTTAGTATATGGTGGATTGGATGACGAGCCAGTTGTAACAGGTTACACAGATGCAAGCTTTCAAACTGACTAGGATGACCTTAAATTGCAATCAGGATATGTGTTCACCTTAAATAGTGGGGTAGTGAGCTAAAAGAGCTCAAAGCAGAGTATAACAGTGATTCTATAACAGAAGCTGAGTATATAGCAGCATCAGATACAGCTAAGGAAGCCATTTGGATTAGGAAGTTCATTGTTGAACTAGGAGTGGTACCTAGCATCTTAGATCCAATAAACTTTTTTTGTGACAATAGAGGTACAATTGCACAGAGCAACGAGCTAAGGTCACACCAAAAGACCAAGCATATACTCAGGCATTTCCACCTTATCAGAGAGATCAATGATAGAGGTGACATAAAAATATATAAAGTAGCAGGAGAAGACAATGTTGCTGATCCTCTTACAAAGCCTCTTGCGCAGGTGAAGTATGAGTGTCATGTCAGGATAATAGGAATTAGACAAATTAATGATTGTATCTAGTGCAAGTGGGAGGATGTTGGAAATTGTGCCCTAGGGCCAATCATTGTACTATGCGCATTGTTATTTAATGAATTTCTCTTTTGTTATCATAACAATTACATGTTCAATATGATAACTGTATCCCTGAACAAATTATAGTGATTGTCCTAAATGTCCCTGGTCGGTCATCTTTAAGGGATCATAGATGAAACAAGACTAATATGACTTTGATTAATTATAGAGATACAAATTAAAGTCATAGGCATTTGAAAGAGTATAAGGTGCTGGACCGACCCGCTATGAGAAAGCTACATGGTACAAGTCATAAGCTTATCTCATATGTAACTATATTTATAATGTCCACCTTGACATTACCAAAATTCCCCACATAATCATGACAAACAATCATAATTAGGAGCAAAGATTACTCCTAAGCTCACATTATTCATATAAGAGTTAAAACTAATAATCTTTTAAAAATAATTGTGGAATATTTGGGATTCCATAAAAACCCTTTAAATTGATAGTTTGAGCTCAAACTTAATGATTTATAAAGGTATTGGAAGCATGGAAAAGTTTTAGGAAGCAAACCACTTCAAAACAGGGCTAAAAATGTCATTTTTGAGTGTTTTAGTCCATGCACCATGGCTTGTGGTCCATGCGCCATGGCATGTAGCGCAAAAAGCAAAGTTTTCTTGCTGTACCGTACACCACGACTTGCACGAAATGCGTCGCAGCGCACCTGTCCATGACAGTAATGCTGTAATTACTGTCATGACAGGTTTTCTGGATGAACTTTGAACGTGCGCCATTTTCACATTCGATGTCTGATTGGAGTGATTCAAGCGTCCCCGCAAAGCTTATTCAATAAGCTAACTAATGGTACAAGTTTTGTTATGATCTGACACTGTATGAGAATTTTTAGATACTCAGATGCAAAAGTCAGTTTTTTTAAAAAGAGATTTTTAAACATCCAAGTACCTAAAACTCATAACTTATACCATTAACCCATTATAAGGCTTAAACTAAGTCTAATAGACCAAAATACACTTGAGTGACCAATCAAACACACAAAAACATACCAAACACAAAATTTGGCCACTCAATGGCCATTTTGCCCAATATGGCCAAAATACACAATTAACACTACAAGCACTATTTAGCCTCTATTGCCATATAATACCCTACAAATACATTGTCACCACATAGATAAAACATTCCTTGCACTTATATTAGTATTTTAGCCTATTACCACAAAATTACCACATATTCACCTCATAGACAATATTGGGCTAAAATATACCATAACATAGTATGAAGCAAGTGCAACCAATCAAAATGATATGCATTTCTAGTTGACAATATATAATATCATATAACAAGTTTATATACACCACTCAAACCAAAATTGGGCATTAATATTCGATGTAGTAAATCTATAAATCCTTAGCCGATTCCTTCCCTTGCTCAGTCTCAATTGTAGAACCTGTAAAATGGTAATCATGGGGTGAGATAAAGATCTTAGTAACTAAGATAATCTACATTATTGATTAATAAGTCAAGTTATAAACAAGCATTAAAACAAGTAACATAATCACATCATATAAGATCACCACAAATTTGCATGCATGATCCCTAACCATCCAGTCCTCCAATACTTCCGATCGAACCAGTAGGCTATTTCATAGAACCAAACCACATGTATGACTCCCAAGCTCACCATCCATGGTAGGACTACCCGACCAAGGTCTCCTAAACCACTCTCTACTGGTTTGTTATTACAAGTAATTGGGGTGTCGTTACTCCAACACCGTATCCTATGAATGCTAAGGAGCATACTCTCCAACTCTGCACCCTTTTAGGTACTAAGGAGAGTAAGTTTTCCATACCGCACCCATTTTTGGGCACTAAGGAGAGTAAATGCAACACCTGGCATCCCGAGGTGCCAGTGATGCCATATGAACTTAATCTTCACTATCTCCACTAGGGTGACCTCCCACCCTCTAATATGCCACAATTCACTACATATCTCCACTTGACCATGCATAAACAACTTTTCAGATAAATATAACAAATCTTATCATTTACTTTAAAAATATAGAATTCTACAAACCAATACTCCATTCATTTTTTAAAATAGTTAACCTTTAAATAATTTATGCATATTTGAAAAGCGACTTGAGAATAACTTATAAAAGGTAATAAACAATGCAATTATCTAGTTACCTTATTAACTGTGGTACTAATTCTCTTCTTGTGTCAAGGTTAGTCTTCCCATAAAACTTAATATCTCAACTTATCACACTTCAATACCCTATGATCAAGTTAAGGCTTGATCCAAAATTCACCAAACAAAAAAGTAGCTTCCTATTACCACATATCCAAGATCAATAAACCTAAATTAAACCTTTAGAGTCAATAGAAACCTTCAAACATTGACTCATGGCTTAATCCAATCAGACTAAATTCTCACTCTTCCAAATCCTTTAGAAAGTGAGATGAAAAGGTAGAGGGGAAGGGTAAGGAAACTTACCCAAGAGTTTGGAGACTCAAATTATCTTCAAAATCCTTCCAAATTGATGCCTTAGCAGTGCCCAAAATTGCCCCCTTCGTGTTCTAAGTTTTTCACCCTAAAATCTATCAATTTCTGATGATTCCTAAAATTTTAAGTTGCCTGTGTGCCGTGCGCTGTAGCGCACGCCACCCAAGTCGTGGCTCATGACGCTACAAGCAATAAGTGGATTTTTCTCCTTGATGCTTCCCAACTTGATCTGACTTTCATCCTATCTCAATTTAGAGCCAAATATGACCCAAAGATTCAATTAGCTACCCAAAATATAATTAAATAGATTAATCATATTTTTAACTAATTTATCCATTAATTAATCAACTTTTTTAGATTTAAAGTTTTAGGATGTTACAATATCACTAAGCCTTTTGACCTGAGATTATCATGGATTCCTACATGATGACTACTGAACTTTGACTTAGTCAAAAGTCACCTTTGACCGGGTGATCATAAAGGTTTGATTGAGTTTAATGATATTCATGTAGAGTAATATGAGTGGTCAAGATGAAATTTGTCCCCTACATTAAGCGAGAGATATTACTAGGGCCCTTGATGAGTAAGACTGAAAAATCTATGGCCATACTACAATGGAAAGGGTTTTTCCATGACTACTATCAGTATACTCAGGGATCGAGAAAGTAATGATCAGGTAAAAGAGAATGACAATTTCATGTCTTGTACTTGACTGAAATATTGTGTGACAAAAGGGATGTGATATGGTTGCATGATAGGTTACATTGGATCATCGATCCCTATGTGAATTGGGTAGTTTGCAATGTCTTGCTAGAGGCCACTTATGACTTATGGGCTAATAGTGTAATTAGCTTACTACCAATTTCATATAGGCTTATAGGGTCGCACATAAGAACAGCATAACTCAAGCTATAATGTCCAAATTCATTGAATATGGAATATGTCTAGATTCAATGAATGTAATATAGGGTGAATGAATTATATATATGTATTTGAATATTTATTTGATAAATATTTATATATATATGAAATATAAAATATAAATATAGTTATATATATATATATTCAATATATATATATATATATATGTAATATTGTGTGTGTGTATATATATATATCAATTATATATATGTATATGATATATATAAAATTAACTATAGATGATATAATATAATATAATATATATATTTTTTTCAAAATAATATGTATATATATTCGTATATATATAATATAATATGTATATGTGATATATATTGTATAGGATATATTATATTATATTATATTATATTACGTTAGTTTTAAATTTATTTTATATGATAGATTAAATTTAATACCTAATATGATATGAGATGATATCATGTCAGTTTTTATAATTTGAATTTAAGATAAATTTGAATTAGATATGATATTATGAATTAAATTTATGAGATAAATTTTATTAAATTTTCGTGGGCTTTTAAGTGTAAGATGAAACCCCTTATTATATACTATATATAGGGACGTCCTTGATTAAGGTAAAGAGAGTTAGAAAAGTTCTAATGACAAAAACACTCTGAGAGCCATGAAATACCCTGTAAAAAGAAAAATTAATGTTTAAAGAAGAACAGATGTTGAGAGTGCTAGCACGCTGTTTGATTAGAGAGTTGTTCGTGTGGATAACGATAGAGGGAGTAGATTTACGTTATCAGCTCCTAAGATCCAAACTCTTGAATAGAATGTGTGCCAACTTCAAAGAATTAAAAGGTAACTCTTCTATCCATTTTGACTTAAACGAGTTCATTCGGTCTAAATCAGGATAAGGACTTTAGAATTTTAATCTTCCGCTATGCCTGCCTACCCAACAATGATAAAATTAAATTTAAAACTAACATAATATAAGATAATATCATGTCAGTTTTATAATTTAAATTTATAAGATAAATTTGAATTAGATATGATATTATGGATTAAATTTATGAGATAAATTTAATTATTTTTTTGTGGACTTTTAAGTTGAAGACGAAACCCTTATCTATATACTATATATATGGATAAGGACGTCCTTGATTAATGACAAGAGAGTTAGAAAATTTCTGATGGCAAAAACACTTTGAGAGCCACGAAACACCCTATAGAAAGAAAACTAATGTTCATAGAAGAACGGACACTGGGAGGGCTAATACGTTATTCGAGTTAGAGAGCTATTCGTGTGGATACCGGTAGAGGGAGTAGATCTACATTGTCAGCTCCTAAGATCCAAACTCTTGAAGAGAACATGTGCCAAGTTCAAAGAATTAAAAGGTAACTCTTCTATCTACCTTGACTTAAACGCGTTCGTTCGATCCATATCAGGATAGGGGCTTTAAAATTTTAATCTTCTAGTACACCTCCTTATCCTATAATGGTATGACCATGTCTAAATGGATAATATACACTTGATTGACCATACATATGCACAATATGACACGCATACCCATATTTGGCCTATAAACCGTCCATTTCACACTTTTGGCCAAAATCATATTTCATTCTTTCAATCTCATACATGGCCAAATTATCACATATACTCTTTACACATCTCATAGCCACACAAATGTATATTCACCCACTAGCTGATCCAGTCATTACACCATTCACACATATACAAGGGCTAGGGAAACTCAAAATCATCCAATATACCACAAATACAACTTTATGCACATGTATTGAATCCTATGGCAACTTATACATTCTTAGCCAATAATTTACAAAGTCATTACACCAATTCTTACAAAGACTTAGGCGAGAGAAGCCAATTCAGTGTATGTCCTTTCCCTTCAACCCACTAGTGTTAGAACCTGAAAAATGTAAATAGCCACAGGTGAGATAAAAATCTCGATAACCAGTATAGTTCATTTAATGCCTATTAGCACAAATAACCATGCTAAAGTAACGAAAACCATAGTATAGCATATATGTGTATATATATATAAACATATAGAGTAATTTCATCTTCTCAAGAATTTTCACACAAGTACACACTAACATGATCATTTAACTATCAAACCTCTAGTGCTTCTCAAAACGAAACTATAGGCTCTTCTAGATTAACCACTTGTTGACCCAAGCACACTTTTGAGGGTAGAAATACCTACCCAAAGGTAATCTAACCCACTTATGGACTATATTTTTCCTTTTTACACACTTGTGATAGAGGCATCGTTAACTCCTAACCGCACCTTAATGGGCACTAGGGAGTTGCCAGACTACTTGGATGTCCTATGGTAACAATCCCATAGTATGCTGTATCGAATTACCCATAGTAATAGCCTGTATAATATTACACTGGATCTCCTATGGTGCTAGCCTAACCATATAAATTTTTCACTCACTTCTCCAAACATACACATCCTTACATATCCTGGGTGAATTCCTACCTCCTATGATCATGCTCTTTTCACATTTTCTACTACTCATTAACACTTCCACAATATATAATATCATATCATATATATAGATATATCATTTAAAATCAATAGCTTTTCAAATCATTCCACAAACTAATATTCATGCTAACTATTTTTAATAACACATCATACATAAAACTCATAAAAACAATAATTTCTCATTTTGTACTTTTACACAGTTATAATAGTTAATAAACGTAATAAAATATGTGGTTACCTTAACCCTTCTGTCTGGTAGAAAGGTTTACCTGTGTAACTTCCTTACTCGAATATCTTTCTATTTATTTACTCATCACACACTAGAATCTACATCAAATTAGCATACCAAAGTCAATCTTACTATTAATAAAAGTGTCAATTATCTCAATTAAATACCTAATCGCTATCATTTCCATAATTTACACTCAATTACACATATTACCATTGATTACCCCTCACTACAAGCTTTAACCTCAACTAGCCAACTCTCTCTCTCACAACTCTCTCTTTAAATTGGGGCAAATATTGCCTATCGCTTTAAAGCTTTATCATTTTGACCTAAACAGTCACAGTGTACTAGTTTAGTTCTGGAGAAACTTTCTATTACTATAAGGTAAGAAATCAACTCCTTAAAACTCCTGAATTCAATTTCTCACTAGTTAAAACTAAGAGAAAATAGGGTAGAATCGGAGGTTAAGGCAGTAGGAGACTTACCTGATAAGTAACAGGTCGAAAACATCATCTTTGCTCTTGATTTTACTTGCCCTAGCAAATCCCCTAATCTTCTCCATACAGATCCCTTCTCTCACATTCTTTCCTTTTGTTTCACGAGCTAGACAAGTCCCTATTAATCAAAGTTTTACATCGTGCGCCATGGTGCATTTATCCCCCACCGCAGCGCGTGGCACAATAAAGAAAATCCTTACTATGCTCACACACTCTACTTTAAGATTATGCTCTTTCGCTCACATCTGTTCATATAACCTCCTAGTGAGTCAAAATAATACTTCACTACTCAAAACCCTAATCCGCATTAAATCACTAACTCATTCCCTAATCAGTCATTAACACAGCATTATAAATTCGAGATGTTACAGAGTCAACCCTATCAACCTGTATGACATACTAGACATTGTATATTCTTAAGCTTACACATGTGGAAGTAATGAAAAATTCTCATTAATATAACCAAAATATTACATCAAGTCTGTCTTTTCACAATCTAGGCATGTTATGGGCCCTAGCATGTTTCTTAAATATCTCTTTAGTTATGGGTTTTATTAGGGGATATGGTATCATACATTTTGTGGAAATGTATCAAACAATGATAACATTTTGTGGTATATAACCCCTTATAAAATTGTACTTGATGTCTATATGTTTAGTTTTATTGTGGTAGTTAGGATCTTTGGTGTGTGCTATGACTGCAATGTTGTCACAATGAATTAACATGGGATTTGTACTTTCATTTCTAAATCCAAGATGTTCTGAAAATCTCTTCAGCTATATAGCCTCTTGTATTATTGCAGTACATGCTACAAACTTAGCTTCCATAGAGTGTAGGGTAATGCATGTCTACTTTTTGTTACTCCAATAAATGGCCTTATTGTTACAACATGAAAGTACATCTTGAAGTCGATCTTTGTTCATCTTCATCTCTACCTAAATCTGTGTCAAAGTATCCTATCAAGTGTAGATCCCTTCAAGTATCTTAAGATCCTCTTCACAGCCTTTCAATGTTCTTCTCTGGGTTAGATTGGTAATGACTCATAAGTCCTGCCGCATAACAAATATTTAGTCTTGCACACATCATTGTGTACATCAGATTTTTGATTGCGTTGGCATATGGAACCCTTTCCATTTACTTTTTGGCTGTTTCAATTTTAGGACCTATATTAGGACTAAGTTTCATACTTAAAGCTATTGGGGTTGTAACATCTTGAATTTCCTAACTCTTGCATTAATGCTAATTAAGGGGTGAATTAGTAATTTAATGTGAGATTAGGAGTTGGATGGTGGAATGATATTTTGACTCCTTGGGATATTATGCAAATAGATTGGAGTAGAATCATTATATTGCAAAGCAGAGCGTATGAGTACGGTGAGGAGTTTTCCTACTGTGTCATACACTACAGCTAATACAGGATGCGCTGCAGTTTATGGTATAGAGATCTGGTAGATAAGGATGTGGAGGACTTATGAAAATAGAAAGGAAAATAGAGAAAGAGAGCACAAGAGAGGTGAAGAAGGGGAAGAGAGCTAGGGAAATTATTTTCAAGAGCAAGGACAATGTTTCCAACCTATTACTTATTGGATAAGTCTTGTACTGCCTTAACCTTTAATTTTGTACTATTTTCTCTTAGTCTAAACTAGTGAGAAATTGAATTTGGAAGTTTTAAGGAGTTGATTTCTTGTCCTATAGGAATAAAAAGATTCTTAGGAGTTAAATTATGAACTTGTAACTGGTTTAAGTTGGAACAATAAAGCTTTGAAGCTGTGGGCTCAAATTGGTTAATTAGAGAGAGTAAAATATGAAAAAGTGTGAGAATAAGCATATTAATGGTTGAAATGAGTAGTGATTTGGTTATGGTATATGTAAGATAGGCTGGGATCCAAGAGGGGATGAATTAGGTGACACTTAAAAACTTTTGAAAACTTAAAAGAGTGAAATGCTTTAGTATGAAGGAAGAAGATGAGACACACAAGATTTATACTGGTTCAACTCCAAACTTGGCCTACGTCTAGTCTTCAAGATCACACTTGATATTTTCAATTAAATTCACAAGCTTCAATGGTGCTTGCCACCATAGTATAACTCACAAGACTTAACTTGTCTTGAATCAACTAACAAACTTACTACAATCTAGCAAGTTGTTACAACCATTTGAAAAATACCTTTTCAAAATTTCAAATGAATGAAATAAACTTTTACAAAGAGACTCTCTTAAAGAGTAGATAAATTACATTGAAAGCTTATAAACTTGTGAGAGCTTTTTCACAATTCTTTTCAAGAATGATGAATGAATGCAAGATGTTTAAGCACAATTTAAAGCTTTTTGAATGCTTAGATAAAGATAAGTTCTCTCAAGAATCAAAAGTTCTTGTTCAGACTTGAATTATGTCACATATATAGTTTTAGGTTGTTGTCAGACTGTTGGAACAATGTTTCTATCCGTTGGTGTAATTTCTTATGAGTGACTTACTGAATCACGCATGAAATTGCTCTCAACATATTCTAGATATGTGTCTGTGATAAGTCACACAAGAACCTTATGATCTCTCATGCGTGGTTTTGCATATGTGAATATGTAGTCAATTCTGTGTGCAAGAACTCACGTGCGAACGTTTAGCTCTCACGTGTGCCAACACCTACTCTGTGTGTAAAAACTTATGTGCAAACAACTCATCATCATGCGTGAAAATGCTTACAGAAAGTTAAGCTCAATTTTGTGTGATAGAACTTGTGTTAAGCCACTATGCTCATGCATGAAATGGCTGGCAGAATGTCAAAGCCAATTCTTATGAACAAAACTTGTGTGGAAGCAGAAAGCTATCACGCATGAAATTACTAGTTCTAGACTTAGTCCTTTCACGAGGATGAATCACACGTGAATAACAACTTTAGTGCAAACACAACTGCTCTATATAATCAACTTTCTGATAACAACTTTCTGATCCACTTAATATTTTAGGCTCTTATGGTCACTAAAAACATTGAACACTGCTCTATATAAATAATGCCGCCAAATCTTTAGTGCAAACACAACTGGAGCAAGCTCTAAGTCATAGGTAGGGTAATTTTCTTCATGTGGCCTAAGCTATCTAGAGGCATAAGCTACCACCTACTCATCTTGCATCAACACACATCCCAGACCCTTTAGAGATGCATCTGTATACACTTCATATGGCAATCATAGATTAGGAATAATCAACACCGGTGCTGTAGTCAATTTCTCCTTTAACTTTTAAAATGTGATCTCACACTTGTCATCCCAAATGAATGGCTAATCTTTTCGGGTCAACCTAGTCAATGATGAAGCTATCTGAGAGAAACCCTGGATAAATCTACGATAATATCCAGCCAATCTTAGAAAACTCTGTATTTCAATCACGAAACTAGGTCTCTCCCATTTCAACATCGCATCCACTTTATGCAAATCCACCGCAATCTCTTTCGCCGACACAACATGTCCTAGAAATCAGACCTCTCGTAGCTAGAACTCACACTTGCTAAGCTTGGCATAAAGCTCATTGTCCTTCAAAATTTATAGCACAATCCTCAAATGCTTCGCATGTTGCTCCTCATTTTCAGAATATATCTAAATGTCATCAATAAATACCACTACCAATTGATCCAGGTAACGCCTAAATATGTGGTTCATGTAGTTCATGAAAACTACAGGTGCATTTGTTAACCTAAATAGCATGACCAAGAACTCATAATTCCCATATCTGGTATAGAAATCCATCATGGGCACATCCTCCAAGCGCACTCTTAATTGATAGTATCTTGAACCTTAGGTCAATTCTGGAGAAAACTAAAGCTCTCACCAATTGATCTAACAAATCATCAATCCTTGGTAAAGGATATTTATTCTTTACTATCACCTTATTCAACTTTTTATAATCAATACAGAGCCATAAACTACCATCCTTCTTCTTAACAAATAGCACAGGTGATCCCTAAGGTGAGACACTAGATCTAATAAATTCCTTTTCAAGTAACTCCTCTATCTGCTTCTTCAACTTAGCTAGCTTAGTTGGTGACATTCGGTATGGTGCTTTTGAGATTGGTTCAATTTCTGGCACTAGGTCTATCATAAATTCCACTTCCTTTTTGGAGGCAAACCGGACATATCATCCTTAAATACCTCAGGGAATTCATTCATTACCCCAATCTTATCAATACTTCCATCGTAGACCCCATGCACTGAGAAGAAAACCATATAAGCCATACACCCTAGTTGCATCAATTTCTCTGCTTGTACCACTGATAAGAACTTAGACTCACTAGAAAAATTAGCCGGTATAGTATGTACCGATAATAAAACTATCTTCCTAGCACAGTCCAAGGTGGCATTATTTGCCATCAACCAATCCATACCGATAATCATGTCCAAACCCTTTATAGGAATCTAGATCAAATCTAGAGTGGACAAATAATTTTCAAACCTCACTTCTACATTCAAACATGCTTTACTAGTCATATCAGATGACCTAGATAGCGTAGACACTTTAATCACATAAGGCAATTTATACAAAGGAAGTCCCAACCTCTCTACACATTCATATGAAATAAATGAATGTGTAGTACTAGAATCAAACAATGCTTCAATTTTCTGCTTGCAGATAGAAATAATACCTTTTATTAAATTCGGCGACACTCTTGCCTCCTCTTGAGATAGTGTGTAGACTCATCCTGGAATGGTAGATCATTTCCACTCTTCCCTCGGGGCATTGTCTTGCTAGATGGCCAGGTTTCCCACATTTAAAACATGCCTAGCACCTCCCAGGATGTGACTATCCACACTTATCACACGGTGGTGGTCGAGCTGTACTTAAGGTCATGGCAGGCATATTAGAAGCCTGTTGGGATGGTTGTGAAATACTAGAACTCCTAAATCCACCTCTCTGAAATGTTCCCTGAGTTTGTGATCCTCTAACAAAATTCTTCTTGCCCGATGCAACAGAACTACTCAGGCCATAACCCGTCTTCTTAGAGACCCCTCCAGAAGGGCCTAGGGAGGACGAGAACCTCCCATGACTATCTCATCTCTTTTTTGCTTCTACTTTTGGACCCTTTCTTGCTATAATTTGGAGCCAATTACACATGTCAGCATATGTGGTTACTCCTAGTAAAATTGCTATATTCAGGCCTCATCTTTTTCAAAAGCCTCTTCGCCTTCCATTTACTATCATTGGTCTCATTCAAATAAGTAGAAAATTTTAATAGCTAATTAAACTTCTGAATAAATGCTTCCTCGTCAAGATCTCCCTATCAAAATGCATGGAACTCGGCCTCTTTCTCATCTTTAAATACTAGAGGAAAATGATGATCAAAGAATTGTTCCCATGTTAGCTGGCGTCCATCTACTGGTCTTGTGGAATTCCACCAGTATTTAGCATCTTCAATCAGATATACTGTGACTATGATCACCTTTTGTTCTATAGAGCACAGTACCACCTCAAAGATGGTCTCAACTCTTTCTATCCATTTCTTTGCTTCTCCTTCCTTCATAGTTCCATTAAAGGTTGGAGGGTTAAACAGAGAGAAAGTCCTCCATGCTCGATCAATAGCCATCCCTTAAATATCTCCATCTGCTCTTGTCCCAGACGATCTAGGTCTACTACTAAAACCATGAGATGGTTCCAATCTGCTCTTATGAGCTTCCTCTTATCTCCTTTGTTCCTCCTCACAACCTCTACCTTATGTACATAACTCTTTCCCTTTGTCTCATTTCCTTTATTTCCTACTAATTCCCCTTTTCTACTTGGTTTCTTCTTCTTAGGAGGGGAGAAAAATGGTTAGAAGAAGCATCCAAAATGTCGGTAACTAATGAGAATGAAAGTAATAGAGACATCACCATAACCAGATCTCATAACCTGAGAAACTGATACCAAAATGTAATGTCCACCTTGACATTACCAAAATTCACTACACAATCACAACAAATAATCATAATTAGGAGCAAGGATTGCTCTTAAGTCCACATTATATATATAAGGGTTAAAATCTAATAATCCTTTAGAAATAATTTTGGAAAATTTAGGATCCCATAAAGCCCTTTAAATTGATAGTTTGAACTCAAACTTAATGTTTTAAATAGGCATTAGAAGCATGGAAAAGTTTTGGGAAGCAAAACACTTCAAAACAGGGCTTAAAATGTCATTTTTGAGGGTTTTGGTCCATACGTCGCGGCTCGTGGTCCATGCGCCACGGCATATGGCACAGAAAGCCAAGTTCGCTCGCTGTACTGTGTGCCGCAACTTGCATGAAATGCTCCATGGCGCACGTGTCTATGACAGCAATGCTGTCACGACAACTTTTTAGGACAAACTTCGAATGCCACCATTTTTGCAGCCAATATCCGATTGGAGTGATTCAAGTGCCCAAATGAAGCTTATTGAATAAGCTAACTAATGGTACAATTTCATTACAATCCGACACCGCATGAGAATTTTAGACACTTAGATGCAAAAGTTAGTTTTTAAAGAGATTTTCAAGCATCCAAGTACCCAAAACTCAACTTATTCCATTAACCATTATAAGGCTTGAACCAAGTCCAATGGACCAAAATACACTTAAGTGGCCAATCAAACACATAAAAACATACCAAACACAAAATTTGGCCACTTAATGGCCATTTTACCCAATATGGCCAAAATACATAATTAACACTACAAGTACTATTTGGCCTCTATTGCCACATAATACCCTACAAATACATTGTCACCACATAGATAAAACATTCCTTGCACTTGTATTAGTATTTTAGCCAATCACTATAAAAATTCCCACATATTCACATCATATACAATATTGCACTAAAATACAAAACAACATAATATGAAACAAGTGCAACCAATCAAAATGATATGCATTCCTAGTTGGCAACATATAATATCATTCATATAAGTTTATGTACATGACTCAACATGAAATCGAGCTTTACAATGAGAATGTAGCAAGTATGCTAGCCTTTGCTTGATTCCTTCCCTAGCTCAGTCTCATTGGTGGAACCTGTAAAATGATAACGACGGGGTGAGATAAAAATCTCAGTAACTAAGATAATCTACATTATTGATTAACATGCCAAGTTATAAACAAGCATTAAAATAAGTGACATAATCACATCATATAAGACCACCACAAATTGCATGCATGATCCCTAACCATCCGGTCCTCCAATACTCTTGACTGAACTAATAGGCTATTTCACATAACCAAACCACATGTATGGCTCCCAAGCTCACCATCCATGGTAGGATTACCCGACCAAGGTGTCCTAAACCACTTCTGGACTACTGGTTCCCCCTATTACAAGTAATTGGGGTGTCGTTACTCTAACACCGCATCCTACGGATGCTAAGGAGCATATTCTCCAACACCGCAGCCTTTTAGGTACTAAGGAGAGTAAGTCTCCAACACCATACCTATTTTCGGGCACTAAGGAGAGTAAATGCTGCACCTGACGTCCCGAGGTACCAGCAATGCCATATGGACTTAATCTTTACTACCTCCACTAGGGTGACCTCCCACCCTCTAATATGCCACATTTCACTATGTATCTCTACTTGATGATGCATAAACAAGTTGCCAAATAAATATAACAAATTTTACCATTTACTTTAAAAATATAGAATTTACAAACCAATACTCCACTCATTTCTAAAATAGTTAACCTTTAAAGAATTTATACATATATACTCAACAATTCATAGAAAAACAACTCGAGAATAACTTATACAAGATAATAAATAATGCAAATTATCTAGTTACCTTAACCCTTTTGTTACTAAAAGGGTTACCCGTGGTACTAAATTTTTTTTTTGTGTCAAGGTAAGTCTTCCTACGCCATAATCTACATCAACAAGTAATATATGTTAATTTTCAATTAACACAAGCACTATTAGCTAATAATAACCTCTCAATTCTCCCATTTCTCACTCATATTCTCAACAAAGAGGCTTGTTAAGATTAGAATTTGTTCATACAATCCCTTTAAGTCTCCTTCTAACTCTATCACAACATAAAACTTAACATCTCAACTTATCACACTTCAAAATCCTATGATCAAGTTAGGGCTTAATCCAACTTTCACTACACAACAAAGTAGCTTCATATTACCACATATCCAAGATTAATAAACCTAAATTAAACCTTTAGAGTCAATAAAAACCTTCAAAACATTGACTTATGGCTTAATCTAATCAGACCAAATTCTCCCTCTTACCAAATTCTCATGCTTTCAATTTGTCTTCAAAATCCTCCCAAAATGATGCCCTAACAGTGACCAAAATTGCCCCCTTTGTGCTCTAGGTTTCTTACCCCAAAATTTATCAATTTCTGATCATTTTTGAAATTTTAAGTTGCCTGCCATGGCTCACGACGTAGCGAGCAACAAGTTGATTTTTGCTCCCTCCGATGCCTCCCGACTTGATCGACTTTTATCCTATCTCAATTTAGAGCCAAATATGACCCAGAAATCTAATTAGCAACCTAAAAACATAATTAAGTAAATTAATCATATTTTTAACTAATTTATCCCTTAATTAATCAACTTTTTCAGATTTGAAGTTTTAGGATGTTAGAGACAATATAGGGAGCAAACTTCTGATGCATCTCAAATCTCTGTCTTACGTCCGATTGAGGTGGTTTCAGTGTCTACACAGAGCTTTCTCCTAGCTCTAGCCAATGGAACTAATTTCACACTCAAATTCTTTTGTTATAAAAAGTTAGACACCAAAACCCAATATAGCACTTTTTCACAAAAATATCACAACTTTGGTGTCCCAACTCAACCACAAGTGCCATAAACCTACACCGACCATCCCATCATACTTAATGGACTCTAGCAGACCCATGCAATGCACTACACACAATAAAAAAACATATATCTTAAAATCATCACTAACCCCAAATTTCACAAAACACAAAGGGAAGGAAATTCGTGCACAAAATCATCATTTTCATTTTAAATCACTCAAATACACATGTTCTTACTTGCACCAGTATTTTGGCCCTATCTGCAAGTTTACAACCAAAGCTTGCTAACTCAGGGCACAAAATACACAAGTTGCATACTATGGTAATACAAGTAATACAAAAATAATAACATGTGATCCTAGTTGGCATTTACACAACATTAATATACAAAGTAGAATAAAGAGGCATGAAAATAGGATTTCACCATAATCTTATACCTCAAAGTGTTTTTTCCTGACTCTAATTCGATGAGCTAGGTCTTGAAATATTGAGAATTAAGGGGTGAGTACAACTACTTAGTAACAGATACCAATAGGTAAAACAAGTATAGTATATAACATATGAGGAACTTGACCACGGTTCACAAAACTAACAACTATATGACTAGGCCTGAAGACACGTATATCTATTTTTAAATCGCAATGCACAATATAGGGTCATAATACTACCAACTATATGCCCTCTAACACATGTCGAATCACAATATTAACAACCATGTGGCTAAATTTGTATGCATGATCATATGTTAACCTTATACCCTTCTGTTACCTTTAACATGAAACCGATGGCTATCATGTTACTACATCCTTCATGGACTAACCTAACCTTTCACTTGTAAGAAGCTACCAGGTTAGGGTTAACTCACTCACTTATGCAATCTGATTTTTCCCAATACTAACAACCATGAGGTGTCATACCCCTAATCTAGCCTCGTCATGAATCGTGGAAATTAGTTAGGTTTGAATCCCTTATAGAACAAGTGGGACAGTCCCGAATCAATCATGGAATAAAGGCTACCTCCCAATTTCAATGGTTAGTGCGAAGGCAAGTTCCTGATTCTAACAGTCACTGCTAATACCATGTAGATTTTAACCAACCACTCCTCTCCCTAAGTGAACTCTTGCCAATGATCATGTTATGCACATTTCTCACATAATATGCATTTTAAATAATAAATTCATGGCAAACAATCTAACATACTCCATATTCTTGACACATTACTCATCATAATTTTCCAGCCATAATAACATGCCATAGTTAAATTCATAAATCCATAGGTGGCATAATTAAAGTTTTCCTTTTTAAAAATCATTTCAAAAATCTAACAAATTGCTAATATGCATCATAAATTTAAATCATCCATTGTATTCCACAAACACTATTAACATTCAATTATAAAAATTAGGTTTTTCTCGGTTACCTCAAACCTTTGAGAGGTCAAAGGTTTACCCTTCACACAAAACACTTTCAAAGCTTCTCCCAAGCTTAAACAGTGCCAAATTAATCACATTACATTCATAAACAATTAATACCATCATTATTCTATTTTTGAGGATTTACTAACATAAATCTCCACATACTATTTTATCATCCATAAATCACTACCTATTCATACCCAATAGGTCTATTAGGTTTTATTGACTCTCATTATCATTTATGAGTCATTAAACCACCATTAATAGTCCACCAACATTTCTAACAACCATATTTATGTCAATTTCAAATACTAAATGCTTCTTTCAACTAACCACACATAAAATCATAAATGTTGTACTCCAATACCTCAAACAACTCTTATTATACCTATTTTAACCAATGTGATCAGACTTATACTTTTATAAACCAAAAATGAACTATCCAACTCAAACCTTATCATAAATCTCTATAAATAAGGGACCAAAAGGAAGAAAAAGGAATGTTTTACTTACCTTGGGTATTTAGAGGCATCAATCTATCCATAAAGTTCCTAATATGCATGCCCTAATAGAGCTTTAGTCGAGCTCTTTATTTTCTTCCTCTCCTCTTCTCTATTTTTTGCAAGCAGAATGCATTTGATTATTAGAATTTTTGGCCATGTGCCATGATGCACGATGCCTCCACCACTGTGCATGGCATAGAAAGACTCGTTATGTTCAAATTTGCCCTATGCATTGTAGCAGATTGATCACACACCACAGCATGTGACACAGAGGGCAAACTTTTACTTTTTCTTCCTCTTTTTTTTGCCCGAGTAGCCCACCATTGATTTGGACCCACTTTTAGAGTTGAAACCATAAAAATTACACCAAGTTAAGTCCCTCTGGCCACACACCTCATTAATCCACTGATCACACTCATTAGGTTGGTAAATCAAGATTAAATTTTTTTGGATGCTAAATCATTAAAATATATGATCCAACAGTATGTGTGAGTGAATGTGAATAGGGAAATGATAGTAATTAGGTGCTTAATTGTTATGATTGACACTTTTAGTCAATAATATAATTGACTCTAGTTGTCAATTTTGTGTAGATTGTTGTATTTAAGGTTTGAATAGAACGAAAGAAGTGTGATTAAACAAGTATAACACGGGTAACCCTTTTCTTGCAAATAGAAGGGTTGAGGTAATCATATAATTTATTGTGTTTATTAACTATTAAGTGTGTAATTATGATTTCAATGTTTGTAAATTTCAATAATTTATTGTGTTTATTAACACAATTAAAATAGTGTTAAAATAAAGTGTGTAATTATGATTTCAATGTTTGTAAATTTCCCATGCATTACTGGTTTTGGCATGAAAAGTGACTTTAGAAAACCCATTTGATTAATTTCTTATTTTGAATGTTATATATATATATATATATATATATATTTGGTGCAGAACGTGAAAAGTGGTGAATTATATATGAAAAGCATGATCATAGGGAGTGGGAGTTCACCCTGGGTATATGTAGGTATGTGAGTGGAAATGTGAGTAAATAAATCCATAAGGTTGGGCTAGTACATTGAGACATTCAGTGCAGTGATATATTAGGACTGTTACCATAGGAGATCTAAGAAGTTTGGCAACTCCCTAGTGCTCATGAAGGTGCAGTCAGGAGTCAACAACACCCCTACCATGAGTTTGTGTGAAGGAGGAAACCATATTTTAGAAGTAGGATATAATACCTTTAGCTGGGTGTTCTACTACTGAAAGTGTGCTCGAGTCAATGTGTGATTGATCTATTAGAGCCTATGGTTTTAAAGCAAGGAGCTTTAAAGGATCGATGGATAGATGATCATGCTAGTAATTGTGATGCACGAAAAATGTTTATAAAAAGAAGATCTATGTTATAATTGATATAAACTATTACTTTGGTTTTGTTTATTTATATGTGATTATTTATGTTAATGAATATTAAATGAGCTATTTTGGTTGCTGAGATTTTAATCTTACCCATGGTTATTTAACATTTCATAGGTTTCGATTTTAGTAATGTTAAAAGGAAGGATTTGGGTCGAGACTAGAGACTTCTTAGTAACGCCCATTGTAAGTTGGATATTTGTATATAAGTTGCCATGGGAACCAATATTATGCATGAATCAGTAAATGTAAGCGTTTATGATTTTGGTGTTCTAACCCATTGTAAATGTATGTGTATATGTGATAGAAATGAAAATGTGGGTTAGTGAATGAGTATTTATACATGTGGATGTTTTAGATGTACGATGTGTGAAAGTTTGGCTGAAGTGTAAATTTTATGTGAATGAATCAATGAAGCCAAAGTTTATGTGAAATGGGTGATTGAGCAGTGAAATGTGGGGATATATAAGGTATTTCATATATAATTTTTCAATTAGGTATAATTTGTTCATTTGGACATAGTCAAGGCCCTAAAAGTGGCTAATGACTTGTGGTTTCAAATAGTGATGCTTAAGTGATGAATTTTAATTTAAACTGGTCAAAATGCACTTGGATGTCCAATTTTTGACTGAGATATTAGATTGAAATGAAACTAGCGTTATTTAATAGATTTTAAATTAAGTTTTGGGTGGGAACTTGAACCACCCTAATGGAACATCGGATGTGAAAACAATGTATATTCAAATTTAGCATCAGAAATTACTGTTTTGATAGCAGAATCTGATGTGTGCACCATGGCACATGTTTTCACAAGCCATGGTACATGGCATAAAGTGTAAGCAAGTGCCTTTGTGTTATATGCCGTGGTGTATATGGCATAAGTCACGGCGTATGGCCCTTGTTTTAGCTGAATGTTATTGTTTGAAATATGTTTCCTTGTTGACTTTCTCATGCTTATATAAGATGCTTTCAATGTGTAATGTTTTACAATACTAGTATTTCAAAGAAATACTAGATTAAGGCATAAGACAAATTCAAAGAAATGATTTTCAAATGTTTTATGTTGGGATCCTAACCCTTCAAATAAATAGTTTTAAAATATTTGGTAGATTGCATGAAAGATTGAATGGTAATGTCAATAAGGGCTTTATAGGCGTATTTATAGGTTTATAATCTTTCATATTAAGATGCTTAAGAATAATTCGCTTGCAAAAGAGTAAGGAGCTTTATAGAGAGATTTCTTTAGATTTTAACTCCAATAATGTATTTTTCTTCACCTATGTCTTTCATTTTAAAATTCAATGAAAGCCATTATTTAATGATGATTATCAAATCCAAACTATTTTTAACAAACAGAATATCATCCACATAAAAAGATAATATTGTGAAGTTCTTGTTGAACCTTTTGATGTAAAGACAGTGGTCTTCCTCAATTATTTGGAAGTCATATAAGGTTATTGCTATGTGAAACGTCAAACACCACTGTCTGGATGATTGTTTTAGTCTATGAATTGGTTTACTTAATTTATAGACTTTAGCTTCTTTTCCTTTTTCAATGGAACCTAATGGCTGTTGCATATAAATTTCTTCATCTAGATCACTATTTAGAAAGGTAGTTTTTACATCCATCTAGTGCAACTCTAAATCTAGACTATTTACTATTGCTAGAATTAGTTTGATAGAATTGAAACATATA
Organism: Prosopis cineraria; assembly: GCF_029017545.1. NCBI lineage: Eukaryota > Viridiplantae > Streptophyta > Magnoliopsida > Fabales > Fabaceae > Prosopis > Prosopis cineraria. Next base: position 11,297,963 of record NW_026555336.1, on the reverse strand, counting down.
ACCGGGGAAAAAGTATTCTCATAATCTATTCCCTCTTGTTGTGCCCTTCGCTACTAAGTAAGCCTTTTATTTGTCAATTAACCCATCCACTTTTTTTTTGGTTTTGAGAACCCACTTGTTCCTAACAGCCATTCAGCAACGTGGTAAATCAACTAATTTCCATACTTGGTTAGTCTTCATGGAATCCATTTCTTCTTCCATTGCTTTCTTCATTTATTCTTAGCGGGTTCTAATAAAGCTTCATTTACAAAATATAGCTCGTTATCATCTTAAAGAGTTATCATAAATACTTCACCCTCAATTTGAAAGTGTCCTTTAGGCATACTCTCTTTATTACTTTTCTGAAGTGGGGTCTCTTGTGAATTTTGATTCTTTTTAGGTCTTTTGACAGACCTTTTAGAGCTCCCACGTAGATCAACATTTTATAATGATTCAGGCTTATCTATTTGTTCTATATTATGTTGCTCCTATATCTCATAAAGACATATAGTTTGGTCAACTTCTCCCTCGCTAGAAAACTCATTTTCTAAAAATGTGGTATTCCTAGATTCAATTTCAGTTATAGTTCCATCATCATTTTCACCAATGAAAACATAACCCTTTGATTGCTTAAAGTATTTTATAAAGATACATTTCTTTCCTTTTGGACCTAAATTTTCATATTTATAGAAATCATTATGGACAAATGTAGTTGACCCCTATGGTCTTAGGATATTTAAATTAGGTTTGTGTTTTATCCATAACTCATAGGGTATGGAAGTAACTAATTTGGAGGGCACACAATTAAGTATAAAGGCTGTTGTTAGTAAAGTGTCCCCCCAATATGAGATTGGAAGATTTACTTGTGTTATCATTAACCTAACCATGTCTAGAAGATTTTTATTTCTTCTTTTAGCAACTCCATTCTCTTGTAGAGTGCCAACAAGATTAACTTTCAAGTTCCAATGCCTTTCACCTCTATCCTTGCATTGTTACCAATGTAAAGCCACTTGTTTTGATTTGGTAATCGATGGTACTTTATAAAGGATCCATGATCCTTACTTATGTGGTCTGTGAAGCCTGAGTCTACAATCCAAGAAGAGGAAATAGTTTTCATTAGAAAAACATTACGAGAAATATAAGAGAAATGTGAATTCATATAATCCACAAGTACTTGATCGTGTCCACTTTTCTTAGAATAATCATTTATAAAATAGTCCATCTTTTGACAGGTGAAGCATTTGACCTTTTTAAAGTCAATTCTCTTTTTATTGCCCTTCTTTCTCTTCTTCTTGAAAGATTGTTTGGCCTTCTTTACTTATGGCCACTCTTGTTACCTTTCTTTGTTGCTTCTTGCTCTTTTTAAGCTTAGCGTTTGAAGGACTACCTTGCTCGACAAGGCAAGCTTGTCTAAATAACTTGTAAGCCTACAGATGTGTAAATGACCTAAGAGGCTAAATTAGGTTAATTCAATAATTATAAAACTTTGTAGAAATAATTAAGGTAATAAAGGAACAAAATCACCAAGCATGAGAGGTAGAAAAACTAAGCTTGACATGAATGATTTATCTTAGTTTGACTCCTACTACTTGAGTCTACATCCAGTCCCTAGGAACCTTCTGAGATTTTCAAATATATTACTAAAATTAATTCAGACTCTTGGTTGCCTTAGTATATCAACAGACTTCTCAACAAGTTTGAATTTCTCCCCCTTATAAAGGTAATGATAAATTTGCTTAACCTCTTAGAGCTTAAGTTCCTTTGTTTTAAAGATAGAAAATAGAGGTGAACAAAATAAGTTTAGGAATGAACTATTACTACTTTGAACTCTCTCTAAGAGTAGATATATGAACAATGAGGCTCTCAATTAATAAATGATACACAGAAAGTAGGTAAACTTTAATGCTTAAGTAATCACAGAAATTTTTCTTGTTGGCTCGCTTTCATTCTTCTACCCTAGTTTCATAAATGAGTCTATTTATAGTTAAGAATTATAAATAATTTGTTAGACTCATAAATTTTTTCATTGAAGGTTGCTTGCATTCTGTTTCCTTCTTTCCTTCAAGTTTTCCTTGGATATCTAACCTTAACTGAGGTTCTTCAATGGATGAGGCAATAGAATAGTACTTTACCATAGAGAAACCCTTTTTTGCACAGTAACAGCTAAAAGCATTAAATGCTTCTGATAAAAGTGAGTAAAGCTTATATATCAGTATAACAGAAAGCATTGGAGATGAACTAAGACAAGATAGGCAAAATGAATAACTTTAAGGCAATAATTGTGTTTAAATATCATTCAGTAAGAATGTGGTGAGAACACAATTGATTGCAAATGAAAAGAAAGACTGAGAGATGTGTTTCAATGAGATTCAAAATCATCATGAAAAATAGAGCACGAGAAGCCAAGGTAGTACCAGTGTTAAATAAGACAGTATCGGTGCTATAGAGGTGAAAATGCTTTTTAGATAGGTTTAGCATAGGTGTAATTCTGATAGTACCGATGTAGTTCATTTTTGTAAATGACTAAGATTTTTGACAATATTAAGAGAATAATGAATATTATTGAAGAGACAACTTAGCATCAGTGTTAGAAGAAATAACATTAAAGTAAAATGTTCAACATTAAGTCCTTGTGAGGGAAGAAGAGAAGTAGCATCAATATTATGCTACAAGCACAGTTGTTACAGAGATTTTTCATAATATAGTACAGATGCTATTAGATAGCACAGGTGTTATCTTGATTTTGACAAAGACAAAGGTGAGCAATAGTACTAATGTTATAAGAAAAGTACCAGTGCAAAGAAGAGTAATCAGTCGATAGAAAATCAATTATACATATACAAAGGAGTAGCACAGTGTTAAGGATAAGTAGGACCGGTGTTGGACGGAGCACAAAATTAAAGAGAAATAAAGAGATGAAGAACCATAATATGTAGCACCAATGCTAAAGGCACAGTACCGATATAAAAGACACTTAAGATAAAAAAGTTCCAGAGCAAGAATTGTATCAAGATGCAACAAGAAATTACAAGCACACAGAATATAGTTAAGTTAAATACTTAACTAAGATAGAGATACTTAGAGAGAGAAAATTATATCATATAGATAAGCTTACACATAGTCAATTTTAGATTAATGTTAAGCCGATCAACTTTGGTTAAGATTAGATGACCTGCAACACAAAAACTTCTCTTTAATTTGTAATAATCAAAACTATAGTTCAACAAGATGTTCATCCTCTAGCTCCAGGTGCTTAGCCATATCATTAAAGTTAACAATATTTTCATTATAAGTTAAGTTAACCTTCATATACTCCTAGTTGGTTGGGAGTGATCTAATTATAGCCTGTACTGGCTATTCATCAAATAAATCGTGCCCAACTTCCTTAAGTTCATGGATCATGTTGGCCATCTCCCTAAGGTGCTGCCACATAAGAGTATTTAGCTTTAGCTTATAAATGTCAAACTTAATTGTCAGCCTTCTAAGTTTGGTGGTTGAGGTACCACCAAACTTCTCTTTTAAGGCGACCTATATAGCTTGGGCTGTAGAGTGTTTTTCAAATTCGCACATTAGATCGTTCGCCATAACACTTTAGAAGTGTTATTCTAATGATACTATTTTTTTTCCATGCTACAAATGCCTCTTGGTCTTTCTTATGTTTAGCTAAGTTTCCTACCTCTGGCTTGACCATGAACATAGTCTGTAGCTCAACAGCATCTTGGTCTTCTAAAATATATGACACGTTACGTGCTATATATTTCAATTATCCCTGTTTAAATTGTCACCCTTATTCAATTCAATAATAATGCCTTTTGTTTTCTATATTAAACGAAGAATAAAATACTTATGAGAAACATACAATATCTTATATTTGTATTATTCTTTATTAGAGCGATAACAACACTATTAGGTCAACAATTAGGAGGCTACATTTGTATCTCCCGTCACATTGATTCTAATAAAATCATTATTATCTATAAAGAATCTTACAAATATTTTTGTAATCATTATATTTCTCTTAAATGACTTATCACTTAAGAGCTCCCACTCTATATATAAAGCAATAAAAAAACATCATAAAAAAATAACATGCTTCATATATATTTCATAAATCATTAAGGTCTTAAAAACAACATAATATAACTTGACTAAATGCAAATTATAGAAAAATAGAAAGATACTTTACATTATTTTAAGGTATAGACTTAAAATGACAACTCTTAATTACATCTTTATATTTTTCTTGTACTCTTATCCCCTTAATGACTTTATTCCATAGAGGATTTCTTGAATACAACTTTTTTTATTTGTTATGTTGCATAAGTTCTTTCTTGAGTTGTTTGAAAAATTTTCCCATAGCTAGGGCTTGTTCTTCTTTTGTTATGAAGCTTGAATATGCTCTTATTATTGGAGAAATGTGATTTGACTTTTTAATTCTTTTAGCTTCTCTCTTTGCTATATTTTTTATTATTGAGGGTGTGAAAGGTTGTTCCACATCTTCATCTTTGTTTTGAACATTCTTATCATCCTTTGATTTATATTTCCTAGTATCATGTGCACCTCTTTAAGTCCTTCCGGTACATCTTGAAAATCAACATTGGGATCCTCTTTAGGATCAAAATTCTCACTTTAAGGTTCATACCCCTCCTCCTCCTCTTTGAATGGTTTCGGGTTGGAATCCTCACTAAGGGATCATAATCTAGCTCATCCATATATTCAAGGCTAACAGAATAATTTTATGAGTTATCAGTGCTTCTAGAAGCCTCTTGCTTAATATTTTCATAAAAAAAATTAGAATTTGTTTTTATTTTAACTTATAAAGTGTATTGAATAACTCAAGAAATAATTCCTATTGTGTCTTACATATAGTCAAATAGCATATCAAAATGAAGATCTTGAATTTAGGGATTTTTTTAAGACAAACCATGTCTCAATCTAATCCCTTACGTTCTCGCACCATGAGAAGCTCTTTGGTTAAAAAATAATTTTGGAAAAAATAAAAAACTAAATGTTGCTTGCTTTCTGAGGAGGTGCATGTATGTCACGTATCACCTTCCCGTTCTTCAGTGGTGGCTTCACGCATCGGTCATCTATGCGCTACTCGTCGTCAACCTTCTGGTGGGGTCCTCCACATATCTGTAAGGCTTCCTAGTAGGTCCCATACACCACGTGTCCTTTTATTAAAAATGTTTTTTTAATTGGGTTTGGTAGCCAATTTTTTTTAAAGATGGGTTTGGGCTTATGCTGTAAGCCCAAACAAAATATTTTTTTTATGTTCAAGGGCTTTTAGGCTTTCTAGCCCATAAACAATATTTTTTATTTGGAAGATTGAAATGCACCATTTCAGTTGTCCTAGTCCTCTAATAGGGTCACTCCAACCTAGCTAGCACTGTGGGTTAGGCCCAACAGACCCAATTCTTTTGAGAACCTTTTCTCCTATGTCTGATATCCGTTTCTGGCTTTCTTGGTGTCATTTTGTTCATTTTTTTGAGCTCTACATATTTATACAATTCATTTGTCCAAAAAGATCCATTTTCAAACACCTTTTTTTTATGGTCAATGTTTTTGACACAGTTATGCTTGTGCACAAGATATGGATAACATGTAAAGTCACATATAACATATATAGATTATCAAGAAAGCCAAGAAAGCATATCTTACAAAAAAAAAATATGCATGGAAAAAAAATGGATAGAGGTAGTTTTGAACTTAGATAATAAAGCAGATTTGCATGAATACATAGGGTAAGCAAATCATCATTATTTTCTTCAAACATAAGAACACAGCCTAAAAATAACCATTGCTCTGATATCAATTTAAGAATTTAAAGGAGAAAACTAAACTTAGATGATGTACCAGATAAATGCCATATGTGGGAATGAAGTTACACGATTGAACTCTATTCTTGATTTTCATAATAAATGCACTTAACGAGAAGAAAAGAGAAAGAGAACTAGAGAGAGAGAGAAAATTATTCGATTATGGAAATGTTTTTAAAGCTCTCTTCTTAAACTACCCACACCAATGGGAGTTATTTTAGCATCGTGTGTGTGTTGTAGGTTGGTAATTGTTCCCTCTCAAATTTAAAAAACTAAGGGAAAATTACACATTTGACCCCAGAGCATATTACGTTTTTAGACACAAGTCTTCTCTATATTCTGATAAAACCCCATGGGCTTATATTGGGCCTAACCCACCGAGAGTGGATCGCCCAACATTTGTAAATCTAGCTTAAGGAAGACATGAGCCTTTTTACGGATAAAAATACATTTGTCAAAGTTTGATGTTATTAATTTCCTTATAACCAAATAAATTGCCAATGAGCACAAAAAAGAAATAAAACTTTGAGACAGATATTACATTGATGCATGAGCAATGAGATTACAAGTAAATGTAATAACACAATAAGAAGATATGGTTCGTAAGGGAATATTAGGCATATTTGGTAAGTAGAAATTTCTAGACACATAATAAGTGCATATGACTGTATAATGGAAATAAAAAAACTACTTCCTCCCCCTAAGGCAAAAATTGGTTTTCATCCAAATAATTGATTATCAAAAAATGGGACTGTTTGAATGTTTTTTTAAATCAAAACTAGGGTTGAAATAATTGATTCTAGATATAAATACAGACAGGCACATAATAATATTTAGAGACAATATGCCTTTCCTCTTCAGCCTCGTCTATAAATGATAGTGATTCTCCTATAACTCATCTAGGATCGGAGGTCCATTTTTAAGCCTGCAGTTATAATGTTGCTCTTTTTGGCACAATTTTCATCTCTATTTGTTCCTTTTCCCTTATTTTCAGGTGTTTAGGCCAAAATATGAAATGTCGCTCAAATAGGTCACAAAGCTATTTGGGCTAAGTAACTGAAAAAGTCAGGCCCAATCTGAATAAAGGGGCCAGCCTCGAGCTCAATAAAAATGATAGAATAAACATGCTGAAATTGTAATGTCCGTCTTGACATTACCAGGACAACACTCACACATCGTTGTGATAACTAGGATTAAATAAAATCCTCTAAAGAAGTTACCACAACTCTAGGGTTTAAAGATAATTAGTTTAAAACTTTGAGATTCTAATAAAATCCTTTTTAAAAATATTGTTTGAGCTCAAACCATGGTTAAAAATTCAACTAAGAACAAATACAAAAGCATAGGAATCAAAGCACTTCAAAACATATAGAAATAAGCCTTCTAGCCCTTATTTGGCCCGTCCACCATGGCGCAAGCCATGCTCGCCGCGGCAATGGCACAAAGGGACAAATCCCTTAAAGGCCTCTTGTGCTGTGGTGTAACAACCATGCGCCACGGCGCGTACCTGCTGTCATGCTGCTGTTATGGCATCTCTTCGAACTTTTAGAGTATACTGTTTCGCCATTTGACATCCGATTTGAGCAGTTCAAGTGTCCACACAAAGCACTTTGAGCCCTCTAGCTAATGGCACTAGTTTCACACTCAACCAATCATCTGTTTAAAAGATAGACACCCGAACTCAAAATGATTTGTTTTCATAACAAAACACACACTATAGTGTCTAACTCACAATACCGAATGCCATTAGCCCCAAAGACACCTTGACCACCTCAAATGGACCACACACCACATAACAATTCAATCATAACACCCAATTGAGTATTTCCATTCAAAATGACCATTGAAACCCCAATTCACAATAACATGAAGGGGTGGATAAATTCTAACACACATGTTACTTGATCATTTTGGCACACAAAACACTTAAAATATATATATCACATGTAAACAACTTGGCCAAGCACACACTTAATCCATAACATCAATCTTGGACCAAGATATATACACTTATCACAAGATTCACACAAGTAATTTCCAAATATGTCATGTTCCTAAGTTGGCAATATTTAGTGACAATATTCGTTACAATACCCAAAAAAAAAGGAAGAGCAATACAATGATGATCTTCACTCTTCAAATACCCCTTCCTTCCTTTTTCCCCTATAGGACCTCTTACCTATAAAATTTTAACCAAGGAGTAAGATAAACATCTCAGTAACTAATATGGTTCATCAAATATTTATTACTATAAATAACCATAAAAAAGTATTAAGATTATAGTAATAACAAGTATACTATAATTATGAGATAAGTGTGTCTGTTCACAACAAAACACATAATTTCACACTAGTATGATTGTCTAACCGCCAAACCTCTAATGGTCCCTGACATGAAACTATATGCTCTCTTAGATGAACTACTTGTTAACCCAAGCATATTTTTGTGGTAGAAATACCCGGCCAAAGGTAATCTAACCTGCCTATGGATTATGGTTTTTCCCTCTTCACACACTTGTGATAGAGGCATCATTGACTCCTAACCGCACCTTAATGGGTACTAGGGAATTGCCAGATTGCCCGGATGTCTCATGGTAATAGTCTCATATAATGCTGCACCAGATGTCCCATAGTGCTAGTCCAATATTTGAATTTTTCACTCACATATCTCCACACACACATATCCCCACCTATCTCGAGTGAACTCCCACCCCCTATGATTATGCTCTTTCACAATTTCCACTACCTTTCATCACATTTCCACAACACCAACTTATATGCATAATATATACATATCAATTAAAATCAATAACCTTTTACAAATTGATTTTCATGCTAAAATCATTTACAAGATCAAATTATGCACACAACTCTTCAAAACCACAACTTTATCATTTGTAATTACTTCTACGTAGTTATAATAGTTAATAAATACAATAAACTATATTGTTACCTCAACCTTTTGTCACACAAAAAAGGTTATCATGGCTCAATGTTAGCTTCACACATTTTATATGGACAATAAGGCTTGAGAAATGCTCAAGCTACACCAATAAGTGACAATCGTCAATTATCACTCCGGATAACTCTAAATTCTCTAGGTTCTAAGTATCTAAAATACTCAAATTCCTTTTCTAACAGCATTAACCATTCTCACACACTCTAACGATCCTATTAAACATTCCAACATAATAAATTTGCAAATCAATGTCCTACATTGTCTCAAAATCCTCAAATTATATTTAAGATTTTTCCAAACCCTTACCAAAAATTCTCAATCACCACAAAACTTATAAACCTAAGGTTAGAAGCTTGATTTAACTCTCCAATATCTTGAATAAACCAATGGGTTTGGTCTAAACCCATAGGAACCTAAATCAAAGCCCCCATTACTCTAAATGTTCATATTTTCACATAAAAGAGGGAGAAAATGGAATGTACAACTTTCACAATGGTGATTCAAACTCTAAATGCCCTCAAGGTAGCTTAGGGATCGTGCCCTAGTAGATCATAAGCTCTCCTCCGTCGCTCTCTCATTATCTCTCTCTTTCTCTTTATTTTTTGAGTCTAATTCTCGATCTAATAATTGCTAATTTTGCACGTGCGTCGCGGCACGTCGACACACCCGCTTCGGCGCATGGTACAAAAAACCTCATAAAATTTTAAACTCCCTTTTGTGCTATGGTCCACTTGAACATTGACCTAGCCCTCTTCTAAGGCTGTCTAAGGATTCAAAAACTAGATTAGTCTTCCATAAACCTCACTAAATTAAAAATTCATTTTAATTAACCAAATTACCCTTGAAAACACTGATAATTACTAATGAAGAAACTTAAGATATTACAATTTTCCCTTCCTTTTAGGAATTTTGCCCTCAAAATTTAGAATCTTGCTTAAACACATAGCTGTGTAAATAATTAGGGATATAGTTGCCTCATTTTATCCTCGGTCTCCTAAGTCACGTCACCAGGAGTCAGATGCTTCTAAAAGACCTTAAACAATCAATGGTTTTGTTTCTCAGTTGTCAATCTTTCATGTCTATAATCTGCTCTGGTTCAGCTCGATAGGTTAAGTTTTCTTAGAGTTCCACCTCTTCCGACTCAATAACATTAGAAGGATCAGGTTGATATTTCTTGAGCTGACTCATATAGAACACATCATGTATACCCGATAAACTCTATGGTAAGGCAATCCAATAGGCAGCAAGTCCCAACTTCTCTAAAATCTTAAAGGGACTAATAAACTTAGGAGTCAGTTTCTTAGCCTTTATCGATCTCCTAATGCCAGTCATTGGAGTGACCCTCAAAAACACGTGATCACCAATCAGAATTTTTGCTTAATCAATTAGATCTTTTGGGTAGTTTGGTCTACCAAATGTAGACCCAACAAACTTCTTTCGCTCAATTCTATCCAACACAGAGGTGATCAACATCTTCTTCCATATAATGCCTCATATGGAGCCATTCCAATGCTAGAATGAAAACTATTTTTGTAAGCAAATTTTGCTAATAGTAGATGTGTATCCCAACTACCTTTCAACTCTAAGACAAAAGCTCACAACATATCCTCAAGCATTTGGATAGTCCTCTTAGTCTGGCTATTCGTCTGTGGATTATATGCCGTGCTAAATTTCAACTTAGTACCCATTGCTCTCTGCAAGGCTTTCCAGGAATTTGATGTGAACTTTGGATCACGGTTAGAGACAATTTCCTTCAGCACCCCATGAAGTCTTACTATTTCATTTACATAGACCTCGACATACTTTTCAAGTGAATAGGTAGTCTTCACTAACAAGAAATGCGCTGACTTTGTCAACCAATCCACAATCACCCAAATTGCTTCATAGGCCACTTGAGTTTGAGGCAATCTAGTGATGAAATCCATTGATATGCTATCCCACTTCTACTTTAGATCTCTAGTAGTTGCAACACACCACCAGGCCTTTGGTGCTCAATCTTAACATTTTAGCATATCAGATACTTAGTCACAAACTTTGTTACATCTTTCTTCATTCCTAGCCACCACCACATTTGCTTCATATCTTGATACATCTTGGTGACACTAGGGTGAATAGTATACCCACTACAGTGTGCTTCCTCTAGGATCGTCTTCCTTATCTTCTCATCACTTGGTACATAAATTTGATCTCGATAAGTCACATATCCATCATCATTGAATCCAAATTTTATGGGTCTCCACTCTTCAATATCCTCATTGATCCTAAGTAAATACTCGTCCTCAAACTGAGCAGTCTGCAACTCTTTCCAAAATTCATTAGTTATGATTGTAGAATGTACATTATACAACTTCATCTAAGGAGCTTTCCTTTGAGTATCTAAGAAAGTCTCAAGTAGATGCCCTTAAACCATCATATGAGCAACATGCACCGTTTTCCTACTTAGTGTGTCTGCCACTATGTTGGCTCTACTCGGATGGTACTTGACCTCAAAGCTATAGTCCTTGAGAAATTCCATTGATCTGCATTACTTCATGTTCAGTTCCTTCTGATCCACTAAGTACTTTAAACTTTTGTGATCACTAAATACTTCAAACATGGACCCATAAAGATAGTGTTGCTAAATTTTTAAGGCAAAAACCACTACTGCTAACTTCAGATCATAAGTCGGGTAATTCTCCTCATGCAGTCAAAATTATCTTGAGGCATATGCAACAACTCGATCATCTTGCATTAAAACACACCCTAAACCTTTCAACCATGCATCTATGTAAACTACATACGGCAATCGAGGATTAGGAATGACGAGTACTAGAGCAGACGTCAGTTTCTTTTTCAACTCTTGAAATGTTTATTCACATTTGTCAGTCTACACATATGGCTAATCCTTTTAGGTCAACTTAGTCAAAGGATACGTAATTTGTGAAAATCCTTGAATAAATCGTTGATAGTAGCCTACTAATCCCAAAAAACTTCTACTCTCTATCACTAAGGTAGGCGGTTCTCATTTTAACACAGCATTCACCTTGTGTTAATCCACAGCAATCCCTTCTACTGATAACACATGACCAAGGAATCTCACTTTCCTTAGCCAAAACTCACATTTGTTGAGTTTGTCATAAAACTTATTGTCTTTTAAAAATTACAGGATAGTATGAAGATGCTTCGCATGCTCTTCCTTATCTCTTGAGTAAATTAGAATATCATCAATGAACACTACCACGAACTTATCCAAATAAGGACGGAAGATTCTGTTCATGTAGTCTATAAACACTACCGGAGCATTCTTCAATCCAAACGGCATCACTTGAAACTTATAGTGTCCGTATCTAGTGTAAAAGATAGTCTTTGGTACATCCTCGACCCTAACTCACAACTAATGGTAGCCTAATCACAGGTCAATCTTAGAGAACACTGCAGCTCCAACCAATTGATCTAACAAATCATCAATCCTGGGAAAAGGATACTTGTTTTTGACTGTCACTTTGTTCAGCTGTCTATAGTTAATGTAAAGCCTCATACTACCATCTTTTTTCTTCACAAATAACACAGGTGATCCCCACAGGGATACACTCGATCATATAAACCCTTTTTCTATTAATTCCTCCAATTGTTTCTTTAGCTTTGCCAAATCTGATGGAGACATTCGATATGGAGCTTTTGATATGGGTTTTATTCCAGGTACAAGGTCAATAGAAAATTCCACCTCTTGCACAGGTGGTAATCTAGACACTTTTTCTGAAAATACTTCGGGAAATTCATTCACTACCCCAATTCTCTCAATTCCTTCATCATAAGTGGCATGAATGGAAAAGAACACCATATATGCCTGACAACCCTGTTGAATGCACTTTTCTGCTTGCATTACAGACTAGAATCTTGACTGATTAGATTTTACTATAAGTGCAGTGTACACTAGCAAGGATATTATCTTTCTTGCACAATCTAATGTAGCATTGTTTGTTGACAACCTGTCCATACCAATAATTACATCAATCCTAATCATGGGTAAACAGATCAAATTGATGGTAATTGATCTATTCTTAAATCTCAAATCAATTATAGAGATTCCCACTGGTGTAGACACATTAATCAAATATGGCAAGGTATGCACAGACAATTCCAACCTCAACATATAGTCATAAGAAATGCAAGAATGGGTAGTACCTGAATCAAACAAAGCATCTATATCACAGTTGTGTAGAGAGATTTTACCTCTAATTAAATTTGGAGACATACCTGTCTCCTCTTAGGACAATGCAAATACTCTCTCAGGAATAGTCAATCTTTGCTCTGTGGTACCCACTCTACCCTCTTCACAATATTTGGCTATGTGCCTGTCCTGCCATACTTAAAGCAATCTCAACACTTTCCCATATGATATCTCCCATACTTCAAGCACTGAGGGGTTCTGGCTATACTAAGAGTAGGCATAGGCATTGTGGAAGCTTGCTGAGATGGTTGTGAATGACTGGCACTGTTCTTTAGTCCACTACTCCTCTGAAAGGAAGCTCGGGATTGTGATCCCCTTTGAAAGGTCTTTTTCTTCCCAAAGCTCCCAGAACTACCGGAGCTAAAACCAGATCTCTTACTAACTCCACCGGTAGGGCCAAGCGATTGTGAGAATCTACCTTAACTATCCTTTCTCTTCTTAGTCTCTACCTCTTTACCCCTTCTCGCAGCTATTCTCAAATTATTGCACATCTTATCATAAGATGTGATCTCAAACAAGGCCACCTGTTGTCAGTACTCAGGCCTCATCTTCTTAAGTAGCCTCTTAACCTTCCATTTCGAATCATCATTCCTTATGAGATAGGTAGAGTAGTTCGACAATTGATTGAACTTGGCAATAAAAGCCTCTTCATCAAGATTTCCTTGCTTAAATTTGTGAAATTCAGCCTCTTTTTCTGCTCTAAAGGCTACTGGGAAGTAAAAGTTGAAAAACCTCACTTTAAACTCATCTCATGTCCACTTGACTCTACCTATCAGTCTCATTGACTTCTACCAATGTTTAGCCTTTTTTACAAGCAACACTGAGGCCAAAGTCACCTTCTACTCCTTCGAGCATGGCACCATTTCAAATATTATCTCAATTCTTTTGATCTACTCTTCGACTTTGCCTTCCTTCATTGTTTCATCAAAGGTAGGCAGATGAAGCCATGGAAAACTCTTCCATGCTTGATCCATGAAATTATGTGAATCACTACCACCCACAGCTCCAGATTGCTTAGGTGTGCTCTCTTCATAAACTTCATCTTCTTGCTTATACATCTCTTCTTCATTCTCAATTATTCTACTGCCTTTTCTTGCCCTATCATTCCTCGATGCACCTTGTCCCTACACTAAATTATGTATATCTTGCATCAAATTCTTTATCTCCAATGGCAAGGCCTCATTACCCTGTGGCTTATTTCTCTGTTGTTCTAAGTTTTGACTAACTGGAATATGATTCTATGGTGGTAACTCATTGGTCTGTAGTACAACATCCGTATTAGATGGGTTACCACCCGTAGCTATTATGGCAGTTCTTCTTCTTGCCATGCTCTCTCCCCTCCTAAGGATAGAAGTAAGCACATAAAGAGTAAGTGTTAAATGAAAGAACTATGCAAAGGGAATGTAAGTGTAACGAATATATATGCCAAATTCTAGACATGAATGCAACAAGCAAAACAATCCAACACAACAACCAAACATACCAATCTCATAATGCTTGAAACTAATACCAAATTGTAATGTTTGCCTTGACGTTATCAAATAACACTGACACATTATTGCGATAACTAAGATTAAATAAAATCCTCTAAAGAAGTTACCACAACTCTAGGGTTTAAAGATAATTAGTTTAAAACTTTGGGATCCCAATAAAACCCTTTTTAAAAATATTATTTGAGCTCAAACCATGGTTAGAAATTTAATTAAGAACAAATACACAAGCATGGGAATCAAAGCACTTCAAAACATACTGAAATAAGCCTTCTAGCCCTTATTTGGTCCTCCGCCATGGCACAAGCCATGCCCACCACGATGGATGGCATAGAGGGACAAATCCCTCAAAGGCCTCTTGCGCCGTGGCGCGCACCTACTGTTATGACAGCAGAATGATGTTATAGCATCTCTCCGAACTTTTAGAGTGCACTGTTTTTCCATTCGACATTCAATTTGAGTGGTTCAAGTGTCTATAGCTAATGACACTGATTTCACACTCAACCAATCATCTATTTAAAAGATGGACACCCAACTTAAAATGGTTCGGTTTAACAACAAAATGCACAATATGGTGTCCAACTCACAATACCAAATGCCATTAGCGCCAGAGACACCTTGACCACCTCAAATAGACCACACACCACATAACAATTCAATCATAACACCCAATTGAGCATTTCCATTCAAAATGACCATTGAAACCCCAATTCATAACAACATAATGGGGTAGATAAATTCTAACACACATGTCACTTAGTCATTTTGGCATATTAAACACTTAAAATATATATATATATATATATCATATGTAAACAACTTAGCCAAGCACACACTTAATCCATAACACCAATCTTGGACCAAGATATATACACTTATCACAAGATTCACACAAGTAATTTCCAAATATGTCATGTTCCTAAGTTGGCAATATTTAGTGACAATATTCGTTACAATACCCAAAAAGAGAAAGGAAAGAGAAATACAATAATACTCTTCACTCTTCAAATATCCCTTCCTTCCCTTTACCCCTACAGGACCTCTCACCTGTAAAATTTTAACCAAGGAGTAAGATAAACATTTCAGTAACCATATGGTTCATCAAATGTTTATCACCACAAATAACCATGAAAAAGTATCAAGACTATAGTAATAACAAGTATACCATAATTATGAAATAACTGTATCTTTTCACAACAAAACACATAATTTCACACTAGCATGATCGTTTAACTGCCGAACCTCCAATGCTCCCCAACATGAAACCATATGCTCTCTTGGATCAACTACTTATTAACCCAAGTACATTTTTGGTGGTAGAAATACCCGGCCAAAGGTAATTTAACCTACCTATGGATTATGGTTTTTTCCTCTTCACACACTTATGATAGAGGCATCGTTGACTTCTATCCGTACCCTAATAGGTATTAGGGAGTTACCACATTGCCCGTATGTCCCATGATAATAGTCCCATATAATGCTGTATCGGATTTTTCATGGTGCCAGCCAGACCATATGAATTTTTCACTCACATATCTCGACACACACATATCCCCACCTATCTCGGGTGAACTCCCACCCCCTATGATTATGCTCTTTCACAATTTCCACTACCTTTCATCACATTTCCACAATACAAACTTATATGCATAATATATACATATAAATTAAAATCAATAACCTTTTACAAATCGATTTTCATGCTAAAATCATTTACAATATCAAATTATACACAAAACTCTTCAAAATCACAACTTTATCATTTGTAATTACTTCTACATAGTTATAATAGTTTATAAACACAATAAACTATATGGTTATCTCAACCTTTTGTCACAAAAAAAGGGTTACCATGGCTCAACATTAGCTTCACACATTCTATACGCATGATAAGGCCCGAGAAATGCTCAAGCTACACCAATAAGTGACAATCATCAATTATCACTCCAGATAACTCTGAATTCTCTAGGTTCTAAGTGTCTAAAATACTCAAATTCATTTTCTAACAACATCAACCATTCTCACACACTCTAACCATCCTATTAAAAATCTCAACACAATAAATTCGCTAATCAATGTCTCACATTGTCTCCAAATCCTGAAATTATACTTAAGGTTCGTCCAAACCCTTATAAAAAATTCTCAATCATGACAAAACTCATAAACTTAAGGTTAGAAGCTTGATTTAACTCCCCAAGATTTTAAATAAATTAATGGATTTGGTCTAAACCTAAGGGAACCAAAATTAAAGCCCCCATTACTCTAAATGTTCATATTTTTGCATAAAAGAGGGAGAAAAGGGAATGTACAACTTTCCTAATGGTGATTCATGCTCTAAATGCCCTCAAGGTAGCCTAGGTATCGTGCCCTGACAAATCATAAGCTCTCCTCCATCACTCTCTCGTTATCTCTTTTTCTCTCTTCTGTTTTTCGAGTCTGATTCACGATCTGATAAGTGCTAATTTGCACATGTGCCACGATGCATAGCACAGAAAACCCACAAAATTTTAAACTTCCTTCCATGCTATGGCCTGCTTAAACACCGACCTAGTCTTCTTCTAAAGCTGTCTAAGGATTTAAAAAACAAATTAGTCTCCTATAAAACTCACTAAATCAAAAATTCATCTTAATTGACTAAATTACCCTTGAAAATATTGATAATTACTAATGAGGAAACTTAGGATGTTATAAAAATCCTGCCAGTTACAAACATTAAACTGTTGACACATAAAGACATGATCCCAAGTGATTTTAGAATTCTCGAACATCATGCCCATGTATCTCAATGAGACAAGCTAATTACAAAAAATAGAGAACACTGAGTAAAGACCATGCCATAAGTCTTATAGGATCCCTTATTCTTTAGCAAAATGTTCTAGATCTTAAGGGAATGACTACCACCACCCTGACACTATAAATAGAATATGAAGACACCAAAGAAAGACAGTCAACACTCAATCAAAGACTTGCATTTTTTACCTTTAGCTTTCAGTTTTATCAATTAGTTTTTACTTTCAATTTAGACTTGTAAACTTTTCACATTTTAATTAAATAAAAAAAATTCTACTAAGCCTTGTGTATCTTTTACATTTGAGTGAACTGTAGTAAGGAGCTCAAGATCCTTTTGTTATTAATTGAGACTCAGCATCTCTGGCGCACCTGGTATTTGTTATTCATGCATAAACAATATTCGGCATGCCTAGTGGGACCTGTGTAATAAAGATGGCAAGGATGAGAAAGGATAAAAGGACTAATGAAACAGATATTGGTTTTCATGAACCAAAAGGGACTTCTATACACGTAGGGTTAGAACACTTGATGCCTGATGCTGAAGCGACTGAACATCGTGAGCATGTAGTATCGATGTTGACAAGTAGCAGTAGCACAAGCCCTAGCTCACAGCTAGAAAGTAGACAAGCTAACCCACTGATCATATCCAATAATCTTGTGGTAAAAGTGCTATGGGGAATTCAAGACCAGATGGATGAGCAGTTGGAAGAGAACCAAAAGTTCTTTACTTTATCCTTAGAAACATCGAAACATAGGGAGAAAGAATGACAGTAGATCATGATGCAGGCTTTGCATGATGGCATGAAAAACATAGCTACATTATTGAGAAGCACTCCTTTAGAGGTAGGCTCAAATCTAGGGCCGCATGGAAGGCAACAAGTAGGAGTCAATGCAGGCGTTGGCCATTGGGGCCAGCCACTTGTAAGAGACTACCCTAACCCTTAAATTTTTGATAACACTAATCCTTTGAATAATCTTTTGTATTATTTATAAGAACCTAGTATAAGTAGCCTAGGGGGCATGGCGATAGTCCTAGAGCGTTAGAACAAGCCTCCAAATCAACTAGTGAACATGGAGGCCTTGTAGAATGCTATCCAACATATATACAGACTAGGTCTAAGGCCAATTGGTTGCTAGACCTTCTCAAAACCATATCTAGAGTACATAGATAAGGACAACTCATATGATATAGGATCTTAGACTTTACTTTATTCTCAGGAGATGGAATGTAGTCTACCCTAGAGCACATTAGGAGGTTCACAATCTAATATGGAGAGATTTCCAATTATGAGAACTTTATTAACTTAAAGTTAAGATTGTTTCTAAACACTCTCACAGGCCCGACGTTCACATAGTATACTTCACTACCTCGTAACTCAATCATCAACTAGATAGAGATAGAGCAAAAGTTTTATATATAGTTCTACAAGGTAGAGCTAGAGTTTAGCATAGCAAAACTCTATAAGCTTACCCAATGGGCTAGGGAAATGGCAGACCAATACTTGGTGAGGTTCAAACAATTAAGGAGAAGGTGCCATGTGCTACTTTCAAAAATGAATTTATCAACCTGGCACAAGCAGGACTAGATATAGAGCTTCGAAAGAAATTCTAAGGGATGGAAATTTGAGATTTCTATAAGCTCATAGCCAAACTGTGGGGATAAGAGGAGTTGCTCACAAAAGAGGATCATTGCCAATGTACTATAGAAGGAACCTACTTCAATGACATTAATGTAGTGGTGGTAGAATTAAAAAATATCGGTAACTACACATGCTCGACCTTGATAAGGAAGGCAGCGAGACCCTCAAAAGGTCGAATGCCATACATTATACCTTCACCACTAAAACAGAAGAGATCTTTGATTTTCTATTCAAAAAGAACTTTATCTCGCTACTCACTAATCATAAGATTCCATTAAAGGAGGAACAAAAGGGGAAGGAATACTGTAAGTACTATCACTCATAGAGTCACAACATTAAGACCTGTTAGGGCTTTAAGAATGTCATGCAGGACCAAATCAATAAGGGAGTTCTCAAGTTCCTTAAGAAAGAATCCGTGGTTGTAGAAGAAGACCCATTTCCACCATTTGCCACAGTCAACAAGGTGGAGATAAACTCTGGCAGATGACTTATTAGGAGAAATGATAGTAAGTGGAGAAATGGGAGGCCCTAGAATGTCTAGAAAAAGGAGGAAGTAGCTCAAGAGAGCTCAAGAATAGTATGGGATCACCTGAAGGAACCTACGGGCCAATCCAACAGGAACAAGTCTTCAAAGTGGGATATTGGCCTGGAAGGGCAAAACTTAAGAAGCCCGAACAGCTCTAAGGATGGTTTGGGACTGCCTGGGAGAAACCATAGGTAGCTTAAAAATTGACAATCAATAGAATATAAAGAAAAATAGCAAACGACCCTCAGGATTGGATATTGGCCCAACGAGATGGTTGATGACAAAGCTAGATAGATCTAAAGTGGTTTAGGACCGTTTGGGGGAGCCATTTGGCAAATTTAACTTTTTTATTAAATACTTAGCACTATCAAGAGCAGGTAAATCGTTCGCAGGGACACCAATGGGTTAGGATATAGGCCTTGACAGCCTGCCTTTAACACTATTAACTCCATCAGATAGCACAATAGAGCTTCCTTCAAAATTAAAAGTTGCCAAGAGTTTGAGTAGGTTCGTTACGCTACTTGGTAACGTACCGCCTCTAAAATGGAGAGTCATAAGGCACAAGAAATTCCCAGCTACCTTAATCAGAACTTAGAAACAATGTCTTTAGGAAAATTAGGTTACATAAAGATACCTTAAGTAACAAAATACTAAGATACAAGAAGGCCCTGATGTACAAGAAGCTAACAAATTTAAAAGGAGTCCACCAAAGATCAGGACGAGGGGAGTGAGAAAAAAATTAGTATAATGGGGCCATTCACATTGGGGAAATACCTTTTAATCTTTACTGTATGGTTTTATTAACGCTCCCTTCCCAGTTTCAGTCTACCACTAGTAGGACCCAAGATTAATATGGGCAAAACTCCTCGGGGCTGATGTATATGAGCTTATATTGATATTGCTCGATGGAGCCTAAGGAGGAGGAACAATATGAACCAGTAAAGACATAGACATAAAAAGAAAGGCTGCGAAGCCCATCTGTCAGGTCACCTTACAATTTGTAAAAGGAAAGCCAAAACAGGTTGTCCTAGAAAAACTAAGTGTTAAGATAACCCAGTACCTAAAGCCCTTATACATTAAGGCACATTTTGACGGGAAGCCAATGACTAGGGTTTTAGTGGATAATAGCTTGGTGGTGAATATACTGCCAGCCTGTGTGATGCTCAAGATGAGCCAAAAAGAGGAAGACTTGATGCCAACTGAGGTATCTATAGTAGGATTCAATGGGACCACCTCTAAGGTCCTTAGCGTATTACCATTATAGGTTGATGTTGGGACCAAATCCTCTCTGACGGCCTTCTTTGTGATCAGTACAATAGCATAGTATCAGGCTTTCCTAGGTCGAGATTAGATCCATGCCAATGAGTGTGTACCTTCCTCACCATACCAAATGGTTCTCATGTGAAAAGGGGAAGAGGTAGAAGCAGTCTGGCTTGAAGATAAACCATTCACAATAGTCATTGACTTTATGGACGTATGGTATTACATGCTGATATGGGCCTATTCACATTTCAAATGGTACAGGAGGATCCAAACAGAGTCCTTTTATATAAAACAATCACAAGTGCTATAATGCCTTTAGCATCATAGAGGCACGAACTCATCATACAAAAGAAAGGCTATAGCAGCCATGACCATCCAAAAACTATGGTTGCACAACATACAAGAGAGACTAGAAGATGACGGACCTGAAACCTTTAGAACCGAAGTTGTGCATGAATATTAATCCCAGAGAGTAATGCAACTGCACATATTAGATCGTGCACCTTTGAAGTTTGAAGACATAGCCCTGAAGGTTTAGGATCATTTGGAAGAAGTAAACCTCAAATCCCTAGAGGAGCCGAGGATCACCTTCATTAGCTTATTATTAAATGAAGAAAAAAAGAATGCTAACAAGCAAGTGCTGCAGGAGTTCAAGGATTGCTTTGCTTGGGACAATAATAAATAAAAAGGGTTCCTATAAAGCTAATTGAACACAGCTTCCTATAAAGCTGAATTATAGACTGCATCAATAGCTCACCAAGAGAATGTTAATTAAAGTAAAGCTATGAGTAAAGGAGCAAATCAAACACCTCCTATGGGCCGGATTTATATGACCTTACAGGTATGCCTAGTGGCTCTCAAGTATAGTTTTAGTAATCAAGTAAAATAAAAAGCTATGAGTTTATGTAGATTTTTAAAATGTAAAATCAGCCATACCTAAAGATGTGTATGCAATGCCTATTGCAGACAGGTTGATAAATGTTGGGGCTGAGAATGCTTTATTATCATTTATGAATTGCTTCTTCGGATATAATCATATATTTATTATGAAAGAGGACATTCACAAAACTTCTTTTAGGTGCCCGGGCTCTATTGGGACATTTGAATGGGTAGTCATACCATTCGATTTGAAAAATGCCAGGGCCACCTATCAGCGGGCTATGAATGCCATCTTTTACGATATGATAAGAAAACATGTAGAAGTGTACATAGATGATTTAATGATCAAATCAAAAAAAAGCACATGATTATATCGAGCATTTGAGGATGAGTTTCCTCTAAATAAGGGAAGTAGGCTTTAAATTAAATCCACTTAAGTGTGCTTTTGGTGTAACTGCAGGTAATTTCTTTAGATTCCTAGTCCATATAAGGGGGATTGAAGTAGATCGGAATAAAGCATAGGCTATTGGAAGCAAAGGTTCCAATCAATAAGAAAGAGCTCTAAAGGTTCCTGGGTCAAGTCAATTATCTCAGGCATTTCATTCCAAACTTGTTAGGGAAGACTAAAGAGTTTTTTAAGCTCTTAAAACTCAAAGACACTGAGGGATTCACTTAGATTGGACACCATCATGCAGCTTTTGACAAGATCAAAGAACACTTAATAAGGGCTCCGATCTTAGTAGCCTCGAGGGAGAACACCTCATTTTTATTATATTTAGCTTTCACTGCCATGTCCATAGGATGTATGTTAGCCCAAAATGTTAATGGGGGACGTGAGCAGGCGATCTGTTATTTAAGTA
Organism: Prosopis cineraria; assembly: GCF_029017545.1. Lineage (NCBI taxonomy): Eukaryota > Viridiplantae > Streptophyta > Magnoliopsida > Fabales > Fabaceae > Prosopis > Prosopis cineraria. The sequence continues at coordinate 11,275,549 of NW_026555336.1, read as the reverse complement.
GGTATTCAACTCCTATAGAGACTAGATACTCAATCGTGAAAATAGCATATTTAGCTATATTATTACTGTACTAAATTAAGGAATCATATAATAAACACAGTTGCATATGTGGTTTGGCATTCTAATTTGATTAAATACATGCTTAATTGGCCAATCATGTTGGGCCATCTAGGGAAATAGAGCTTGGCCTTGGCAAAATTCTCATTAATATTCTTGCCCTAAAAATTAGTAAAGGGCCAAGCATTAGTAGATTTCTTGGCTAATCACCCCTCAATTGGACTCCTCGAAGATGAAAGAGAACTACCTATGTTCTCAATAGATTTAGGGCCCTAGGTGCCTAAGTTCGATGGGTTTGAAAATGGATTTTGAATGTACTAACAATCAGGTTGAGTACGAAGTACTATTCATAAGGCTCAAAATCCTTTAAGAAATAAAAGCCTGCGATGTGGTCATAGAAGAGGATTCTCAGTTAGTCATCAAACAATTAACCGGTGAGTATAAGTATACAAGCTTGGCTCTAGTAATGTATTATGCCAAGGCTTCTTAGATCTTGAAAGAGTTCGATACTATAACGTTAACTCACATTCCCTGAGCTCAGGATTGGGAAGCATAGTATCAGGGCTAAGGTTATCACCCGAACTCAGTAGAAAGATAATTGTGGTGGAATGAAAAGAACATCCTTCAGTCTCTCAGTACAGATTGATAGTACAATATGGTGCGATCTCATAAGGTTAGCCTGAGATTGCGAGATGATTTCAAAAGTCATTTATAAAATCCCAGCCAATGATATCCTTACAGAATAAGGATACGCGCCTAATACTTCATTCTAATTAGAGATGAATTATATAGAAAGGGCCTCAATGGGTTATTACTTAAGTGTTTGGCCTTTACTGAATACATAAAGGTCTTAAGATAGGTGCATGAAGGAGTGTGTAGGGCCCATTAGTTAGGGCAAAAAATGTAATGGTTGGTGCGAAGGCATGGGTACTATTAGCCATTAATGGTAAAAGACTACATCGAATATGCTAAAAGATGCAAGAAATGCCAAACTCACGAGCCAACACAATAGGTTCTAGCATCAGACATGCATCCGATCATTAACCTATAGCCTTTTTTGGGATAGGCTATAGACATGATAGGGAAGATCTATCCGACCTCATCTAAGGGCCACTTGTTCATCTCAGTGGCCACTCCTATAAAGAAAGTAGAACAGGATGATGTCATTAACTTCATATGTGAGCACATTGTGTTTCAATTTAGGATTCCTTAAATGACTACAATGGACTAAGGGACATGTTCACTAGAAGTGACTTCAAAGCCTTTGTCGAGGAAAGTGGATTAAATTATTAACATCCTCACCATATTACCCTCAGGAAAATAGATAGGTTGAAGCTTCTAATAAAATAATCCTTGGAATCCCAAAAAAGACAATCAAGGAAAACCCTAGGGAATGACACGTGTGACTTCATGAGACATTATAGGCATGCTGGAAATTAAAGAGAAAGGCCACGAGCATGAGCCCATATGTGTTGACATACAGGCATGAGGCCATATTACCTATAGAAATAGAAGTCCCTTCTTTGTGCGTTGTGAATAATTTAGAAGGAGCTTTTAAGGATTATAATGAAGCTATGATAAACGAGTTAATTTAATTGGATGAAATACATTTGCAAGCGCTAGATCATATGATCGCCTAGAAGAAATAAGTTTCAAATGTTAGAAATTATGCCCTAGGGCTAATCATTGTTTATGCACATTGTTATTTAATGAATTTCTCTTCTGTTATCATAACAAATGCATGTTCAATATGATAACTGTATCCCTAGACAAACTATAGTGATTATCCTAAATGTCCCTGGTGGTTATCTTTGAGGGATCATAGATGAAATAAGACTAGTATGACTTTGATTAATTATAGAGAAACAAATTAAAGTTATAGGCACTTGAAAGAGTATAAGGTATTAGATCAACCCGTTATGAGAAAGCTGCATGGTACAAGTCATAAGCTTATCTTATATATAAGTATATCATTAAGCCTTTTAACCTGAGATCATCATGGATTCCTACATGATGACCACTGAACTTTGACCTAATCAAAAGTCACTTTTGACCGGTGATCATAAATGCTATGATTGAGTTTAGTGATATTCATGCAGAGGAATATGAGTGGTCAAGATGGAATTTGTCCCTCACATTAAGTGAGAGATATTACTGGGCCTCTCAATGAGTAAAACTGAGAAAATGTATGGCCATTCTACAATGAAAGGGTTTTTCCATTGCTATTGTTAGTCTACTCAGAGATCGAGAAAGTAATGGTTAGGTAAAGGAGAATAACAATTCCATTTCTCATACTATCACGTGGCAAAAGGGATGTGATATGGTTGCATGATAGGTTACATCGGATCATCGATCGTTATGTGAATTAGGTAGTTGTAATGTCTTGCTAAAGGCCACTTGTGACTTGTGAGCTAATAGCATAATTAGCCTACTGTCAATTTCATATGGGCCTACAGTGTTGCATATAAGAACATCCCAACTCGAGCTATAATGTCTAAGTTCATTGAATTTGGGATGTGTCTAGATTTAATGAATGTAATATAAGACGAATGAATTATATATATATTTGAATATTTATTTAATAAATATATATATATTTATATGAAATATAAAATTCAAAATATAATTATATATTCATATATGTGTATATATATCAGATATATATATATATATATATGATATATATATATGACATATAAAATTAAATATAGATAATATATATATTTGTATATATATATGATATAATATGTATATGTGATATATATTATATTATTTTATATTATATTATATTATGTCATGTTATGTTAGTTTTAAATTTAATTTTATATGATAGATTAAATTTAATAACTAACATGATATGAAAGAATATCATGTCAGCTTTATAATTTGAATTTATAAGATAAATTTGAATTAGATATGATATTATGGATTAAGTTTATGAGATAAATTTAATTAAATTTTTATGGGCTTTTAAGTAGAAGACAAAAACCCTTAACTATATACTATATATAGATAACGACGTCCTTTATGAAGGTAAAGAGAGTTAGAAAAGTTTTAATGGCAAAAACACTTTGAGAGCCACGAAACACCTTATAGAAAAAAAACTAATGTTCATAGAAGAATGGACACTGGGAGCGCTAGAATGCTGTTCGAGTTAGAGAACTGTTCGTGTGGATATCGATAGAGGGAGCAGATCTATATTGTCAGCTCCTGAGATCCAAACTCTTCAAGAGAACATGCGTCAAGTTTAAAAAATTAAAAGGTAACTCTTTTATCTACCTTGACTTAAATGAGTTTGTTTGGTCTATATCAGAATATGGACTTTAAAATTTTAATCTTCCACTGCGCCTCCCTATCCAACAACAAGAATATATAACAAAAGAATAAACAAGAAATAGTTTTGGGCGGGCGGGCTTGTGTGGAAACTTGTGTTGCCACCTGGTTCTAAAGCCAAATGCTTGTTAAATTTTCACCTAATCAGGAAGGACTGTTCAAAGTTAGTGAAGTTCTTAAAGGAAACGCATATGTATTATCTAGCATCGATGAGACTTTGCATAGATAGGCTATAAATGGAAAATATTTAATGGAGTATTGGCCGTCACTATGACAAGATATGAAGCATGAAGAAGTAAAAGACCTAAGGCTTAGAATGGCCTCAAGATGAACCAAAGCATACAATGAAAGAAAAAAAATTTTGTTATTTTAGTTATAAGAATTATGTTACAAGGAACAAATAGTAAAAATTAAATAATAAAAGAATAAAAAAAATACATATGTCCACTATTTACAATAAGCTTGAAAGATTTCCCATGTAGTTAAAGCTGCATCCAACTTAACAAAAAGGGATCGATGTTGACTAAGGGCCATCTCGAATTCAAGCATTGAGTGAAGCTTTTCATCCGAAATGGCCTGTGCATCATCCAAGGCTTTATTTCCAGCCTCTAGTTTAGACCCCATGAGACCCTCTTTAGCCTCAGCCCATGCTAGCTCTTCTTTAGCAACTACAAGCTGATGCCTTAAGTTAGCCACCTTAACCTATAGTGCATGGAGATGATCCATGCGAAGAGCGATCTCCTGGGCCCAATTATTGGCAACAATTGTTTGGGCCTTAGTAGCGACTCATCCCTTATAAACCAATTATTCTTTAGGTAGTCTAAAAGGAGTAAGAGCTCCTTGTAACAGCGGTTGATGTTGCCATAACATGTCAGCACTTGTGTGTAAAGGAATCCTAGCTCAGGCATAGAGATCACTTTCTCCACAGCCTCAAGGGCTCGAATCATCTCCTCATAATTTTGTTTAGGAATCAAGAGTGGGTCTTGGTTGAGTTGAAACTGAACGGCCCTTCAAGTGTCAAACACCATGTCCATTTTGGGGACACGAATGCAGGCTAGGAGGGTGTCAGTAGGGATTACCTCTATTGAGGCAAGCTAAAGTAAGAAAAAGTAAGTTAGTGATAATAGTAAAGGGAAATAAATAAACAAAGGAAAAGAGAATAACAACCTGATACTTGATTTGAGTCCACGAGTGCTTTATCTCTGCCTGTAGACTAGGAGGTACGGGCTAACCATGCAACAGATCACAGGGCCTTCTCCACACAGCCCACAGGTATGAAGGAATTAGTGTGGTCCCACACTGAGATAGCTTGAGTGGAGGCCAAGCGACTATCGCATTCTCTAGAGTTGGAATGCCAACAATTATAGGACTAATGACAGTTACTGCTTGAGACCCTTCTAAGGGCCTTTTAAATTTCCTGACCTTGATGGTGCCTGCCAAACTGAAGGGAGGTACCGAGCTGACGGGGGGAACCACCTTTGAGGCCTTGGTAGAGGCAATCTCTTGAACTTCATCAGCCCCAAGCCCTATCTCATCACTCGGCTGCAGTGGAAATTTCCTCTTGGGCAATAACAGCCCCAAGGCCTTCTAGGTCACTGGTACCATTTGAGGCCATAGTAAACATGGCTCCTCAAACCTCAATGGCAGCCTTAAGGTCTTCTATGTTTTCCATCACCTCTCAAGCCATATCTTGAGCAACCTCTAATTGATCCTCAAGGACTAACTCAGGGATTACAGTAAAGGTAACCCCTTAGGAATCTAGAGTTATTGAAGGGATGGCAGAGGCAGAAGAGGTGACCACCTGAGGGTCCAATGTGGGCTTAGGTGCGGTAGTGGAAGTAACCACCAGGGGGTTAGGATTTGAGCTTCCACCCCTCCACAGTGAAGGGGACTTACCTTCTCGTCATCAAATTCTACTAACAGGATCATAGTCTATCAGTGCTTATACATATGCTTTTCCTTTTAGGAAGTGGGTCTAATTGGCAAAAGAATGGAGGAAGGTTGGTTAGTGAGAGAAGGTGTTGTCTTTTTCCTCCTCTTAAAATCAAGTGAAGGAGACGGAGACTACTTCCTCTTATCAGGTCCATCTCCTTTGTCCAGGCAACTCGAAAAGTGACTCTTCTTAGCCTCGAGTTTCTTCGAGACTAAGATATGAAAGGATGCATCATCCTTCTCTATCCCTTAAACAACGGTCCTCAATGAAGGGGTTGTCTGGGTCTCTGAAATAGCAGGGGCATCTATATTGCCCTTCAGGAAGTTCATCAGCATATGTGATTGCATCCAATCACAGCCTATAAAAGAGTCAAACTAGATTAGACTATGTCAAAAAGTGAAAAAGAGTGAACATAGGAGACAATACTTACTGGTATGGCTCTTTATTATACGCCTAAAGTATTAGGGCCACCACTTTTAAAATGGAGGCAAGCATCTCTATCCATGAGTTCCACCTTGCACTGCTTTGGGGTAGTATGTAGAATGGCTATCTAATTGATGGCCTGTCGGTCTAGCAGCTCCACGCTGATTTGAGGGGAAAGTCCCCAATGAATACACTAAATCAACCTAAACTGGCCCGCCACCAATTGTGAGTGATAATACTCTAATTAAACCTTTAGAAATTTAGAGGAGCTAGAATATGGTAGCCACATCTTCCTGGGAGTGGTGGTTGAGAGGAAGACCTCATCCCTTAACAGTAAGATGAGCTTGTTCTTTTGGTCCACCAAATGTTTGTACCATGTGGGGAGGCGGCGATCTGAAATGTTAAAGGGCTTTAGGGTCTTTCATAAGGACTAGCTCTGTTGACTAAAAAACTCATAAAAGTTCTTCAATTCAGTCAGAGGATGACTACCCAAGAGGTAAGTGAAGGGGTGGTTAGTGTGGGAATTCTCGAGGAAAGGTTCCCGACAAAGCAGAGGGAAGTAAGTAGTCATCTACAACTTTAGAAACTAGATGGGCCTATAGAAGTTGTTAAAGGGCATCTTCATTAGAGACTCCCTCATACCGTCATAGAGACAGCACAAAAATAGTCCTCAAGGTTATTTGGTTGCCACAAAAAAGGGTCTAGGCGATCTGTAGGTGTAATTGCACGGGATTCCCTCCCTTTAGGACTAGAATCTATTAGCTTAGTATGATCCAAATGAAAACTAGGTGCTCTGTAGGGGTGACAAACTTGTCAACTGGCTTCTCAAAGAACAGCTCTATGATCTTTGTATAAGAGCCAGCGCCCTTAATCTTGTTCTGCAGATTGGCAAGGAGGGTGATGTAGGAGTCATATTTCTCGAGGATTGCATAGAAATTTGCCTCCTTAGTAATTGGCTACCCCAAGTACATGAAGATGTCCCACAATATGATTGACATGGGACTCAGCTTGAAGATGAAGGCGTTATAGCCTGAATCCTAGAAGCTGAGGATATCAACCAGAGAAAGTTAAATTAGGTTGTAAAGACCCATCTCCCTCTACTGATGCTCGTGAAACTACTTCAACTGTTTCACCCAGTTGGTCCAATCATAAAGAGACCTAGGCCAGTTTTGAAGCTTTTAGCAAGACAACTGTGGAAACAGTAAAGTCGTCTAGGCTAGAATTAAGTTATGGACTGAGGTAAGCAGCTATGGATTTGGCTAGGTGGGGCCAATCACTTCAAACAAGTTGGGAGAAATGGTTAGATACTCGACGTCTCTTTTGTTGGAGATTTGAAAACTCTAAGGAGAAGTACTAAAAAATAATGAATAGTCAGCATTTTTTATCCCTAATAAAATAGAAGAGCTAAACAAAAAGTGAAGAGCTTATCAGAAGGCGATGGAATCATGAAATGAGGAATCCTCCTAAAACAAAAAATGGATAAATATCATAATGAGAACTTAATCTAGGGGGATACGAGTCTTAACAATTAGATACGTACCATCATTAATCCTCCCAGTGAATTGACAAGAGTTTGGATAGTTGTTAAGGAATTAGATAGACTTTTGATAAATGTGGTAGACGGAGTAGCAGTAGAGGCATCCGTAGCAGTGGAGGAAGCCATTTGTGAATAAGGGAGAGATTGGAGATTAGAGCTAGGAATGTAAAAGCTTGAATGTTAATAAATGGCAGAAAGGACAAGAGAAGTAACCAAACAAAGAATAAGTTTATATTAATAAAGGGCGCTCAAGGAAAAAGCAACATTTCAGTTTTTTCAAACGTGCCATGTGGTTTACATTTCCAGCCACTAGCACACGAGGGGCATTGTTTAGGCTAAAATATGAAACATTGCTCAAATAGGTCATAAAGCTATTTGAGCTAAGTAACTGAAGAGTCAGGCCTAATCTAAATAAAGGGGTTGGCCCCGAGCTAAATGAAAGACCACGATAGAATAAACATGTTGAAATCCCGCTAGTTACAAACATTAGACCATTGTCACATAAAGATATGATCCCAAGTGATTTTGAAATCCTTGAACATTGTGCCCAAGTATTTCAGTGAGATGGGCTGATTACCAAAAATGGAGAACACTGAGTAAAGACCATGCCATATGCCTCACAAGATCCCTGATTCTTCAACAAAACATTATAGGTCTTAAGGGAATGACTACTAACACTCTAACACTATAAATAGAATACGAAGACACAGAAGACAGTCAACATTCAATCAAAGACTCGCATTCTGCACCTTTAGCTTTTAGTTTTATCAATTAGTCTTTACTTTCAATTTAGACTTGTAACCTTTTCACATTTCAATAAAAAATTAAAAACACTTGTTCTTTCAGACCTTGTGTATCTTTTACATCTGAGTGAATTGTGGTAAGGGAGCTCAGGATCTTTTTGTTATCAATTGAGACTTAGCTTCTCTAACACACCTGGTATTTGTTATTCACGAATGAACATTGGGGAAATACACCAAGTGATGCTACTACATCACTCATTTTCTCCCAATTAACTGCCATAACTAATCAACTAAAGTAATTTAAAATATAGACTTATCTGAAACCAAATCAATAACAATTCTTATTTATTCAAAAATGTATACAAAACAAATGTGTTAAAGCATTATATACACACTTCAACCATAATAAATAAATGAATATTTTAAAAGTCCTAATATTAAATGTAAAGATAACAATATTTTTACAATTAAATAAAATTTTCCTAATTAATTGTGAAACTTCAAATCTTCTCAATTCTTTAATTATTCTTTTTTTCTTTCAATAGCATATCCACAATTTTTAAATTAAAATTGAGGCCGCATGTCACACTTTAGCCCCTATGTAAATAGTATGCTCACTGCACTCTGCTCGGCGTCCATTTGCTAATTTCGTCTGCGCATCCAATTCTTCCCCTCCTTTGCGCCTCTTGCTTCTTCAAATCTTGAAAGTATTTTTTTACCATTCATTCAAGCGTCATTAAGGTACTCCTCTTGTACATTTTATCTTTTATTTTATTTTAATTCATATATCGGTTCCTAATTAATTTTAATATGTTCTAACTATTCATTATTTTTGAGTTACATGGTTACCTGTCAACTATTTGTTTAGAAATATCTAAAATTATAAAATTTTATGTGATACAATTTTATCCTTTAATATTTGAAAATAGTACATTGAGCACATGACTGTTAAAAAAATTGACTTAAAAATTACATAAAATTATATAAAAATTACAAAAAATGACCCATAAAATCACACATAAGTATCCTATAAAAATTAATATCAATTAAATCATTTAAATTACATATAAATAATATGATACAAGTGTTATTTTTTATCGATGTATTAATTTTTAGAAACTTAATCAATATTAATTTTTTATTTGGTATTTGTAAAAAATTACTTGACCAACCAAAATATGATTTTGACCGACTATTATTTTAAAAACTTAATTGATATTAATTTTTTATATGGTATTTATTTGCAATTTTATGAGTAATGTTCTGTAGTTTTTTAGGTTCTTTTTTTGTAATTTTTTGGTTCAACTTATAATCAAAGTTAACTTTTTTAATGGTAGGGTATTCAATGCACCATTTTTAAATATTGAAGAGTGGAACTACACTACATGAAAGTTTAAGAAATCAGATACTTTTGAGTGAATAGTTGAGGATTAAAAATACCCTTTAACTCTTCATTTTTTGTATATGTTTGAAAAAATATGATCTTTTAATTTTTATATACCATTAAAATAATATAAAATTTTAATAAAATTAATACTAATAAAAGTGATAAAACCAGGGGAATTTTTTATAGCCACGCAATCGGGCAACGAACAAAAATTAACCACCAATAAAAAAATGGTTTATTTTATAGCAAATGAAGTAGTACGTCATTAAAATTAGACTTTAGCCTTATGCATTATGTATGGGTAATGGAGCGAGATGGGGAAAATGTGGTAAATAGGAATGAAAATAGGTTAGGTTGAGTTAGACTTTAACTAAATAGGTTTGAACTTGTGTAGTAAATTAAAGGCCTAAACCTAACCTGAAGTCTATATAATGCTTTTTTTATGACTCAGGCTTGATCCTACATAAAGTTTGGCATGGCTTTAAAGCCTATTTAAAAGCCTACTCAAAAGTAAGCCTTTTTAAGTAAGCTTACATTTTAGTTTTAAACATCTCAAATATACTTTAGGACTATTATAATATACAATATATAACTTGATTTATCAAATACAATATATAATAATTGAAATGACTTATCAACTACAATACAATATAACAATAAAGTAAACATTAATATTAATATATAAGTCTAATATAATTAAAAATATAATTAGAAATAAGAAAGAATAATTGATTAAACATCAAATGGTGAAATTGATGTGTATGTGATATATTACATAATATATATATATATATATATATGTAGGGCTGGCCTGTTAGGCTTGTAGGTTAGGGTTTTAAAAAAGTAAACTTGACTATTTAATTAAATAAGTTTAATTAAAAGCCTGAATTAGGCCTGATCTTATTTAGTAAGTAGATTAAGTTAGGCATAAAGTAGGCCAGACTATAATTTCCTATTAAAGGCCTGTCCTATTCCTGCTGCTAGTAGTAAGAAAATGTTTTAATGACATTGATTTTCTTAAAAAAAAATAAATGGAGTTGAAAATTTTATTTTCTGCATGGAACATTAAAAGTTTATAAAAATATGTTATTTTGAAATAAAATTTTATTTTTTTAAGTCATTCTCTCTCAGTAAGTGAGTGTGTGAAATCTTTTGATTGTTGGTTGGATTGCGAGACTAGTCTAATCTTCTTCTTGGTGAGTTTTTGATTAAAAGCCTCCCATGAGATTTGAGTCTTCCTTATGAGCATAAATTCCCGTGAGTATTTTTAAGAGCAATTTTTACAGTTTTTGTTTTTTTCTTTTCCATTGTTTTTTTTTTGGTGGCTTGGTGGGAGACTTTGAAGGAATGGAGTTAGGACTGGGGGTGGTATGAAGATAGGCAAAAAGTCAGAATTAGGGTTGAATCTTCAATGGAATAATACTAATGGTGGGAAATATGCAGGTCTGCTGCATGAGCCTAAGCCCATAAATGCTCAAGCCTTAAAACTTAATTTTTTTAAAAAATTATTTAATTTTTATAGCCTGGTCTTTATTTAAAGTATTTAGGGCTGGCTCATGAGCCCTTTATTATTTTTTTAAATTTTTTTAAAATTAAAAATTTTAATTATAACATTTCATTTTTTTAAAATACAAATTATAATATTAAAAAATTTAAAAAAAAAATAAAAAATGTAATTTTAAAGTATAAACATATATTTTAAAGTTTAAATTCATTTAAAAAAATATTTTATTTTTTAGAGTTAAAATGAAAAAGGGCTTAAAAAGGCCGTCCAAGCCCGAGCTCATTTTTCCATGGCCTATCAGGGCTAGGCTTCAAAAGTTGGTTTCCTTAAAAATGATATGTTTTCAAGCTCAAACCCTTATACAAATGAATTTAAATAGGCGGCCCATCAGGCCTACCCCATATTCTCGACTCTAAATAATACTAGGAGTAGTAAGTAGTCGTTGATTAGACGTCTTATTTTTGATGAGGATGTTATAAGCACATTTTTATTGGCACATTCTAAGAGTGCGTTTGGAAGTTTGTAATTGAATTAAAAGGAACAGTCATTAATGAAATGAAATGGAGTAGAGCGGAGTGGAGTGAAAAAGAGCAAAATTTCCCATTGTTTGGGAGTTTTATGATGGGAAGGAATGGTTTTACATGACTATGATTGGGAGTTATTATAAAATGAATGGAATAGAACGATTTAAAACTTTTTTCTTCCAATATTACTCATATGACTAAATTTAAAGAAAATAATAATGTCCATTAAGTAATTAATTAAGTATTTATGCAACAAAAATAATAATAATAATAATTAAAATTAATGGTTAAACAAGATACTCAAGAATTAAGAATAAAAAGAGAAAGCAAGTAATAGAGTTATTTAAGAAAACATTCTTATTGAACAAGAGAAAAACATAATAGAGTCATAGTGCTGAAAGGCGTGATACAAAGAGATGGTAAGAGTGAGAACAATAAGGCGAGAGGTAGGGTTATGCACAAAGCATTTAGGCACATGTATGCAATTTTTTTTATTTTTAAAATTTTTTATGAATAATATTTATCGTATGACATTATTTTTATTAAAAGTTATCATGAATTATATTATTTTTATAATCTTTTAAACATTTTTTACCATTATGATTTTTTAAATCTCTTTCAAAATTAGGATGTTACAAGCTGAGTATGACAAGTTGTTTCTACAAACTACCAAGAGGCCTTATTGGAGGCCTTGCTTTATGGTGGTGAGAATATGTTTCGATATAGGTTCTTTGCATCTCAATTTACTTTATTCATGTTGCTGTTTGTTCTAACAATAGTGATTTGCCTAGTCTAATTGCTTTCATATATGGCCCCACTAATGAGGGATTAAGAAGGCAAATTTAGGCAAAGATTGTTTGACTAAAACCCCATGATTCTTTTGATTAGCTTTGCATTGTTGATTTTAATGATTTGGCATCACAAGTTGAAAAATGGGGAAGTGATCCTCATTTTATGAGAAACATTATGATTTTTTAGCTCTTTATCTCATATTGTGAATTGATTGATATGAATTTCAAGGGCTCTCCTTATACTTAGGCTAATAATAGATTAGATGAGGCTCATATAAAAGAGTTGATTATATAACCTTGGGCAATGTTGTGTTTTGTAATAAATTTCCAAAAGCCTGGGTTTTTCATTAAATGTTGAAGCTTTATCTTTGTTTTAATGCTATCTTCAAAGGTGTTTAGAGTGGAAGTAAATTGGTGTGACCATCCTAACTTTCTCAGTGCCATAAACCCAATTTGGAAGTCAACTAATCTTATTGAAACTTGTAATGTGGAGGATGTCATTAATAGGCTTAATTAGTATAAGGAATATTTGATGGAGTGCAGTAAAAGGGCTTTTTCCAAATAATAAGTTCACCAAGAAAATTAAAGTACATATTAGTGCCTGCTTATAGTAGGATTTCATTGTTGAAAAAGAAAAAATGAAGAAAATCTAAAAGAGGAACTTGATGTTATCAATAGGTGAGGGGAACTCTATTGGTGAAAAAACTCTAAGGTTCAATAGCTTCTTCATGGGGATGAAAACACTTAGTTCTTCCATAGTGTTTGGGTAGAGGACCAGGTATAGATTGTAGTCACTTTTTTTGATATTTTAAGGATTTTTTTAAAGCTTCTAGTGTAAATAATGTAATGTCCACCTGACATTACTAAACTATCACACTTATCTCTCACATTTGTAAATCTGAGATCTCGATAACTTTTCTCATAATCAAAGTTAATAAATATTCAAAATCAAGAAAATAAATACTTTTTAATGTTTGAGATCCCAAAATCTTTTCAAAACTATTAAAAATAATTCAAAAACATGTTTTATTGCATAAACCTATGCTAAACCAACAATTTCTAAAAAATGAACTTGTGTTGCAGCATGTGCCATATGTGTTGTGACATGTAGTACAGAACCACGAGCTCCCATTCTGTGTCATGTACCACAGCATGTCAAATTTGGTCAATAAATTACCATTTTTCAGTCAATAGGGCCTACAATTCACAAACTTCACACTTAAATATAATTCTAGCCAATTTCCACATATTCACCACATTAACACACATCTTCACACATTTACATTCTATCTTAGCCCATCCATTACATTTCATTACATATCACACATTTCTACACACATAGGCTAAGATTTGCAAATACACCACACAAATATATTATCACATGCTAATGCATCCTATGGAAACTTAAAACATTTAAACATTTATAACATATGTTCATTACATAAACTCTAATTGTACAGTTGTAGCTGCTACTATGCTTGTCCTGAATCTTTCCCTTTCCCTTGCTCACGATTAGGACCTAAAAAATATAATCATGGGGTGAGATAATCATCTCAGTGATAGAATAACTCATAACTATTAACTAACATGCATAATTGTGCACAAGTAAAGTTTCTACATAAATATATATATATATATGTGTGTGTGTGTGTGTGTGTGTGTGTATGTATGTATGTATCCAATTCATATAACCATTTACACATTAAATATTTCCACCAACATGATCATCCACCATTTGAACCTCTATATCACCTTAACTAAAACCATAGACTCCACTAGGCCATTCATACACTCATTGACCTAAGCATACCTTCAGTGGTAGAATCACCTGGCCAAAGATGTTCTATCCCACTTACGAACTAATGTTTCTCCCTATCATATATATGATTGAGGTATCATTACTCCAACACCACATCACACAGATGCTCAGGAGCGCAAATCTCCAATACCTCACCTATATAAGCACTCAAGAAAGAATCTCCAGCACCAAACCTCACTAGGCATTCTAGAGACAAATTCTCTAACACCCACCCTGTTGGATACTCAAGAGAATATATGTCATATGGTCTTTCACTACACCTCCCTACATGTGAACTCCCACCTCTTAACATGATCATGCTCACGTAGATATCCAATAATATATATTCATATATACATATACTTTATAAATCCTATTATGTAAAATCATTTTCATGCATAATACACTCATTTTACAATCATGCCACAACTTAAAATACATAAATGCAGTAATAACATTACTCAAACAATTAAGCTAATTAGTTAGATAGAGTGAATTATTTGATTACTTTAACCCTTCTGTCACTAAAAAGGTTACCTTTGAATTTCTTTAATCTCTTACTATCACCACACTCACTTTTGAGACACCAAAGCACACATATGATATCAATCTATACCAATTAGCACTATTTATCAATTAACATATTGACCATAAGTAATAATTATCACTATTGAACATAACTAACCATTCATTTCCATACAAATAACCATTCTAGGTCACAACTACCCTATTTAACCTTTCTAACACTTCTACACATTCCAATACAATTTTTCACCCTTTTTTAGCTATCCATTTAAGGCTAATTTAAGCTTACTCCTTGAAAGCTTATCATTAATTTCTAAACTAGTTGCAAAGCCTTCATTCAATTCCTGAGAATCTTTTTACTATAAAAGGCTAAGAAATCAACCCTTAAAACTTCCTAATTCAATTTCTTTATAATCTAAACTAAGAGAAATTAGGGTAAAATTAAAGCTTAGGATGGTACTGTAATGTCTGCCTTGATATTACCAGGACAACACTCTAACATGCTGTTGTGATAATTAGGATTAATTAAAATCCCAAGTAAGAGTTATCACAACTTAAGAGTTTAAAAGTAAATAGTTTAAAATATTTGAGATCCCAAGAAAACCCTTTCTAAAAAGTTGTTTGAGCTCAAAGTTTAGTTTAAAATGAGTTAAACAAGTAATGGAAGCATGGAAATGAACCAGTAATTGAAAACAAATTGAAACAGTGACGGAAGCATAGAAATGAACCAGAACTTCGAAACAAACTAAAACAGTCTAGAATTTTTCTAGAAACTAGCCCATCCATAAAGAGAAGAGTCCCTCAGTGTGCATTGCACCATGGCATGATCGCCTTACGCCGCGGCATATGCCTACTGTCATGACGGCACTCTAAACTTTTAGAGTACGTAATTTTGCTATTCGATGTTTGGTTTGAGTGGTTCATATAAAGTTCTTCGAGCCCTCTAACTAATGGCACCGATCTCATACCCAAATTCTCAACTATTAAAAAGTTGGACATCTAAACCCAAAATGGTTCATTTTTACAACAAAACACACTCAAAAGTGTCCAATTCACACAACCTAGTGCCATTAACTCTGGAATTACAAAATGAACTTCAAACCCCCAATTTTTAACCATGCAAAAGGGTGGATAAAATGCAACAAAAACATCCTTATAGTCATTCCAACACATAAATAACTGAAATAAATTACTTGCACTAGTATTTTGGCTATTCACTCACATTTAATCACAATCATTACAAGCTTAGGTAGAGATACACACATATTCTTAAATTTTCATACATGATAGTCAAAATAATAAAGTGCTCCTAAGTTGACACAATATTTAAAATGTTTGTTACAAAAACTAAAATGACAAGGGAGAAGAGTATATAAATGAGCTCTTCACTCTTTGATTGTCCCTTCCTTCCCTTTACCCCTAGTAGAGCCCTCACCTGTAAAATATAACCACAGGGTGAGATAAACATCTCAGTAATAAAATAATTTACTACTATCAATTAACATGCACAACTATAAGAGAGTAAACCTAACATACATAAAAACATGCCTTTAGTATAAAAACATAGTCTTTACAATCATCATGATTTATTTCCACTCTAACATGATCACTCTACCATCCAAGCCTCTATATCACCCCGACTAAAACCATATGCTCTTGGACCAAGTACATGTTCACAATAGCCCAAACTCACCTTCAGTGGTAGGATTACCCTGCCAAAGGTGTCCTATCCCACTTCCAATGTAATGCCTTTACTGACATTACCATACGCTGCACTGCAAAAATCCCTAATTACTTTTAATCTTTAAGTTAAAATCATTGAAAACATTGGGATCCTAATAAAAGATTTCTAGAAAAATATTTTATAATCATTTGAATTATTCAACCCCATACACAATTACATACACAGTGGAAGCATATAGATTTGGTGCATCAAAGGTCAAGAAAACATGTGCATCACTTAAAAATAAAGTGTAAATTTACACCGTGCACCACGGCTCTTGCCACATACACAGTGGCATGTGGCATAGAGACCATGATTGACTACTCTGTGCCGTGCACAGCGGCATACAAGTACATGCGCCGTGGTACACACTTGAATTTGCTGTCAAATGGCAGTTTTGTAATATGAAATTCAAATACACACCATTTTCACAAACAAAGTTCGATTGGGATGGTTCAATCGCCCACACAAAGCTTATTTTGAAATCTAACTAATGACATTGGTTTCATCCCAATTTGATATTTCTATCAAAAATTAGACACTAAAGTGCACTTTGACCATTTTCTATCAAAATTTTGTCACTTAAGTGTCTCATTTTGAAACCAATCATCATTAGCCACTTTTTAGGCCTTGACCAAGTCCAAATAGACAAAATACACCTAGTTGGCCATACACATGTACAATATAACACACATACATAATTTTGGCCTATAATCTGCCCATTTCACACTTTGGGCTAAAATCATATTCACTTTTCTAGTCTCCTATATGGCTAAAATACTCTATAAAATCTCCACCCATTTCATATACATACATAATTACATCCATCGACTAGCCCTTTCAGTCATTTCATCATTCACACACATATAAGGCTAGGGAGTTCAAAATCACAAACCATACCGCAATCATATCTTGTGCACATGTACAAAACTTATGGCAACTTATACATATATAAGACTGATATCAACTAAATTCATTACACAATATCTTACAAAGATTTAGGCAAGAGATATCAACTCAGCCTATATCCTTTCTATTTGACCCACTAGCACAAGAACTTGAAAAATATAAATAACCACAGGTGAGATAAAATCTCAATAACTAAATATAGTTAATTAAATATCTATTACCATAAATAACCATGCCAAAGTAACTGAAAACATTATATAGCGCACACACACACACGTATATAACATGTCATTACTAAATTATCTTTTATGCATATAAATTGCATTTCAACCACTTTTACACCACAACATGATCAACTATCTACCAATCCTCTAAAACTCCCTAACATGAAACCATAGGCTCTTCTGGATCAACCACTTGTTGACCCGAGCTCACTTTCGGTGGTAGAAATACCGAGCTAAAAGTAATCTAACCCAACTACAGACTATGGTTTTCCCTCTTCACACACTTGATAGAGGTGTCGTTAACTCTTAATGGCACCATAACGGGCACTAAGGAGTTACTAGACTGCCCATATGTCCTATGGTAACAGTCCTATAAGTTGTTATATTGGATTACCCATGGTAACAGTCTGTAAAATGCTGTACCGAATGTCCCATGGTGCCAGCCCAACCATATGGATTTTTTTTCACTCACAAATCTCCACACACACACCCCACATATCCTAGGTGAACTCCTACCCCTTATGATTATGCTCTTCTACAACTTTCACTACTCACCTTTCCACAACATATATATATATATATATATCTATTGAAATCAATAACTTTTTAAATTCATTTCACAATGCAGCTTCATGCTAAAAACTCATAAATTCACAATTTAACATTTAACATTCACTTCTACATAGTTATAATAGTTAATAAACATAATAACTATATAGTTACCTCAACCCTTTTGCTCGTTAGAAAGGGTTACCTGTGTAACTTCAACCCTATTCAATCTCCTCTCTCATAATTCGTGTGTTACACACTAAAATCTACATAGAATTGGCATTTAAAGTCAATTCCTTTATTGACCAAAAGTGCCAATTATCGCAATTAAACACTTAATTGCTATCAAATCTACATTTCATACTCAATTATGCACATTACCACTAATCATCCCTCATTTCAAGCTTTAACATTGTCTAGCAATTTTCTCTCACTACCGCTCTCTAGATTAGGGCAATCCTTGTTTAAAGCTTCAAAACTTTATCGTTTCAACTTTAACCAGTTACAAAGAACTAGTTTAACTCCAAAGAACCTTTTTATTACCATTGGTAGGAAATCAACTCCTTAAAACTCTCGAATTCACTTTCTCATTGATTAAGACTAAGAGAAAATAGGGTAGATTTAGAGATTAAGGTAGTACATGACTTACATGATAAGTAATGAGTCAGAAACACCGTCCTTGCTCCTAATTTAGCTTTCCCTAGCACAGCCTTAGCTCTTCTCTACACCAGACCTCTCTTCCCATGTTTCTCCCTTTTGTTTTTTTGAGCTGGACACATTCCTATTAATCCTCACTATGTCCACATGCTCTACATCAGGGCCCCGCTCTTCTACTCAAATCTATTCATATAACATCCAATAAGTCAATATATTACTTTACTACTCAGAACTCTAATCCCTACATTAAATCACTGATTCATCCCTAATCAGTCATTAAGAAATTTGAGATGTTACATCCAGACTATGGTTTCCCCCTATTACACATGAATTAGGGTATCATTACTCTAACACAGCATCACTAATGCTAAGGAGCATCAATCTCCAATATTGTATCCTACTCAGATTCTAAGAAAATAATCTCCAACATCTTACCTTCCAAGGTACTAAGGATATACATGCCATATAGACTTCCACTACTCCTTCCTATGGGTGCACTCCCACCCCTTATGATGATCATGGTCATGCTTTTACACATAATGCATACTTGTATGAAAATCAAAACATGCTTATATAAGGGACTTTTCAAAATTTATATCATTTTTAAATAATCACATGCACAAAGATCATCTTTCACAATATGCCAAACTTTCAAAATCACATGTAAACAATACAAATCTAGTCATAAACAATGTAACCTTCCCTATATCCTCCAGATACATGAGAAGATTATGGAATTACCATATCAAAAACACTAATCAGTAATTAAAAGAAATTAGTTCAAATAGCTTTAGCCAAAGACTTGTTTCACAAAATCATCAAAAACCATAATATAATAGAGAATACGCAGTGAAAATAACTTATATACATTCACCTCCATCATTGCATGCCTTTAAACCATAAAAATCAAGTTAGAAGTAGGGCTATATGCCATGATGTGCATTATATGCACTGTGGCATGTGGCATAGAGTCACACACACAAAACTTTTTATGCCATGCGACCCGACGCACCTATTTGAAATAAATGATAACAAAATTGACAAACTTCCAACATGTGCCATTTTCATATAGGACATCTGATTAGAATGATTCAAGCGCACACATAGCTTAACTCATAAGCTAACTAATGAGATAGGTTTAGACATGATACAATTATTTAATCAAATTTTAGACACCTGGGTGTAAAAAAGTCACTTTTTCTGAAAAATTTGTGCACCAACCATCAGATCGATCCCTTTCTCTCATTAGATCAGACAAGGCCTTGAATCAAGTCTAAAATGGCTTAATACATCTGATTGATCACAATTCATCACAATAAGACACATATATTGAAATTTGACCCTTCAACAATTAATTTTTACATTTTCACAAACTTGCACAACTTGCCATTTCTTGGCATAACTTAGCCCACTTGGCCCTTTACTCAACATAATCATATATATATATATATATATATTCACATTCACAATACAATATTAGCCCCAAATTACTCATTTTGTCATAATTTCTTACTTGGTCTTAAGACTCACCCTCAATCACATAGCTTCAACATAAACATGACCAACTCATAGCCTCTAAATTCAAATAACCACAAATATACACAATCGGGCTACCATTTCATAAATCCATTACGCAAAACATACATGAAACCCTATGGCAACTCATTTACACATATCTATACAAGATCTTGGTTCAGTTCATTACACAACTCAGAGTATACACAGCTTCATAACTCAAGCCAGTCCAAACTCTTTTCCCTTACCCTGGTCACTGTCAGGTCTTGTAAACATGTAACCATAAGGGTGAGATAAAAATCTTAGTAATATAATAACTCACTCCTATTGATGATCACATGCAACAATATGGAAGTAAAGCATATTATGGTTTATTTCATGAAAAATCTTAGCCCACTATTGGTGATCATATTGTGAAAAATAGTGAAAGGTTTTCTTTGAAATGAAGAGATTTGTCTACCATAAACAATACTAATATTGTTTTAATTTCAAAGGTGGGCTTGCTTGAGTTTGCTGGTTAGCTCAAACTTATAAGATTGGGTAACTTCATTTATAAAGTTATCTCTAAAGTGTTGGCTAATCATCTTAAGTGTATTTTGTAACCTCTCCCCATACTAATATGTTTTCTTTAATTAATTCAATACAAGGAGGGGCTAACTTAATTACCACATCACACTACCGAACTATACTAAAGAAAAAACTTACTTGAAAAACTTAAGACCTAAGGACTTCTTTTCTAAAGACCATTTGAAAACAACTACACATTACATATTACACATTGTACATTACACATTGGACAATAGAAGACAAACCATAGCATTTATCACTTTAAGCATACATTCTAACACAAGAGAAACAAGGCCAGAAATAGGGCAATACACTATAGTAATGTACTACATGCGTTGCAGTATGTGGCATAGAGCCACAGGCTCCTATTCTGTGCCATGCGTTATGGTGTATCACGCCATATGCCACTATGCACATGATAGAATTTAATGTCATATTTTAATTCATTGAGGTGAACTTTCGGTGTGTATCATTTCCACACGTGACGTATGATCATAATGATTCAAACGCTCTCATGAAGCTTATTTCATAAACTAACTAATGAGATAAGTTTGGACATGATCTAATGATTCGATCTAAATTTGGACATTTGGGTGTAAAAAGTAACTTTTTTCAAAAATTTCTTGCCAAAGTGTTCTAATCGCATACTTTATCTCATTAGATTGTTCTAGGCCTAGAAATAAGTCCAAAAAGACCTAATGCACCTGATTGACCAATATTCACAACATATATACACATAAGATTTGGCCACTAAATCATCCATTTCATAGCAATGAGGCCTTTCTCACTAACTTTCACAAAGACATTCACTTGGCTATTTTTAAACCACAATGTACTACTATCAACACATTTATATACACATTACGCAATCTTAATCCACAATCATAATTCACCAGTTTTCCACACAAGAGGGCTAAGATTCACAAAATCACTACAAACCACAATTCAAAAGATGCATATGACATCCTATGGCAACTCATTCATTTAATATTATACAACAAAAGATTTACTACAACAATATCTAAAATCACATGGCAATAGCACAATTATGTGTCTTTCCCTTTGCCCGACTTACTATTCTAACTTGTAAAAATATAATCACATTGTGAGATAATGAATTCCAGTAACAGGATAACTCACTACAACTAATTATCACAAGTAACTATAATAAAGTATAGGATATATAGATAAATATAGCATATAACATAAGTATCACTATATAAAATTATTTTCACCACAAATCCTCACTATTAGCATGATCAACTACCATCCAAAACTTTCATATCACCCCAACAAAAACCATAGGCTCATATTAGGTTAATTCACTTTCATTGACTTGAGCACACTCTCATTGGTAGAATTACTCGGCCAAAGATGTTCTGTCCCACTTTCAAAGTATGGTTTCCCCTATCATTCATAATGATTAGGGTGTCATTACTCCAATACCATATCACATGGATGCAACAAAGCTTTAATCTTCAGTACCATACCCCACATGAGTACTGAGGAGATAATCTCAAAAACTGCACCATAATAAGCATTAAGGAGATGAAATTCTCCAATATCGCACCTCATCGAGTATTAAAGAGAATGTGCCATATGGACTTTTACTACTTCTTCCAATAGGTGAACTCCCACTCCTTATAATCATGCTTTCATACCTATTACTTGTTTGTATTGAGTATATATATAGTGTATAATTGTATATTTCTACCAATTTATTTAATTAAAATTCCTTGCCACGCAACAATCATGCATTATCTCAAAATTTGCATAATTTAAAATAATTTTGTGCAATAGCTATAATACTCTCAAATAGTTACATTAGATAGTTAAATAGAGTAAGTTATTTGATTGCTTCAACCTTTCTATCACAAGAAATGTTACCTATGTTACATGGTTCCTTTCTCAACTTACACACGTAATACACCAATCTATACTCAATTGGCACTATTAATCAATTAGTCAAACTAAACAAAAGTACTAATTGTTACTCTAAACCATATTTAACCATTCTCTTCCTTTCTACTTAGTTAAGTTAGGTTCATTTCCTCCCAATCACTCCTCACTTTTATGAATCCCATTACATCTATGCCTAAAATTCTACCCCCTTTTCCTCTTACTTAGGGTTAATTTAAGCCTACAGCTTTAAAGATTTATTGTTTAACCCCAAACTAGTCGTAAAGCCGTAGTTGGATTTTGAAGTCTTTTAATTACCAAAAGGTAAGAAACAAACCCCTTAAAATTCCTTGATTCAATTTCTTTATAACTTATACTAAGAGAAATTAATGTAAAATCAAAGCTAAGGGTTGTACGAAACTTACTTGATAAGCTATTAGTCAGAAAATTTTCCCAATACTCTAAAACTTCATGCCTTAGTCGAGGAACACCTTCCTCTTCTTTCCTTTTATGTTTTCTTCCTTTCTCTCTTCTGATTTTACAAGCTAACCACATATTTA
Organism: Prosopis cineraria; assembly: GCF_029017545.1. Classification (NCBI taxonomy): domain Eukaryota; kingdom Viridiplantae; phylum Streptophyta; class Magnoliopsida; order Fabales; family Fabaceae; genus Prosopis; species Prosopis cineraria. The sequence goes on along the minus strand of NW_026555336.1, from coordinate 11,252,391 downwards.
CCAGCTATTTTTTGTGCCATTAGCCGTGATACATGGCACAGTGAGGAAAATACTCATTGCATCATATGCTTCATTTTAAAATGTGACCACATCACCAATATCTTCTCATTCAACATTCCAAAGAGTTAAATTATGAAATTGTCACCCAAAATGTAACATCATAGTTTTTTAATTATTAAACTAGTTGCTAATCAAGGGCGAATTTATAATTAATGAGTAATTAGAATTTTAGATGATAACTTCATGTTTTGATTCATTGGGATGTTAAATGAGATGATACGAGGGAGGTGATTATGTTTTGGATGAAGCGTGTAAGCACGGTAGGGATTTTCCTCACTATTCCATATATCACGGTACATATTGCCTGTGCCATAGTACATGGCATAGAAAATGACTTGTTATATGCATGGTCAACTCATGTTTTTAGAAAGGAAAGAGATAGAAGTCAAATAGAGAAGAGAGAAGAGATCAAGGCTTGGCTAGGGTAAGTTTTTTAGAATCTTGGAAGGCATTTTTTACTGGTAACTTATCAAGTAAGCTTTGTATGATCCTTAACTTCGATTCTACTATAATTTCTCTTAGTATGAGTTATAGAAAAATTGAATTAGAGAGATTTTAAGGGTTATTTCTTATCATATAATAATAAAAAGGTTCTTAGGAGTCAAATTAAGCTTTGTGATAGGTTTGGAGTTGAATGATAAAGCTTTAAAGCTATAGGCTTTAATTAACCCTAAATGAAAGGAAAAATGGATTAGAAATTAGGTAGAAGCAAAATAGGATCATTACAAGTGATAGAAAGTGGTAATTGAGAGATCATAAACCTAGATTATTAGGTAAAAGAGAATGGAAAACTAAGTATAGGCTTAATTAATAGTTAAGTAGTTTTAGTCAATTGAATGAATTGATTAATTGGGCTAATTGTATGTAGATTGGCATATTCCATGCATAGAGTGAGAAAAGGACTTGGTAGAGACTAGTTAGAGAGTTAAAAGTCCATGAGTAACCTTTCTTATGATAGAAGGGTTGAGGTAACTAAATAACTTTCTTTGTTTAATTATCTATTGTAACTGTTTGAGAGTATGATTACTATTGCATGAAAAAGGTTTTAAAATAAGCATATTTGCTAAATGAATGTTTAGTACATGAAATTGAGTTTTAAAGAAATAATTTTATGAATTGCATGATTTGCTTTTTGTGTGTGTGTGTGTGTGTGGTTTTACATGTGAATAAAAAATGTGGTTAGTATGAAAGCATAATGATAAGGTGGAAGTTCACCCATAGGGAGAAGTAGTAAAAGACCATATGACATATTCTCCTTAGTGTTCGACAAAATGTGGTATTGGAGAATTATATCTCCTTAGTACCTATTGAGGTGTAGTATTGGATATTATCTCCTAATTGCCTCTTGAGGTGCGGTGTTAGAGATTCAGACTCCTTAGTATTGATACAATGTAGTGTTGGAGTTAATGACATCTTATTTTGTGTGATGGGGGAAGAGATAGTCTACAAGTGAGATAGAATGCTTTTAGCCGGGTGATTATACGACTTAAGGTTAATTCAAGTGTGTGTGTTGGTCTAAGGTGGGCCTATGGTTTCAAGTCAGGGTGATTTAGAGGTTTAGATGGTAGTGATCATGCTATATTAGTAATGAATTTTTGTGAAATGACTTGTGATTAATGGTGAAATAATATGTTGTTGTGATTTAAGGTGAAATTCATGTTTTATGCTATGTTTTAGATGTATATTATGTAATACTTGCTTAAAGTTGCATGTAATAACACTTTTCACCCTGTGGTTACTTTTTTATAGATCATAGTAGCAAGCCACGCAAAGGGAAATAGTCGAGACCAACATAGTTGTGCCATTGTTATGAAATCCTTAAGTTTTATGTAATGAACACTACTCTTGTGGATTTTTGTATATGGAAGTTTTCGTAGGATTATCATGCATGTTTAAAGTTGTGAACTGTAGATATTTGCAGTGATGTTTGTAAATCTTAGCCTGTAGGTGTGAATATGTGCTGAAATTTGTAACATAGGAGAAGATTTAGTTTTGAATATGCTGAGATTATAAAGATATGTGATTTTGTGGTGAATTTGTGGTATAGACGGTCAAGAACATGTTATTGCATTTTGTAGTGAAAAGTTTATGTTTGTGAAAATGGGCTGTTGAGCAACTAGACTTTGATTTGTCTGTGTATATGATATAAATCATTGTCAATTAGGTGTATAAGGTCCTTTTGGACTTGGTTTAAAGCCTAGGGTTGTCTGATGAAATAGAAGGATTGATTTGGACACTTTAGTGATCTTAAATCTATAAAAAAGTAGCTTTTTACACCTAGGTATCCAAATTTGATTGGACCATTAGATCTTGTCCAAACCTATCTCATTAGCTACATTATGAGATAAGCTTCATATGGGCACTTAAGTTACTTCGATTGAACATTATATGTGAACGTGACACACGTTAAAGTTTACCTTGTGAACTATTATATGACAACAACAAAAATTGTCATGTGTGTTGTGGTGCATGGTATAGAGAGGGTCAGCTCATAGCTCTATACTACATGCTGTAGTGCTTATAGTGCACATTGTAACATCCTGAATTTTTAATTCCTACATCAATACTGATTAAGGGATTGAATTAGTAATTTTGTGAGATTAGGATTATCAATAATGGAGTGTTGTATTGACTCATTGGGATGTTATGTGAATAGATATAAGTAGAAGAACAGTGTCCTGAAGCAGAGCGTGTGAGTGTAGTAAGGATTTTCCTCACTATAGCATGTGTCACAGCTAAGGCTGGATGCGTTGCAGTGCATGGTACAGAAACTTAGTAAATAAGGATGTGTCTATTCATGAAAAATAGAAGAGAGATCAAGAAAAGAGGGGTCAAGCATGGAAAGGTGGTGGACCTTTATTAGGGCAATGAGTTTTAGGAGAAAGGATGATGTTTATAACATTAAATGACCACTTAGAGATGTTACACAGTGATTATAGCCATTGGTGCAACTTCTTACGAATAACCAGTGCTATTTCACATGTGTTTTGGAGGTTTCATATGTATAGATGAAATATCTTGTGAGTGACCTACTAAATCATGCAAGAAAATGCATGTTGTAGAGCCCAAAAGACAAATCACGCAAGGGAGCAAGGTGTCTTCACTCTTGATTTAGACCATAGGAATTATAAAATGAGAAATAAAGCTCTAAAGGTCATTTCTTGTGTGAGTACAAGTTGTTACATGTGTGATTTAGCATTCAGAGATTATTCAAAGTGAAAATAGGCTTCTGGGTTATTTTTATGCATGAACACAAGGTGCTTTCACGCGAGATTTAACACTTGTGCTAAATCATGCGTGCGTGACTGCTAGTTTCACATGTGATTTTGCACCTATACTAAACATAAATTCATAATGTCCTAACTTACTTAATATAACTCCAAATTTGACAAATTATATATTGTTGTAAAGCTCTTAAAGTTTAGTTTTTAATTCAAGAAGTTTCACACTCAAATTCAATGTATATTTTGAGATATGATCAAATGAGTAGATGAGGGTCAGGATTGAATGCTGTGCAAAATTAGTATCTCAACACTCAAATTCTAAAGTTCATCTTTTTCTCAATAAAACTCCATTTTGAATAAATAAACTATTATTGAAAAGCTGTTGGAGTTTATTTTCAAATAAGATATGCTTTACATTAAAATGATCTATATATGGTAAAAGATATGATAAGAAATATGACCAAAGGTCAAAACTATTTTTCTGCACGACACATTTCAAAGCTTAGACTTCAAGTGTTCATGAATTTTTCAACTTAACTCCATTTTGAGTAAATAGAACAACTTTAAAAATTTTATGGAGTTAGTAATCAAAACATTTCAAAGTTTGTGAGACATATGTGACAAAAGATGAAAACTATGATTGTAGAAAATTATATCTCACTCTTTCTCTTAATAGCTAAAATGCATGTTTTAATTTAAGATATCTTAAGTCAATACTTCATATCTAAATTAATGAGTTTAATATAAAGACTTCTAGCCTAATGATATTATACCTATCAAGTCCAAGGCTTGCAAGGTACATCCAAGCTTATATGAATGTCTTCATTTTTCTTAAGCTCTTTTTGAATCATCCTTCTCTTTATCTTTCTATTCTTTAATCACAAGTGTAGCATGCAAATGATAACTTCAACTTTGTTCCTCTTCATGCTTACTCTCATCTTCCTTTTTGGATAACCTCAACTGATATATTAAGAATAAAATGGTTAGTCCAAGTATCAATATGCATATATCTAAGTTGTGAAAGATAATACTATGAACATTCTTGGATATAGAATCAATTTAAGAAATGAAAAAAATATGATAGTATGAAATAACTTTGATGTACACAAATCATTTTTTAAATCTCATGTATTATGGAACAACATAAGCAAAAGCACTTTAAAGCAATTGTTCATAGTCATAGTTAACTACTATATATAGATGAAAACAATTAGGCATACGTATAGTTAACTTATCTATATTTGTCATAATCAAAACTCAAGCTAACACATAATGTCACAAGCCATTATGTTTTAATAGAAGGATGGCAGCTTATGACTGTATATCAATTACTGGCAATTGAACAAGGTAATGGTTAAGAATAAATAACCTTTACCTAGGATCGATGATCTATTAGATCAGTTGGCCAGAGTCTCAGTCTTTTTTAAGATTAACATGAGGTCAGGGTATCATCAACTAAGAGTTTATAAAAAAGATATATTGAAAATAGCTTTTAGGACGCGTTATGGGCATTAAGAGTTCTTTGTCATGCCATTTGGTCTAACTAATGCACCTACAATATTCATGGATTACATGAACTGTATTTTCAGGCCATATTTAGATCAATTTGTTATAGTATTCATTAACAACATTATGGTTTATTATGAAGATGAGGAGCAACATGCCAAGCATCTCCGAATTATCCTCTATATTTTGAAAGAGAATAAACTATATGCCAAGCTTAGTAAGTGTGAGTTTTGGCTAAAGGAAGTCAGCTTTTCGGGGCATGTGGTGTCAACAAATAGGATTTCTATTGATCCTCATAAAGTTGATAATGTGTTGAAATGGGAGCAACCCAACTCAGTTATGGAGATTCAAAGTTTTCTGGGATTAGATAGATATTATCAATGGTTTATCTAAGATTTTTCTCCAATTGATCTATTGACAAAACTGACTTGTAAAGATCAACCTTTTATCTAGGATGACTATATGAAGTTGCATTTCAAAAATTGAAAGAAAAGTTTACTATTGTGCTTGTGTTGATAATTCCAAATTTGAGGTTATCTTATGAGGTATACACGAATACTTCTCTAAGAGGTTTGTGTTGGACATAATGGTTTATGATATTATATTTAGCTTAAGTTTTGATAATGACAAATATAGTTAAGTTAACTATACTTATGCTTAATTGTTTCATATATAAAGTAGTTAACTATGACTATGAAACAAAAGCTTTAAAGTGTTTTACTTATGATGTTCCATATTACATGAGATTTGAAAAAAATTATTTGTATGCATCAAAATTATTTTATACTATCATATTTTTTCTTATCTTGAATTGATTCTATATCCAAGAATGTTTATGGTACTATCTTGCATAACTTGGATATATGCATATTGATAATTGAACTAACCATTTTTTGTTCATGATATATCATTTAAGGTTGTCCAAAGTGAAGATAAGAGTAAGCATGAAGAAAAATAAAGTTGAAGTCACCATTTGCATGCTACACTCATAATTGAAAAACACAAAAATAAAGAGAAGAATGATCCAAGAAGAGCTTAAAAAGAATGAAGACATTCATACAAGCTTGGATGCATCTTACAAGCCTTGGACTTGATAGGTATAATATCATTAGGCTAGAAGTCTTTATGTTAAACTCATTAATTTAGATATGAAATGTTGGCTCAAGATATTTTAAATCAAAACATGCATTTTAGCTATTAAGAGAAAGAGTGAGATATAGTTTTTTTATATAATCATGATTTTCATCTTTTATCACATGTCTCATAAAGTTTAAAATGTTTTGATTACTAACTCCATAAAATTTTCAAAGTTGTTCTATTTACTCAAAATGGAGTTTAGTTGAAAAAATTCATGAACAATTGAAGTCTAAGCCTTGAAAATGAAATTGTGCAAAAAAATCTATTTTGATATTTGGTCATGTTTTGTCTCATATCTCTCACTATAGATATCCTTTTAACATTAAACATATCTCATTTGAAAATAGACTCTAACAGATTTTTAATGATAGATTATTTATTCAAAATGGAGTTCTATTAGGAAAGATATGAACTTTAGAAGTTAAATGCTGAGATAATATTTTTGCACAGCACTAAGGCTTGACCTTTATCCACTATTTTATCTTATTGAAAACTAGACTTCAAGAGCTCTCCAATGATATATAATTTATCAAATTTGGCGTTGTATTGAGTAAGTTAAGACATTATAAAATTATATGCAGTAAAGCTACAAAATCACGTGAGAGAGCAGCAATCCTCCACGGTCTACTTTTTGTGTGAATTGTGATGTTTGGATTTGTTTTGTGGCATGTATATAACTAATTCTTTTGTTGTATGCTATTTTGAATAACTTAAATGATTTTATAAAGAGATTTTCAAAACTTTTATTTAGGATCTCAAAGGTTTTTAAATGTTATATTTTAATTAGTAGATTGCATAGAGGGTTGTATTAATGCCGTTGAAGGCATTACATACATCGTGGGGTGTAACATCCTGAATTTCTTAATTCTAAGTTTAGAGGTTAATCAAGGGTGAAATGAAGTTAGTGTGGGATTAGAGATTTGGATGATTAATTGATGTTTTTACTTGTTTGTATGTTGTGTGAGCAGATACAGTCAAGAGGAGTGCGTTTCGAGTCGAAGCAAGTATGCGTGGTGAGAATAAATCTCACTGTGCCGTCGTGGCACATAGACTAGAACTTGCCTTCATAAATCATGAAATTTTAGAAATTTCAAAGTAGTGAAATTGAGAAACACACAAGATAGAGAGAGGATAAGGGTTTAAAAATCTAAGTCAAGCTATTTTAGAGCGATAGAAGGTGATTAGGATTAATAACTTGTTAAGTAAGCTACGTATAACTCTTACCTTCCATTCTACACAAATTTCTTTGAAAATGAGTAATAGAGAAATTTAATCGATGGAATTTAAGGGGTTTGATTCTTGTCTAATAGTAATAAAAAGGTTCTTGAAAGTTAAATTAGAGCTTTGTGATTAGTTTAGAGCTGAACGGTAGATCTTTGAATTTATAGGCTCAATTTTAGCCTTTAGAGAGAGAGTTAGGGCAAAAAATCTAATTAAGTAAAATAAGACTGATTGAGGTGATGTAAAGTAGTAATTGGATAGTCATAGACTTAGAATGGATAAATGAAAAAGAGTTTATAGATGAATATAACCCTAAGTAGTAAAAATGAGTTTTTGGTCAAAATGGACCAAATCACTAAAATGTGCTAAATGTGTTCAGATTGGCATATTGGACACGCGAGTAGAGAAAGGAAGCCTGAGATAAGCTTGTGTGATAGTTGAAATCTACGAGTAACCTTTTTAGTGATAGAAGGGTTAAGGTAAATGAATAACTTTCATTGTTTGACTATTGATTATAACTATATGTTAGCATACTATGTGGTGCATGAAATGATTTTTAATTGAGCATGTTTTATAGCATTGAATGATTGTTATGTGAAATGGCTTTTGGTTAAAATAAGCATGGAAATGTGTGTTTTGTAAGGTAAAGTATTAATTGTATACGTTATGTGTGAGAAAGTGTGAAATGGTAAATGGGAACCTTAAATGGTTCAGGAAAGTATGATCAAAAGGGTGGGAGTTCACCTGAGTATAGGAAATGATAAAGACCATATAGCAAGGTTTTCTTAGTACCCATTAGGGTATGGTGTTGGAAACAATTCTCCTTAGTGCCTTGAAAGGTGTGGTGTTGGACAAGATTTCCTGAGTGCTTATTGAGGTACGGTGTTAGAGATGAGAGACTCCTTAGTGTCCTCACGATACGGTGTTGGAGTCAACAATGCCCCATCATATGTATTGGGGGAAACCATAGTCCATATTGTGTGTTAGAACATCTTTGGCCAAATGATTCTACCATTGCAAGTGAGCTCAAAACTAATGAGAGTGTACATTGGTGTAAGATGAGCCTATAGTTTTGTGTCAGGGTGATTTGGAGATTCGGTTAGTAGAGATTATGCTGCATGTTATGTGATATGATGAAATATGTTGAGATAACATGGAATCCTTGGTGATTGAGGAAAAGTTGAGAAAGGAAATGAGATATGTGATATAAATGCTACTTTATGAGGTTTTAATGATATCCCATGTTTACTTCCATATTATTGTATGTGATAGTCAATAGGAGTGAGTTATTCTATTACTGAAATTTTTATCTCACCCCCATGGTTACATGTTTATAAGATTGGGAAGTGATTACACTACTACAGAAAGATGTATAATTGACGATGAATTGACCCTATAATGACGTTTATTTAAAAAAACGACAAATAAAAAAGGTGGAGAATACTTGACGGTTTCTACGAAACAAGTGTCAAATATTTAAGTAAATACTTGACGGTTATTTAAAGATAACCGTCAAGTATATATATTTGACGTTTTTTATAAATAACCGTCATATAAAGCAAAAATTTACACGTCGGTCTTCAATAAACAAACGTCAAATTAATAGTAGAAAAAAAATTAAATTTTTTCACATACTTGACGCTTATTTTGAAATAACGTCAAGTTTGTCTGCCATATACTTGACGGTTGTTTTAAAATAAGCATCAAATATGTAATACTTGACGGTTATTATGAAATAACCGTCAAGTATTGTCATTTAAATTCCTCCAGATTTCTTTTTCGCTCTCCATTTCTGCAAATCCTTCGTCTTCAAAAACAAACCCAGAGCCATCAAAACCCATTTTTCATCACTCTAACTGCCAAAAAACACGTTTTCGGTCTCGATTCTTGAGGGTTTTTTTATTCTCGGCCTCCATAAGTCTCGTGAGCACTCGTTCGTTAGGATTCTCGGTCTCTATCACTCTACATCAGACTCTCGTCTCTGTTTTTCTGCACAGTCGGTGTTCCCTCTTCTTGTTGAGGTAGGTTCTTGCTTTCCCAATCATTAATCTTCATTTTGAATATATGGGTTGTTGATTTTGATTTTCATACATAATAAATAATTTTTGTGTTATTTATTTTGATCTGCATTGATGTTCTTTTCAGTGAGTGTTTGAAGTTTTGATTTTTGGTACTTAATTATTGAATTAAGGGATCATCCAATTTTTTTTATTGATATGAGGAGATTCATTAAGGATATGAAAATAGTATACCACCTAATTACCTTGTTTTTAATATTTTTGATATTTTAAATTGATATTTATATAGTGTTTGATGTGGTTTAATATGATTTTAATTAAAATTGAGTTTCTTATTAATGTTGTTATTATTGTTGTTGGATCATATATAGTCTCATTATGGATAACTTGATTTTTTTTAAAGGCATAAAGACCTGGTAATACTCATTTTAAGCCGTTATATATACTATTAATTTTTTTAAATTATTCTTGAATATAACTTTATGTGTTTGTTGTTGTGGATGTTGTTGTTGTTGTCATTTAGATTAATAGGAAGAGGGGATAAGGCCTGGGAAACTCTCTTTTTTAAGTTGTTATGCTGTCGAAATTATTTCAATGGCTAGCATTAAAATGTAATTATTAGTTTTAAACAAGATTAAAGAGGGAATGTGCAAACATGTGGTTAGTGACTTATTGACTAATTGATCTTTGTATCTAATTCTCCCACTATCTAGGAGTAGTCAAAGTCACTAATCATATTTCCCTCTTAATCTTTCTAGGAATTATGGATAAGGAATGGATGTCTGTCAATCGTCTATCCAAGGAATATTGGGATGGGGTGGCAAATTTTGTTAAGCTTGCAGTTAAGCATGCGGAGGATCCTACTAGGATTGTTTGCCCATGTTTAAAGTGTGGTCTTGTGAAGCAGGTTAGTCCAGATACTTGTGAAGAACACCTCGTGATTAATGGGATGGATCAAAGTTACAAGTGTTGGACAATGCATGGAGAGACAAGAGATGATATTGGTTGCAGCCAGAAGCATAGTGAAAGCTGTGCATCATCTCCTGATGATTTTGACACATGCACACTTGAGGAAGATTGTCTTGAACAGATGGCCAAAGCAGTTGAAGAGGACCTCAGGATTATCCGGAAATGTTTGAGAAGTTGAAAAGTGATGCAGAGACACCGTTGTATACTGGTTGTAGTGCACCAAAGTTGTTAGCAGTGTTAAAATTGTACAACATGAAGGCAAAACATGGATGGAGTGATGCAAGCTTTACTGAGTTGCTTGGGTATTTGAAAGTAGAATTACTTCCTAAGAAAATGAGCTTCCTTGTCGAACATATGACGCAAAACAAGTATTGCGATCAATTGGCATGAGTTATGAAAAGATACACTCGTGCCCTAATGATTGCCTTTTATTTCAGAATGAATATGCATCGTTAACCGAGTATCCGAAGTGTAATGCCTCATGTTACAAGCAAAACGGATCAAGTCCCGTGAAGGCACTATGGTATTTTCCAATCGTGCCTAGATTTAGACGCATGTATAGCAGTGCAGAAATTGCGAAAAACTTAACATGGCATGCGGATGAAAGGATAAAAGATGGCATGCTTCGTCATCCTGCTGATTCTCCACAATAGAGAAAGATTGATTATGAGTACCCTGAATTGGGGAAGAGAGTAGGAATCTACGCCTTGCATTGTCTACCGATGGGATGAATCCTCATGGGATTCAAAGTAGTAGCCACAGCACTTGGCCTGTCATTTTAGTGATTTATAACCTTCCTCCATGGCTTTGCATGAAGCGCAAGTATATGATGTTGTCCATGCTAATTGCAGGACCCAAGCAACCTGGGAATGACATAGACATATATTTGGCTCCTCTAATTGATGACTTGAAGATCATGTGGGAGTCAGGTATAGAGGTATATGATGGGTATAGAGAAGAAAGATTCAATTTAAGAGCTATGCTCTTCGGTACAATCAATGACTTTCCTGCTTATGGCAATCTGTCAGGGTATAGCATTAAAGGGCAACTTGGATGCCCTATTTTTGAAGAGGGAACACATTCTATAAGGCTTCAACATGGGATGAAGAATGTTTAACTCGGCCACCGTAGGTTTTTACACCAAGAACATCATTATCAGCGGTTGAGAAAAGCGTTCAATGGAAATCCAGAAGAAGGTAAGACACCTTTGCCATTAACTGGTGATGAGTTGTTTGAGAAGATTAAGGATTTGGATATTGAATTTGGCAAACCATTTGCAAGGCACCTTGGGACAACCGGATGGAAGAAGAGATCTATTTTCTTTGAACTCCCTTATTGGACCACCTTGGATGTTCAGCATTTTCTTGATGTCATGCATATTGAAAAAAATGTCTGTGAGAGTCTTATTGGGACTTTACTCCAAGTGTCAGGAAAAACAAAAGATGGCATAAAAGCAAGGTTGGACATGGTCTCTTTAGGAATAAGAGAAGAATTAGCACCCCAAGATAAGGGAACCGTACCTTTCTCCCTCCGACAGCTTATACGCTATCTAAGAAAGAGAAAACTGCATTTTGTGAGTTCCTTAATGTAGTTAAAGTTCCTGAGGGTTACTCTTCAACTATAAAAAATATTGTATCAATGAAAGATTTGAAGTTGAAGGGCTTAAAGTCTCACGATTGCCATGTTTTAATGGAGGATTTCATTCCAGTTGCTATACGTGCAATTTTACCCCTTAAAGTACGAGGGACGATCACTAAGTTATGTTTGTTTTTTAAGTCCATTTGCAGTAAAGTGATTAACCCACATAAGTTGCCAAGGTTGCAAGCTCGAATTGTATTAACACTGTGTGAGCTTGAGATGTATTTTCCACCGGCATTCTTTGATATTATGATCCACCTAACTGTTCACTTGGTTAGGGAGGTTCAAATGTGCGGGCCTGCTTATTTAAGATGGATGTATCCTATTGAGCGCTATATGAAGATTTTGAAAGGCTATGTGAAAAATCAAAGTCGACCGGAGGGTTGTATTGTTGAACGGTATATTTGTGAAGAGGCTGTTGACTTTTGTACTGAGTACCTGAGTCATATTAGCTATGTTGGGCTTCAAAGTCTCGAACATATGGGTAGAATAAGTGGAGAAGGGATCATGGGAAACAAAGTCATTACTATGTCAAGTGTACAGTGGGAGCAAGCCCACTTATATGTGTTGCACAACACTGAAGAGGTTGAAGAGTATGTAGACAAGCATATGGCTGAACTTAGGAGGGACAATCTCAATAAATCAGAAATTTGGTATGCTAGGGAACACAACAAAACTTTTACAAGATGGTTTAAGGAGCACATTCTTCAAAAGTTAAATGTTGATTCCAATTCAGTTTCTAACAAATTGAGATGGTTAGCTAACGGTCCAAGCAGACAGGCCATTTCTTACACTGCTTACCTTGTCAACGGATACACATTTTATACAAGGGAGCAAGATGATAGGAGCACAATGCAAAATAGTGGTGTAACTCTTGTAGCTCATTCCATGCATATTTCCAGCACTAAGGATAAAAATCCTATCTATGCAAACATGTCATACTTTGGTGTAATTGAGCATATATGGGATTTAGATTACATATCCTTTCGAGTTCCAGTCTTTGGGTGCAAGTGGATTGATCGAAAAAATGGCTTGAAATTTGATTACCAATTTGGCTTTGTACAAGTCAATTTAAACAAGGAAGGGTATAAGGATGAGCCTTTTATTTTAGCGCAACAAGCCAAACAAGTGTTTTATGTCCCTGACCCTGCTAATAAGGGGTGGTCTATTCTTATGTTACATGAAAAAATAAATGAAAATGTAGCAATTGAAGATGACCCATTCGAAGGGACATCAAATCAAAGTAACGACACTGTTGATGAAGCTCTATACATGAGAAATGATCACAATGAAGGCATTTGGATTTCAAAGAGGGGTAAATTATTTCAGCATAAGAAGAAAATATTTCAAGGAGGGGGAAGTAAAAAACCCAAGTCAAGGAAACGAAAAAGAGCAACTTGAACATGTAACCTTTGAATTAATTATGCCATTTTTGTTTCATGTTTGAATTAATATAGTCGATTATATTTGAATTAATCATGGTTGATTATTTTTTAATTAATCATGGTTGATTAATTTTGGAATTTTATTGTGTTATAGGTAAATGGCTTCAGATTCTGAGTCCACTGAAATCCCTCCATCAGATCCCGCTACAACTTGTACTGATGCTCCGTTGTCACAAAAAAATTGGAACAGGAATATTACAATATCCAGCGAGGCCTAACAATAATGGAAGAAGTCACAAAAACAAGAGCAGCAGGGAAAAAAATATCAGTGCAGTGGAACAAGAAAGGCCAAGCCATCAAATCTGCAAAGTTTATAAGTTATATTGGGTTGTGGCAAAGACAACTGTACCTATCACGAAAAATCTTAGCGCAAATTGATCAAGCCACAAAGGACATTGTTTAGGAGACTGTATCTGTAAGTTGCATTTGACTAAGTTATATTCTATTATAATATTATAAATTGATGCACCTAACATATTTATTTTATTTTACAGTCAGGATTTGAAATAGACGAAGCAAGAAGGATTTTGTCCTTCAAAAGGCTGGGAGGGCATTACGGTCTTTCAGACATCTTATTACACAAAAATATTTGAAAGACCCTGATGCTGAATTTGTAGCCCAAGTTCCTCCCCTATTACAGCCTTTAGTAAAGCAAGAAGATTGGGATGCTTTTGTTGTCTCTCGGCGCGAGAAGGAATTTAAGGTATTTATGTTTCTAAAATTTAAATTTTAGTGCCTTTTATTGAATATATCTATGTGTACTAACAGGATATTTTTGTTATTGATTAAAGGAACTGAGTGCCCAAAATAAGAAGAGAGTGGCCAAGAATGAATACCCTTACAGAGCAGGGAGGTTAGGGTATGCAGGCGTGGAGCAGAAAGAAGTTGAGGCCGAGGGATCGGATGTTACTATATCCCGCCAAAGACTCTGGGCATTGGCACGAACAAATAAAGATGGAGTGATTGACAACCCTCGTGTGAAAGAGGTTGCTGAAAAAATTGTAAGTGTTATTCTTATCTATCAATTAATAAATGATTATTAAAAGGCATACTAATTAGCTCTACTTTTCACAGGATTCCCTCTCTCAAGAAGTATCACAGGGCAAGCTTCCTGAGCATGAGGATATCTTAGCTAGAGCGTTGGGGACCCCCGACCACCCTGGTCGTGTTAGGGGTGTTGGCTTCGGTGTCACAAAGAAGCAATACTTTGGCAAGATTAAGAAGCGAACATCGGCTTCTTCATCCGAGGTCCAAGAGTTGAGAGAAGAGCAAGCTGTTATGAAGCAACAGCTAGAAGCCCAAGCAAAGTTAATTGACATGCTATTGAAGGGCCAATCCCTGGGAGGCTTTTGGGTGACGTTAGCCCCAGCGAAAAAGATAGCTGCACAGTCCCTTCAGACAAAATACCTGAGGTAATGCATTTTCTCTTTTAAATTTGCTCAACTAATTTTTTATCTAAACAACTAACATTCTTCATTTATTTAGGGCGAGAATGACTGCAACTGTTTAGCAGACAATCCGTCACGCAAAGTAGTTGCAACGGACGCGTGTATAACATTGCCGGGACACAATCCATAACCTTCCCCTCTCGCCCGATTGCATTAGGGTTTCCTTGCTTGTTGCAATCAACCCCAAGTATCCATTACCTTATCCTACCGATGAGATGCAGATGGTAGGAGATGCGTTGGGGAGCTTTGTTGCATGGCCCAGCCACCTTGTTATGGTTGGTACACCAAAGCCGACAAAGGACCCAAAGCCGCCAAAGGACCTCTTGCCACTAAAGAAAAAGGTATATATAATTTATATAATTATTTAAAATTTTTAATATATATATATATATATATGTCTACTTTTTCATTGTATAGCCAAGGGGGAAAAGCAAATTGAAGGATAAGGTGTCGGGCCATACTAAAGAGTCAGTCACAGTTTTGCAACATGCAGTGCCTATGCCTGTTGTAGAAAACAAATTCCGTGACTCTCTTGAGACCTATGCTTCGGCTACGAGGATGATTCGTCAAGAGCCGATAGGGGATATCATTAATTTTGACGATGGGCTATTTGGTAGAGCATCATTTGAAGTCGTTCGGGATGAAATTTTGAATGAAATCCTCAAGCACGATATGGCGAGCACTAGTTTGATGACTTTCTACATGAGGTAATTCTTCAACATTTATTAGTTAATTTCTTGAATTATTTATGTGTGTGAGTATGCAAGCATATTAACTTGTATATTTTTTCACCCAAGTCACCTTTATACCTCATTCGTGGTTCCTGGTGGCCTCGAGTCAAAGATCAAGCTGGTTAATCCTCATGATGTCTCTCCCCACAATAATATTACAAAGGAAGCCCTTGAAAATCAAGCAAGAATGCTTTCGGATCAATTTCGAGAAAGGGGAGCAGCGAAAGATACTTTATTTCTCGCTCCTTACTGCCAAGGGTAAGTTGTTAATATTTGTTACGAGTAAATATTTTTTTATATTTATTTGTTTGGTAACATGTGCTGTTTCTTGTTAGGGGACACTGGATGCTTATTGTGGTTAATCCCGTTGCTCCAAAAATATGGTATCTCGATCCCCTTAATGGAGAGCCAAGCAACAGGGAAGATATGGTGGTACTTTTTAATGAGTAAGTTATATTTTTTTACTTGTTATTTCTTTTTAATTTTAGTTTTCGTTCATATATATTTCTCACATTCATTCCATAATTCCTTCTTAGAGCTGTGGTGTTGTATCGCACTGCGATCGACATGACTGTGTCCCCTAAGATGAGAGCATTCGAATCTTCAGAGAAATGGATCACTGTTAAGGTATTCATTTAATTGGTCAAGTTTTTAATCAAGAAATTGTCTCATTATATTTTGCAATTTCATTGATATGTGTTTTTTTATAGTATCCATTCCAGCCAGATCAGAGCAATGACTGTGGTTATTGCTTGATGAAGTTCATGAAGGACATTATCACTCATGCCCCTACCACATTATCTAACAAGGTATATATATATAATTTAATTACACTTCAATTATAAATTTTAAACAATTTTAATTAGCTACCTATTAACTTGAAATTGTTGTAACTATTTGCTTACAGTACTTCGAGGACGTCTATTGCGTTCGTTATACGACTGCACATGTAGAAGAGGTCCTTGAAGAGGTGGCCCAATGTGTTTTCAATATGTGGGTAGCAACAGTAGTTAGGCCGGTACAATAGTTAGTTACATTTATATACACATTTTTGGGCCAATTTTTATGGGATAGGCCACTTAATTTTGAAACATTAGTTTGCAAATAAGTTTAGATTTTAAGGTTAAATGTATAGGAATTTTTATGTTAATTAGATAGGAGATACTATTACAAACATTTATTATATTGCATTATTTTCGTTGCTGGCTGGTTGTTTTTTATCTTTATCTGTATCTTTATGCAGGGGGCTGCTTTAAAAACAGCTACCATATAAAAAAAATTATGTCATTAATACTTGACAGTTATTTCAAAATAACCGTCAAGTATCAAAATACTTGATGCTTGTTTCAAAACAAGCGTCAAGTATTTGTAAATACTTGACGGTTATAAGGAAACGCGTCAAGTATTTATGGCCAAAAGAACATTGGCCATAAATACTTGACGCTTGTTTCAAAAAAAGCGTCAAGTATTTATGCTGGGAAGTGCATATTTACTTCATATACTTGATGGTTGTTTCCAAATAACCGTCAAGTATAAGATTAATACTTGATAGTTTTTAACCGTCAAGTATTATTTCTTTAATATATGTCGCACCCTAACTTGACGGTTAAAAACTGTCAAGTATTGGGAAAAATAAGCATCAAGTATGGGTATTTTCTGTGCTAGTGTTAGGGCAAGGGAAGAGAGTCGAGACCGGCTTGAGTGTGAAGCCGTGTACTCTAAGTTTGTGTAATGAACTAAACTAAAATTGTATATATACATACATACATACATACATACATACATATATATATATATATGTAAGTAAGTTGCCATAAGGTTACATGCATGTATTGAATATAGATTTTGTGAAATCAAGCTCGATTATGTGTATATGTGTTGTTTGAAACAAAAGGGCTATGATTCAAGCATATTGTGTTGAAATAATTTTTTGTTGGTGAATCTTAAGCCAAGGGATAAATTATGATGAAATGAGTAATTTGGGGGCTAAGATTGTATTGTGAATATAATTGTATATGTATAGGTTGAGAAATAGCCAAGTGGGCTAAGTTATGCCAAGAAATGGCAAAGTATGTGAAGTTAGTGAAATATTAGCTGTAAAAGGGTAAAATTTTGATAGAGATATATTCTTTTCAATAAAGTGTATTAGATCCTTTTAGACTTAATTTAGGGCTTAGTATGGTATAATGAGAGTAAGGGATTAATTTGAGCGCTTGAGTGTGCAAAATTTTTAAAAAAAGTAACTTTTTGCACCTAGGTGTCCCAATTTTGATCGGACCATTAGATCATATCTAAACTTATCTTATTAGTTAGTATATGAGCTTAAGCTTCGTGTGGGTGCTTGAATCACTCCAATCGAATGTCGTATGTGAAAATGGTGTGAAAAGTTTGTTATTTTTGCTATCAAAATGATAGTAGAAATTCGAATAGGTATAACGTGGCACATGGTGACACATGCCCCAGCGCATGACACAGAAAGGGTGAGCATATGGCTTTGTACCACATGCTGTGACGCACAAACTACAAGTTGCAGCGCACAAACTAAATTTCAATTTTATTTTGTGATGAAATATATGCCATTGAGATAGGAATGCTAGTGGGTTATGTCCATTATGTATTAGGGGAGTGTATAATCTACTTTCATTGTATATTTCTCTGATTGTATTGTGAATTGATTAATTTTACAAAATAAGCCTTTGGCCAAAGCTTTTGAAATGAAATTTGATTGTTATGATTGAAGTGAGGTAGTAGTAACATCGTAGTCTTCTCATATATTGAGCAAGATATATAAGAGGGGGTTACATGGTGCATGGCCAGTTTCAAGCTTTGTTTCTTTGTTTTAAAGGCATGCATTGATTGTGATGAATGTAAGTATGAGTCTTTACTGTGCAATAATGATTATGTATTAGATTTCAAATGATTTTGATGATTTGTGAAATAAATCTTAGGTCCTAAGCCTTTCAAATAAAATTTTCTAAGTCCAGTTTGGTTTGTAAGTATGGTGATTTTGTTAACCCCTCTTAATGTTTGAGGATATTGGGAGAGGTTACACAAAATCTTAATCATTCACTAATTACTAATTTGCCCTTAGTTAGCAACTAGTTTTTGGATTAGAAAATCAGAATGTTACATATTCTGAAAAGCTAATTACTGTCCATCAACACACATTTATGCTTAATCATTTGATTCAAGATAATATGTTATTGGTGCATAAGATATTCCACTATTTATAGCATAAGAAAGATTGGTAATTATGATATGGCTATCAAAGTAGATCTCAATAAGGCCTATGACAAACTAGAATGAGATTTCCTTGAAGCTGTGTTGAGTCATTTAGGATTTGATTCACATTAGTTTAAGTGGATTATGTGATGTATTACTTCTATGAGTTTTAATCTCACTCTTTCTGGTATAGTAGTTTCTAGTATTTTCCCTGAGAGAAGGCTAAGACAAGGGGATCCTATCTCACCATGCTTTTTATTTTAGCTATTAATGTGCTTTCTAAAATGATATCTGTGCATATTGAAGTTAGTGAAATTAAAGGGGTTAAGTTAGCCAACACTTGTCCCAAACTAACCTACTTATTTTTTTACTGATGATGCATTGTTTTTTCATGAAGTGTTTTGTTCAAGAATATGAAACTTTTAAAACATACTAAAGATGTTCTATTCAACTTTTGGCTAACAAATCAATACTAAAAAATCAAATGTGTTCTATTCATCTAATATGCCTTAGGAGGTTAGGGAGGATATTTGTTATATTTTAGGGATTTCTAATTCAAATGACCTTAGGAAATATCTTGGTTTACCTACTGTTCGGGTAAGGTCAAAATATGATGCCTTATCCAATGTTCTTGAACAAGTAGGAAAGAAAATACAAGGATGGATGCATAATATGTTATGTGATGCTAGCCAATAAGTCTTTATAAAAGCAATGTCAAATTCGATTCCCATTTACCTTATGTTTATGTTCAAATTCTCCAAGAAAACTTGTGCTAAACTTGATAGTTTGGTTGTTAATTTCTGGTAGGGGAAATAAAATCCACTGGAAAAAGTGGAAGGATATAACTAAACCTAAGAAGATTAGAGGGATGGGTTTCAAAGAGTTTGAAGATTTCAACCTAGCTTTTCTTGCTAAGAATGCTTGTGGGTGCTTTATAATCAAAATGATCTTTGGGTTCAAGTCCTTAAAAGTGTTTATTTCAGGCACATTGGTTTTTTACAAGTAAAAAAAGGTCTTAAAATGTCTTAGGGTAGTCTCCTTAATGGCTAAGCCTTTCTTTTAAATCACTTATATTGGGAGATTAGTTTGGGCACAAACACTAAAATCTTCATTGGTAAGTGGATTTGAGGCCTTTTAAGTTTCAAAGTTAATGCTGAAAGCTTAACTGAGAGTGAGAAAGTAATGACTGTCAGTCACATTATAGATTATAGGATTTGGAATCTAGAACCCATAAGATATAAACTCTCTGATAAAGAAATTGCAAAAATTCTAAAAATTCCTATCTGTGAGAATAATTAGGAAAACAGAGCTATTTAGACTGAAGCAAAAAATGGAAACTATTATGTTAAATTAGGTTACAAAGCATCAAGGAAAGGCTAGGATTCCTTCATTTTACCTAATTCTAACCATTCTTGAAGACCTCTTGATAGATTATGGAAAAACTTTTAGGCTTTAAGAGCTCACCTAAAGCTTAAGCACTTTATGTGGTATGACATCCTAAAATTTAGCTTCCTAATTAATTAAGATAATTGAGGTCTAATTGGTGAATTGGGCTTTAAATTCAGCCTTAAAATTAGGTCCAAATCAAAGCTGAGCCATCTAAACTTATAAGGGGAGGGAAAGTCAATAAAGGGTGGCTCTGTTCCACAAGCTGTGGCATGTGTAGTATTTGTTGTAGCATAATATGCTAAAAAGAGAGGGAGAACTCTCTGTACCACACATCGTGGCGTATACAATGTCTACTATAATGCATAAACCAAGTAGGTGTGAAGGGTGCTTTTATACCATATGCTGCAATGCGTGTAAGATGTGTCGTGACTCAAAATTATGATAAATCAGAATGTGTGACAACTCAAAAATAGAAAAGAAAAGTGAGATAGATGAATGAGCTCATCATTTGCTTTAGTAGGGCTTGGAGATTCAAGGCATTAGGAGCATTTTTGAGGTTGTAAATGCTAAAGATAAGTTCCCTAATCTCCTCTCTTCCTTCTTCCTTCTTTTTTAAGAGTTTATGAGTTTGGTTTTGTAGGGGAGTTGATTTTTAGACTTATAGGACTATAGGTCTGCACCTATTGACTTGAATGGAGTTAATGGGAGTTGTCTAAACTATTTAAATATAAGATTTATGATTTTATACAAATTTGGTGGTTGGCCCCCATAAATGTTCAAAAATGACATTTATTGTGGTGGTTAAAGGTTGTTTAATGTAACATCCTAATCTTCTAATATTGTAATTTGTTACTAATTAGGGGTAAATTAGTAATTATTAAATGATTAAAATTTTTTATGGAAGTTTAGTATTTTGACTCCTTAGGATGTTGAATGAACATATATGAGTGGAAGAACCATGTCTCAAAGCAAAGCGTGTGTATTTGGTGAGGATTTTCCTTATTGTGCCATGTATCGCGGCACAAGCTTCCTGCATCGTGGTACATGGCATAAAAAATGACCTGATTTATGTGTGTCTAGCTCATAAGTTTGAGAAGGGAAGAGAGAAAACACAAAAAGGAGAAGGGAAGAGGATATTAGCTGCTAGGACATTGATTTTTAGAGCATTGGAAGGCATTTTTAGTTGAAGACTTATTAGGTAAGCTTCATATAGTCCTTACCTCCAATTTTACTATAATTTCTCTTAGTATGAGTTATAAAAAATTGAATCAAGAAAATTTAAGGGGGT
This sequence comes from Prosopis cineraria, assembly GCF_029017545.1. NCBI lineage: Eukaryota > Viridiplantae > Streptophyta > Magnoliopsida > Fabales > Fabaceae > Prosopis > Prosopis cineraria. Next base: position 11,231,095 of record NW_026555336.1, on the reverse strand, counting down.
AGTTTCTTACTCTATAGTAATAAAAAGGTTCTCAAGAGTTAAATTAAAAGCTTTGTGACTGGTTTAGATTGGAGTGATAGAACTTTGAAGCTTTAAGCTTAAAGTTAACCCTAATTCAAAGAGAAACAGGGGTGAAAATGGACTAAAGGTGAGATGGGATTGATATAAGTGATAGAAAGTGTAAGTGAGGATAAACTTAGATTGACTAAGTGGAAAGAAATGAATGGTTGTGTAACATCCCGAGTTTTAATTCCCTAATTAATTAAACTTAATTAGGGTAATTGAGTAAATTAGAGTGGTGTGTGGCCGAAGAGATCTAATAATCTTCTTTGATGTCATTTCAGGCCTAGTTAAGGGTCCGGTATTGAGGTGAGCTACTCAGCCATCAAAAGGAGAAGAAGAAAAAGAAGAGTTGAAGCTACTGTGCCACACGCCATGACACATAGATTGTCTGCTATGGTGCACAGCCATCTTCGAGCAAGGGAAGACCTCTTTGTGCCATGAGCCACGGCGTGTTGTGCATTCGCCGCGACGCATGGCCATTTTCTACACTTTATCAGACGCAAATTAAGATAGAAAAAGAAAGAAAAGAAAAAAGAGGAGGAAGACGCATGCCACAACTCTACTGGGGTTTGCTTGGGGATTACTTTGAGAGTATTTTGAAGGCTACAAACACCTAAGGTAAGCATCATACCTATTAATCTCCCCTTTTCTTCCACATTTATGAGTCAATAGTTAGGGTTTGATAGTGGAAGTAGGATTTCGGTCCATATGGGTTATGAATCCAAATTTTTGACTCAAATGGAGTTAATGGGGGGTATATTAGAGTATTTAAACCTAGGTATGATGAGTTTTGGTGTCTTGGATTGTTGGGCACCATAAATACTTAAAAATCCAATTTATTATTGGTTGGTTGGGAGTTATGATGCCATTAATGGGAATTTAATGGCTCATTAATGCTATTAGGAGCTAAAGGTAATTATTAAACCTAATGGTTAGGCTCCACCTCTTGTAAAGTGAAGGTTGGGCAAATTAGAAGTAGAGATTGAGGGTTTAATTATTTGAGTTTGAGTTGTTGATGGAATTCAAATTGATTGCTTATAGTTTTGGCTCTTGGTCACTTTTTTTTTAAGTGAAAATTCAAGCTTAGAGGCTAGTTAATTGATGGGTAAACATTTAACTTCTCAAAGGTTTGAGGTAATCGGAGGGAAAACTCTACTTTGGGTAGTTGTATGTTAATTGATTGTTGAATGCTAATGGTGGATATTGCATGCATGATATTGATTTTCATGTAACACTATGCATTAGTTTTCCTTGAGTATATGAACATTTGATTGAGCACAATGCTATTTTGGCTTGAAATGCAAAATGCAAAGTCAGAAGGATTTTATTATGAAAATGCTTATGTTTTGAAAATGAATGCAATAATGAGTAGAGATAATTGTGTGTTAGTCATGAAATGAATTTGAGAAAAAGATGAGAATACACACTTGGGTAGCGCAAAGTCATGAGCCCAACGTGATTGTTGTAATAGTGAGTATATGAAAGTGAAAAGCGAGAACAAGTGAGTAATGGTTTATGGCATGATCAGTGGCAGGAGTTTGCCTAAGGATTTAGGAGTAGAGAAAATCCATATGGTAATCAGCTTGCCCTCTGGTACACGGGGGCTATAGCCTTGTCCTACTATTTATCGAGGGACTGTCCTATAGTTTTTCGAGGGACTAAAACCTAGCTATCTCCACCGATTCAATGAGGAGAATAGCCTAGGGTATCAGACACCCTAGAGATTCGAGAATGGGGGAAGCCGTGGTTGAGAGTGAGTCTTATGATCTTTGGTCGAGTCACGCCTCATGATTGGTGAGTTTGGGCAATCCAGTCACAATAACAGAGCCCTAATCAATATTATAGCCCACAGTTTCAGTCTGAGGAAATAATAAGGATATAAGGTTGGTTGATCATTGCCTAAGTAAATACATGACGTGTCACACGTGCAAAGTGGTGGCAGGTCACAGGAGTATGAGTTTTGTCTCATATGTGAGAATATGGAGACAATGTACCTGGTTATATGAGTAATAAAGCTATAGTGTGATAAGTGATAAAATGTGATATACAGGTATATGTTTTATAAATTTGATCTCCTTGTGCATGTTTTTTGCTTTATAATTGATATATAACTGCACAGGGTAGGTTTAACCTTGGTTACTGAGTAGCTAGACTCTCCCCTCTTCTTTAATACTTTTCAAGCTCTAGATTTAGTGTTGAGAGGGAGAAGACTAAAGAGGCAGGAAATTAGTACATTCCTTCCTGTATGCCTCTAGTTTTTGATGTAGTTGTGTAATAGCATATGTTTGCCAATTCTAGGATGCATATTACCCATACTTGCACTATTTTGGTTTGGAAATGTAAAAATTATATTTTGGGCCCTTAGCCTTGGTTTATGTTATCATATATATGTTTATAGGGCCAAAATACTAGTGCAAGTGTAGAAAGAAGATTTGAATATGTTTTCAATGTTTTGAGTTGAATGCAATGCTATTTAACCTCTCCCTTTGTTTTTGGTAAATTGGGTTTAAGGAGTGAATTTCAATTATAATGATGTTTCAAGGCTTGTGACGTGTTATACTGGTAGTCCTAAGTCCATTGGACATGGTCCAGGTGTTAGGAAAAGCTTTTGGCACTTGTTGAAGGTTTTGGACACCCATTTTGTATAGAAGTGTTGAAAAGTGGTTAAATTGTGTTTGGATGTCCAACTTCTTGGTGTGATTTGTTTTAGAAGTAAAATTCATGCCATTAGTTAGTACAAGACAAGAGCTTTCCATGGACACCTAGATCACATCATTTGGATGTCAGACGGAGAATCAGGGCGAGTCGGAAGTTCCTCAATTTTGCTATCTTTTTGACTATAGAACCAATGAAAATTTATGCAACATGCCGCTGCATAGAGTGCGCTCGCCGTGGCATACTGCTCTATTTTTTAGCACTTGATTTACTGTTTACCGTTTTCAACTTCTTTCACTTTTCTGAGGTATCTCATGCTTCTGAAACCTATCTTTACTCTAATGTGAAAGATTTGTATCGATGTTAATTTGTTTCTATTTAGAAAAACTTGGAATCCCTTATTTTTTAAATTAAAAACTTGGTAATCACTCTTCGGAGTTAATCCCTTGATTACCATGAGCTTGATTTATTAAATGTGTCTAGTGAAGTGAGATATTATAGGTTGGTTATAGCCTTAATTGACAATTAACTGTTTTTGGTCAATTGGGTTAATTAACTAATTGTGTCAATTTTGTATAGATTGATATATTCCGCATGTGAAGTAAGAAAAGGAGCTGGTAGTGAATAGTTAGTGGTTATTGAATCCATAGGTAATCTTTCTTATAATATAAGGGTTGAGGTAATCAAATAATTTTCTTATTTGATTATCTATTACTACTATCTAAAAGTATTATACATAATACATGAAATTGTTTTAAATTGAGCATGATTTGTGGCATTGCATGGTTGTTACATGAAAATGGTTTTTTACTAAACAAATAATCAAAAATGTGTGATTATACTTTATATATATATATATATATATGGGTGTATAGTTGTGAATGTGAATGTATGGTTTATGTGAAAACATAATCATAGGGGTAGGAGTTCACCTATAGAAAGAAGTAGAGAAAGATCATATGGTATTATTCTCCTTAATTCCCAACAAGGTATGGTGTTAGAAAATTGCATCTCCTTAGTACCTTTCAAAGTGCAATGTTGGAGATTATCTCTTTAATATCTATTAAGGTGCGGTATTGGAGATTCAGACTTTTTAGTATCATTGTGATGTGGTGTTGAAAACTATAGTCTAAAAGTAAGATAGAACACTTTTGGCTGGGTGATTCTACGATTGAAGGTGAGTTCAAGGCCAATGAGCATGTGTGTTGGTCTAAGGCAAGCCTATGGTTTTAAGTCGAGGTGATCTAGAGGTTCGGATGGTAATAATCATGTAATATGCTATATAAGTGGTGAATTGTGGTGAATATAGTTTTGAAAGATGTGACATGATATAAATTGATGTGAATTAAAGTGAAATAGGTGTTATATATTATGTTTAAATGTACATTATGTTATGCTTCCTTATGGTTGCATGTGATAGTCAATAGTAAAGAGTTATTTTGTTATTGAGATTTTTATCTCACATAATGGCTACATTTTAAGGGAAAGATTCAAGGCTAACTTAACTTTATCAAAGCTGTGTAGATTTGTTGTGTAATGAACCTAAACTTGTGTGGATATTATGTATATAAGTTGCCATAGGATTTGCTTGCATGTTTTGAGTTGTGATTTATGGAAAGTTGTAGTGATTTTGTAAATCTTAGCCTCTATGTGCAAATGTATGGTAAAATGAGTAGGATGGGCTAAGATTGTGGTGAACTTGTTATAAATGTGGGAATATGTGATTTCGTAGTGAAAATGTGGTGATTATGGCTCAAACTAGTGATTTGTGTGAAATAGTAAAAAGTTGCATTTATGGAAAAGGGTTTTTGTATGGCTAATTTGTGACATATATGTGTATATGCTATATAACATGGTCAATTAAGTGTATTAGGTCCTTTTGAACTTGTTTTAAGGCCAAGAATAGTCAATAAGATAATGTGATCGATTTGAGTGCTTGGGTGCATTAAATTTTTAGAAAAAAGTAGCTTTTTGTATCTAGATGTTCAAATTTTGATGAAACTATTGGATCATATCCAAACTTATCTCATTAGTTAGCTTATGAAATAAGCTTGATGTTGGCACTTGAATCACTCCGATCAGATGTCATATAAGGAAACGGTGTATGTCAAAAGTTCACCCTGTGAACTGTTATGTGCACCATGGCACATGGTGTGCTTATGTTGCAATGCATGACATAGGGGGCCAACTTATGGCTCTGTGCTACATACTACAATGTGGTGCACACTGTAACATCCAAAACTTTTAAATCTGAAATAAATTGTCTTTTGGGTCATATTTGCCTCTAAATTGAGTTAAAATAGAAGTTGGATTGAATCGGGTCATATCAGGGGAGCAAAAGGTGAGTTTATGCTCTTTATGTCATGAGCCACGGCTTGTGTGACGTACACTGTGGTGCACGATACAGCACAGGCATAAAACACATATGTTTTTAGAAAAAGTCAATTTTGGTAAGGGAAAGCCTAGAACTCGAAGGAGAAAAATTTAGGCGCTGTTAGGGCTTCAATTTAGGAGGATTTTGAAGCTAAATTGGGCCTTCAAACTCTTGAGTAAGTTTCCCACCTTTCTCTTCTGCCTCCATAACTCATTTTCATTGGATTTATGAAGTGGCTAAATTTGCTCTGAATAGATTAAGTTATGAGTCTATATTTTAAAGATTTTAAGTGACTTTAAAGGTTGGATTTAAGTTTCTTAACATTAGATAAGTGATAATATGAAGCATGGTTGTTGTTTGGTGTAAGTTGGATTAAGCCCTAGCTTAACTGTGGGGTTTTGAACTGTGACAAGTTTATATATAAGTTGTTATGTTGTGATAAGAGTTAGAAGGAAGCTTGAGGGAATTGTGTGAACTAGTTGTAACCTTAACTAGCCTCTTTATTGAGATTAAGAGTGAAAAGTAAGAGAATTGGAGTGATATTAGTAGCAACTAGTGCTTGGATTAATTGAAAATTTATATATAGTACTTATTATTATAGATTGAGGTGTAGGGAAACTTGCCATGACACAAGAGGAGATTTAATACCACGGGTAACCCTTTTAGTAATAAAAAGATTGAGATAACTAGATAATTTACATTATTTATTACCTTGTATAAGTTATTCTTAAATTGTTCTTGTATGATTTGTTATGTATGTATAAATTTTGTAAAAGTTAACTATTTTAAAAATGAGTGGAGTATTGATTTGTGAAATTTCATGTTTTTGAAGTAAGTTGTAAGATTCATTATATTTTTTTAGAAAGTGGTTTATGCATGGTCAAGTGAAGATATATAATGAAATATGGCATGTTAGAGGGTAGGAGGTCACCTTAGTGGAGTTAGTAGAGATTAAATTCATATGGCACTGTTAAAACCTCAGGATGCCAGATGCAGCTCATATTTCTCCTTAAAGCCCGAAAAAGGGTGCGGTGTTGGAGACTAGTAACAACACCCCCAATTACTTGTAATAAGGGGAACCTATAGTTCAAAAGTGGTTTAAGACACTTTGACCGAGTAGTCCTACTATGGATAGTGAGCTTGGGGATTATACATGTTATTTGGTTCTGTAAAATAGCCTACCAGTTTAGTTGGGAGTATTGGAGGACCGGATGATTAGGGATCACGCATTTTATTATGGTGAATTGTTATAACTTAGCATGTTGATCAATATTATTGATTATCTTAGTTACTAAGATTTTTATCACAGCTCATGGTTATTATTTTACAAGTCCTACTATAGAGTTTGAGCAAGGGAAGGAATCGGGCAAGGATTAGCTTATTAGCTCCACTTGTACTTGAAAAGGTCAATTTTATTTTGAATTGTGTACGTAAACTTAAATGGATGATAAAATGAGTTGCCAACTAGGAATACATGTCATTTTGATTGATTGCACTTGTATTATACTATGATATTTTGTATTTTAGCCCATTGTTGTATATGTTGTGAATATGTGGTGATTTTTGTGGTCATGGGCTAAAATATTAATAGAAGTGCAAGGAATGTTGTATATGTGTGGTGATAATATATATGTGGTGTATTATGTAGCAATAGAGGTCAAATTGTATGTGTGATAGTGATTTTGTACTTTTGGCAATATTAGGTGAAACCGGCATTAAGTGGCCAAATTTTTTGTATGGTATGTTTTTATGTGTTCAATACTCAATCAGGTGTATATTGGTTCATTGGACTTAGTTTAAGCTTCAAAATAGGTTAATGGTATAAGTTTTGAGTTTTGGGCATTTGGATGCTATAAAAACTAACTTTTACATTTGAGTGTCTAAAATTATCATACGATGTTAGATTGTAATGAAACTTGTACCATTAGTTAGCTTATTAAATAAGCTTCACATAGGTGTTTGAATCACTCCAATCAGACATTAAATGTGAAAATGGTGTGCATTCAAAATTTATCCCAAAAAACTATCATGACAAGGGCACATGTGCCACAGCATGTTGTGCACAAGTCGAGGTGCATGATACAGAGGTTGAATTGGCCTCTCTGTGCCATATGCTACAGTGCATAGACCACGAGCCACAGCTTATATGCCAAAATACACAAAAATGATATTTTTAGCTTTATTTTCAAGTGTTTTGCTTCCCAAACTTTTCCATGCTTCCCATATCTTTATAAATCATTAAGTTTGAGCTTAAACTACTTATTTGAAATTTTTTTTATGAGATCTTAAATATTCCAAATTATTTTTAAAGGATTATTAGTTTTAACCCTTCTATATTTAATGTGAGCTTAGGAGCAATCCTTTGTTCCTAATTATCATTATTTATTGTGATTTTGTGGTGAATGTTAGTAATGTCAAGGCAGATGTTACACAATGGTGCATGGCTCAAATTTGACTTTCTTTCTTTTTTCTAAAAGCATACAAGGCCTTTATTGAATGCATATGTTTTCTTTTACTGTGCTAGACTCTATTTGGTGTTGATTTAGTTGAGAACTATGATGATTTTAAAAATTGAGTATTAGGCCCAAGCTTTTAAAATAAAATATTTGATTATAGTTTATGTTGTATGTGGTGATTATGTTAATCCTCTCTTTGTATGGTGATGATGTAAGGGGAGGGTTACATTTAATGCCATTAATAAGGAATAAAGAGTTTAATGATGTTAGTTGAGGTTAATAGAAGTTAATAAACTTAATGGTCATGATTGAATGCTAGAGATTGAGAATATTGGGTGTTTAAAGTGTTGAGATAGAGAGTTTGGATGTTGATAATGATGATATTAATGATTGTAAATGCCATTTGAGCTTAACAAAAGCTTTGAAATTATTTGATATTGAGAGGTAAATTTTTAATCACTCAAAGGTCTGAGGTAATTGAGGAAAATTTATTTTGTATAATTGTATGTTAATGGATTTGAGTTTCCATAAATATATTCTTAACATGTGTAGTTGACTTTCACAATTTTTATTATGTATCACATGTTTTGGAAAAGAATAATGAGATGAATATGACCATGTATTGCTATATTAATGTGAAATCTATAAATGTAATGTGATTAAATAGCCCACGGTTTCAATCAAAAGTATCAAGATGATATAAGGTTAGAGTTGATGATGCATAACATTATAATGTCATATGGTTGCTAAGTTTGTGACAAGCTTTATTCGTGTGATATTGCCATTGTTGCATAGTTAACAGAATTGTGTAATGGCCATCCTAATATGATTATGAAAATTATGATTTCATGCATAAAATTATCAGTTGACATGTACTTGCATAGAACACATATATCCTAGTTACTGAGTAGTTATACTGTCTCCTCTCTTTTAACATTTTATATGCCATATTTTGGGTGTGAATAAAGGAAAAACTATGAAGGCTTAGGAATTTATAATTCCTATTGTAAAGCCTCTCACTTTGTTTTGTTTAAAGCGTAATTATAATGATATTTGCAAATTAGGGATGAATTTTGAATGTACCTACACTATAGTAAATTTCTTGATTAATTTGTTATATTTTAGGCCCTGGACTCTTTGTAATGTAAGTGAGTAATTTACAACAGGGTTAAAATACCAAGGTAAGTATAGGGAGAATTTGTGATGTTGAAAAAGATTGAATATTTTGAGTATATACAATACCAACCTCCCCCTTATGTTTTTGATATTAAGGGGTTAATGGCTGGAATTGTGATATTGGTATTGTGATGTGGATGTGATGTGTTGCACAAATAATCCTAGTTCCATTAAGTGTGATCTAGGTATTGGTTGTGGCTTTTAGTACATAGATTAAGTTTTGGACACCCTTGTTGTGTTTAAGTGTGAAAAGTGCTTTAAAAAGGATTTAGGTGTCCAACTTTCTTATGTAAAATTATTTGAGGTTGAAAAATATGCTAATAGCTAGTTTATATAAAAATATTTTTATAGACACCTAAATCACATTAATTGAACATCAAATGGAGAAATGAAGGGCACCGAAAGTTAGCCCCTATACTACCAAAATGACAAAATTGTGCAGCATGCTTGTAGCGCAAGGCATAGAAAGGAACAAGTTACAGGATATGTGCACATGCCACAGTGCACCCCTCTGTCTTTGTCCACTTGATGTTTTCAATTAGTTTTTCAGCAATTTTGATTGCATAATGGTATCCCATGCTTCCATACTAGTTTTTACTTTGATTTGATCTTATTGGAACTAATTAAAGTATTTAAAAGTTGTAAAAATATGGGATCCCAAATCTTGAAAGAGTTTTAAATGAGATTTTGAAATGTTTTATTATTATTTTAAAGTATGGCAATCATGGTTGGGGTAATCCGTTCGAGTTAGTCCCGTGATTACGCTAAAGTATTTTTTAAGTGTTTTGCTTTAGCCCTTTAGCACAAAGAGAAGCTCTTCATAGGTAAAACTGCTCTCCATCCAAGTCATGTCAGTGTGTAACTGTGGTTTTGAGTCTCTATAGCAACTATTCCTTTATTGCGAGTAGGTAAATGCTGTATGTTATAGATCCCAACTCTATCCAATTTGATAATTTTCTACTAATAAATGTTGAAAGATGGTTACTAGAGAATATTTTGAGTAATACTTCCCTTAAGGACTATGACAAAACTCAAATTATTTTTATCCTTTGGTATATTTGAAAATTTAGATGTAATTTCATTTTTCAAACATACTTTTGGATTGCACTTTGACTTTTCAACTTGCGGATAAAGGTTTTCATTAATTTTTGGATGTTGAATATCTAAAGGAAATTTCTAACACTATACTCATTCAACCAACTCATTGGGTCCCTCCTTCTCAAGGACAATTCAAAATTAATATAGATGGCTCTTTCATGCCGAATCTAGGATCTATTAGGGTTGGAACCATCTCTCAATACTTTGATGGAAGTTGGCTTGAGGGATGGGTTGTTATTGTGAAAGTTAGAACCCCTTAGAGACGAAAGCTATAGCCATTAAGAAGACACTTGAAGTTGTAGTTGTTGCTGTCCTAATGGATATAATAATTGAGACTGATAATCTTGTTGCTTTTCAAACCATTTCTTCAATGAATCTTTAGGAATGTGGGTGGCGAAGTGCTCAAGTTCTAATGGATGTTTTAGATATAAAAAGAAGGATGAGTTGGTATCTTTCTCCTCCATCTAAAGATATAGCAATAGAGTTGCAGATCTTCTAGTAGCCATTATTGCTTCAAAGATGATTATTGTAAAAAAATTTGTTATTTATCTTTCAAAATGCACCCGGATAAAGATTCTAAAAAAAAAACATTGTAATTAAATTTCAATCTATAAAAAAAGAATTTTATTTCTTTTTTCTTTTTGCCAATAAACAAAGCTTTCATTGAAACTAAAATAAGCACAATGTGTAAGTAACAGGAGTTAGCTAACGCCTTCACATGGGTTACAAAATTTTTTATTCCAAAATATTTTACTATGCAAATTAAGATATAGCTAACAACTTGCTCTATTTTATAGTTTGTTTGCTATGTATACTAAAAGGTTGAACAAAACATTTTATTCTAGAATGTATCACCTCGTACAGCTCTTATGCTAAAGGTTTTTTTTGTTTTTTGTTTTGTTTTGTTTTTAGTGAAATGGGAATTATCGTAGAGTTCCGTGAACAAAAAATGCATGTTCCGTATTTCCCATAGTTTCCCACATAAGATAACAAGACAACGCGTATAGACAAATCTTTCATTTTCTTTTTCAACTCATGAGCAATATAGTAATTAATTAAAATAAATTGAGATTAATAAACTAAAGTTAGAATAAAGTCAAGGACTTTTACTGGATTTATATTTGAATACTTTTTGAAAAAATAAGTTTGACAAACAGAAATTTGCTTGAATGAAAAAATTTTAAAATAAATTTAGATGTATAATGGTCAAAAAGGACATAAATTTTATGATAAATAGTTTTGTTTTAATTTGATCTTTTTAAGAAAAATATTAAATTTAATATACAATTTTAAAAATATTCTATATATAATTAAGTATTATTAGCAAACTAAAAAAATGTCAAATAAATTGATAAAATATTAAATATTAAATTCTAAAAAAGCTAAAATAATTGATAAATTATAAAATATTAAATTCTAATTTTTTAAATAAATTGATAATGTTATATGAATAATTGTGCCCCTGTGATTTACAAGTAAACCAAAAGCCTAAAAATCAAAAGAGCTCTTTCTTTCAGCCGCAATTTAAATGGGCCTCCGGACAAAAAGTTATTTCAGGAATTTTTCATCCAAAAATATTCCTGATTTTCTAATGAGTCTCTTGCTCAGGGCTAAAGGCTTTTACACACCGAGACACAACGACGTTCGCATGATCAAGCCAAGAGAAAATTTGGCCCTTTGGAGCTTTGAAGTTTTTGGGTCTTCGTTGTCTCAATTAGTCAATTCTTTCTTCGAGTCTCTATTATCTTCAGTGAAAATATAATAAAAAATAACTTTGAATTCACGTAGTTTGTTTCATTTTATTATTAATCTCTATATTTTTTGGATATTTTAAGTCTTTGTAATTTTGTTTGTCAATGTTTTAAATTCCTCCATGAACAAAATATAAAAACTTTGAAAAGATCTAAAATATTAAAAATTAAAAGTGTAAGGATATAAAACATAAAAAAATAAAATAGGAATCAATAGCAAAATATAAGCAAAATGCAATGACCAAAACTTATGATTTCCCAAAAAAGAAAAAAACTTTTAAGTCCAACTTTAAGATTTTTTAAACTTATTCAAGTTGGCATATTGAATTTGATCTAAATTACTGACTCTACTCTAATATAAAGCTGTAAGTTAAAAGTCCTCTTGGTCTCAGAGTAAGAATTACACTTTGTAGGTACTTTCCCAACTCAACTTAGATTAGTTGGATCCAATGTGACTATCAAATATTGAATGTATTAAAAATATATAAAATTAATTATTTAATTCTTATATTTTTAATTCAATTATTATTTAATTGTAGACTTTAATTTAATACAACCTAATCTTTATAATTTTACTCAATTATAATTTAATTTCTAAACTTTAATTCAGTGTAATTCCAGCATTGTAGTTTTAAGCTTTTAAAACATTAATTTCAAAACTTTGATATTAACTTTAATTTTTATAATTTTATTTTTTAAATTATAAGGAGTAATATTTTAAATCGATAACTGAATTGTAAAAATTGAAATTTAAAAATTAAATTTTAACAAAATAAAAATTATAAAAATTAAGTTGTATTGAATTAAAGTTTAAGTATCAAGATTTAATTGAGTTAAAGTTATAATAATTAAATAATTAATTTAAAAAAATTAGAAGAAAAAGAGACTCACAACAATGTGGTGTGAAAGCGCTCAGATTCCCAAAGTAAAAACAACGGTTATGGTACACAACTTTACATTTATTAGTTATTACACTTTATACAGACGACTTTGACCCTCCAAGTCTTCCACTAGCCTCTGTTAAAAAAAAAAAAAAAAGTCTTCCACTAGCCGAACAAACTTCCAAAATTGCAGTCCCATTGAGGAGCCACACCCAGTCGTCAGCTTCATCCAGAAAATAAAACCAAGTGACCAAAAAATTAGATGTGACATAAATAATAACGCTTGGAATTTTTTAATTATTATCGCAGGGTCTGAGTTTTGAAAGCATGTATGAAGAACATTGTTTGGAAGACAATAACCCCTCATATAGTGTTTAGATTTTTTGATAAATTAATCTTATAGGTATTCATGGTGGGAATATTTTGAGGGAAAAAGAAAAATCAAGTGTATCAGCTTGAATTGAATTCAATTAACACATCAACCCCATTTTTCTCTTTTCTCTTTTCCCTTTTAAATCGATTCCTTGAATTAAGATACTTTCAATCCTTTTTTCCTTTGCATATAACCTTAGTTTGATAATGACGTTGATTCATGGAATTATAAAATTTTTAATCTCTCAAGTTTTAATTATTAATTAATGTTATTAAGTTTCATTTTTATAGATTCTGTCCCTTATATTTTCTCAAATTATCATATCAGTCATTTAAATTTTAAAATACAAATTAACTTTTAAATTAAGTTAATATGAAAAGTATATTAATGACTTGCATCACATATGTAATTAAATAAGAATAAATTAATCTTTAAATAAGTTTAATTTTTATCAATCTAATCCCTTATGTAGCATTTGTTCTTTTGATTTTAAAAATTTTTGAACTTGTTTTTTCTTACCTATATAATTACAGTTTTTTTCATTATGACTATCATAAATGTTTCCTTATTCATGTTAGTAAATTTAAATAATGTTACCTCATTTTTAAAAAATAAAGACAAAATTAATAAAATAAATTTAAAAAATTAAATTAATAAAAATTAAACTTGATGAGCCAAGTTGTTTGACAATTGTAAACTTACAGAGAAAACATACCTAGCATACCTAACGACATCCATGCACTTGTTGAATCTCTACACGAAAGCAGAGTTACTGTGAACTCCGTTCGTACTCATAGCTAATGTCACTCACAGAGAGGAAGAAAGAGAGGACACACTGCACGTATGCTCTGGAAAATGGTTCAGACCATTATCATATAACCTTCACGCATGAAGTAACAGCAGGGCAACGTGTGGATATGGTTGATACGATCGTACTCACCATTTTTCAATTAGTAGGAGAAATTACACTTAAGAATCCGGGTATATTGCATAAAAAAAACTCAAATTTTCTTAATATTTGGACAAAACCCTATTCTATAATTAGGTCTGATCCGCGAAGAGAGGATATAACAACAAGGGATTCATTATCCCTTTATTCATTCATTCATTCCAAAGCGCGTTCACAAAACGCTTAACCTCAAAGCGTTAAAATCTATTTTGCCAGCAAACTTTGAAAATCACCTCTTTGACCTTTGTCCTCTTGTTGTTTTCTCGAAAGCCGCTTCTATGTTCGTGAATCTTGACCAATTCTTCAAAGCCATGAAAAGCTACCATGTACAACCTTTATCCCTTTCACAAGGCAGCCACAACCACTCAAATTTCTCAGCTTAATTATGAAAGCCACATGCATCAATTCGCCTCCTGGTCCACCCTACGGCTATATTGCTGTCCAGACATTGATTTTCAACATATCCTTTTTCTTGACCCTCATTAACGTGAATATCTAACCTGTGTCAGTGTCACTGTCTTTAATTATAAAGTTGTCACGAATTTCTCGACCCGGTAACAACAATTTTCTTGACTTTATTGGCGCCATAGTAGTCAGGGCTATGCTTACAAGGTTTTTGTTGTTATGCTAATTTAATATTAGGGGATTGTCGTTATTGTTTGTGTTAATAATCATGAGGGAAGAAATGCCGCGGATAGAGAGAAAATTATGAGGGAAAAGGGAAGAAAATGCACTCACCTTGTGCTGGAGAAGCATCAACACCGTGCTTTAATGGCTGTTTTTCATCTTCTTTTCTTGCTTCTGAGGAGTCTCATACTGATACATCTGTGAATGGAAGCAGATCAGGCTATGATTTTGTTGCAGCTACTTGTTCAACTCTTCATCCAAATGCTCAGTTCACTAACCATGAGGCTCTTCCTTCTCTGCAAGAGTCATATTTGAACTTCACAAAAGCTTTTCCTCTATATTCCAAAACCCTTAAGGCTGATCAGATTAGAGACCAAGAGTATTATCACTTGAATTTCTCTAACCTCTGTTTTGATTATACTGGAAATGGCCTTTTCTCTTATGCTCAGCGGCAACGGTCCTGCCCAGGAACTTCAATCGCTTCTTCCTCTTCATCTCATCCTCCTCCATTAATTCCTTTAGAACCTCCATTCTTTGATATTTCTTACAAGTCTGTGAATTTGCATTCCCAGGTAGTTTACGGTGGTGATGAATCAGAACTAGAGACCAGAATCAGAGAAAGAATTTTGGCATTTATGAATTTCTCTGAAGATGATTACGCTCTCGTATTCACTGCCAATCAGATATGTGCTTTCAAGCTTCTAGCTGATTCCTTCCAATTCACACCTAATGGAAACCTCCTCACAGTTTATGATCACAAAAGTGATTCATTAGATGAGATGATCAAGAGCTGTTACAAGCAAGGAACACATGTTCTGTCAGCAGAATTCTCATGGCCCGATCTTCGGATCAACATGAAGAAACTAAGGAAGATGATTATGAGCAATAGGGATAAGAAAAAAAGAGGCCTTTTTGTATTCCCAGTTCACTCCAGAGTTACTGGATCACCATATTCATACATGTGGATGTCCGTGGCTCAAGAAAATGGTTGGCATGTGTTGCTTGATGCTTGTGCATTAGCACCTAAAGAAATGGACACTTTAGGTCTATCTCTGTTCAAACCTGACTTTCTTATTTGTTCATTTTACAAAGTTTTTGGAGATAACCCTTCTGGGTTTGGCTGCTTATTTGTCAAGAAATCTAGCATCTCTGCTTTAAACGATTCACCAAGTGCCACCAGCATCGGAATTGTGAGTCTCATCCCAGCATTGAGAAAACCAGAATCCATTTCTGATGAAGAAGAATCTGAGCCCGAACCCCAATCAGAGCCCAAATCAAGCAAAAAGGTTGAAACTTGTGGCAGATTAGAAGTGGAATTGAGAGGATTGAATCATGCAGACGAAGTTGGGCTAATAGGGATCAGCAGTAGAGGAAGGTATCTGGTGAACTGGGTAATCCGTGCACTGATGAGTCTGCAGCATCCAAACTCAGAAACAGGGTCTTCTTTGATAAAGATCTATGGATCGAAGATAAACTCTCACAGAGGGCATTCGATTGCATTCAATGTGTTTGACTGGAAAGGAGAGAAGATTAATCCGTTGCTTGTGCAGAAACTAGCTGATCGGAACAACATATCTTTGAGTAATGCGATTTTGCAGAACGTGAAGATGAATGAACGAGACTGGTGTGAAGTGGAAGGTGCGGGCCAACTAAGGAAGAAGACGATGACGACGAAACAGGATTGTGGGATATCAGTTTTGACGGCTTCACTAAATTTCTTGACAAATTTTGAAGATGTGTACAAGCTCTGGTCGTTTATTTCCAGGTTCTTGGATGCAGATTTTGTAGAGAAGGAGAGATGGAGGTATATCGCCCTCAATCAAGAGACCCTTGAGGTTTGAACAGTATATTGTTTTGTATGAGATCTCACTATAAACGAATTTTTGACAAGAATGTGAGATTTCAATAAAATTTAGTTAGTACATTCAATTCCAATTGCATGAGACTGTATGACGGGAAGGCTGTCTTGTTCTTGAAAAAATCATTCTTTTTATTTAATATATCCTTTTAAAATATTCTTTTTAGTTATATTTAGGATAAATTTATTCACTGGTCAAAAAAAATGTTGTGCACAGAAAATATGAACTAATTTTTTTAAAATTTAAAAATATGACCATTTTACATTGATATAGAAAAGATTTATTATTAAAAATTTATAAGAAACTAGTGTTCCACCTTGTGCAATGCATGAAAAATTTACCTATCTTATGAACTCTTATAAATGATCAATATTTTAATGTGGCTCATAATTTTTTTTGTGATAAACTTGAAGCATAGCTTTGCTCAAAAAAGATAAACTTGGGGTAATCATTAGTAATATCGATTATACAATTAAGAATTATGGAGATATATTATATAGAAGATGATGATGAGTTGGTGATTTAATGGACATCATAACACAATACTTACTGGAAACCAGTTTAACAGATTTTAATTGAGTCAAACATAGATTTCACTAATTCATAAGGAGGAGCACAATATCTATGAACCAAACAAATAATTTTCCTTTTGCTGAATATGATAGTAAAATCTGTCTCAAATACCACTCAAAGCTTATCATTTCAAATAATTTTCCTTTTGTTGATAGGGTCTTGGAGATTGTTCTTCCTTATGCAAGCCCATAGGCGGTTCACAATCTAAATACAACCATTTCATTAATTAGTAATTTTGATAGAAACATATAAAAATGAACAAATCGATGACAAACTTCAAAAGTATCAATATGAACATTAGTCCTTGTCAACATTGGCGCGCCAACAATAACATGCAGTTTAGGGGAAACACCGAAACACCACAAAGTTTGTTAAGACATTTGGGGCCGCCTCTTCTCTTTGCTTTAGTTTTTGTGTTGCAACAAAGAACACATCACTTATAAACCAGTCAATCATAAAAGTTCATGTTTGAACAATATATGACAAATAATGTTAGAAGATAATTTTTTATATGCGTTTTATAGATAAGAAGAAATGATTTTCAAGAGAAAAGGAAAAACTAATACAAGTGACAACAGAAACATTCGAGCCATGATAACCTTTGTTTTATTTTCAATAGTTATCCTAGCAATTATCCCCTTAATTTATTCAAAAGTGGAAGTGCATCACTCCTTTCATAGTAGCCACGAAATAAAAACAACTATTACCTTAATCACATCATTGCTGTTCAACATCATTGTTTGCAATGTTATAACTATCGAAGACCCGTCCAAATCCAACGTAATTCCAAATTATAAGATCAATTTTAAAAGGCCATACACAAAAATCCCAAACAAATAGTTATGCTTTATCCAAATCTTCAACTGCAGTCAACAACACAGGTTCTAAAGTAGTGAATAAAGCCACCAAAGCATAAGCAATAGAGTGTATGCCATTATTCCATTCTGAATCCATAAAATTTGGAATAACAACAGGTATAGATAGAAAAGACATACCACATAGGAGACGGTGGAACCTCTAACAGCATTGAAGGACGGAAAAGATCCTTCATCACCCCATTCTCATACCTAAGCAGCAGCACTTTCACTGACTTTGTACTAGACATCAAATTATGTCTTCAATTCTTATTTCATCTTTTCTGATTTTGAATCAAACATCGAAGCATCCTCAAATCCAGGTTGTATCAGCTACAATTCTTCCATCTTCATTCTTCGTGTATAAGAATGAGACAAAATATGCACATAATTAATAACTGCTTTATTCATCATTATTATATTGCGCACTGATAAATCATATATTTTACACACTTTTGTTTTATATTTTTGATCATATTTTATTTATTTAAACCCTTATGTGAATGGTTTTAACATTGAATTTAATCATTGGCTCATGTGCAATGAGTTTTAGCATTAAGGGTATTTTAGTCATTGTGCTTATTTTATTGAAATTAATTGTTTTTAATTTAGAATTTCAATTCCTTAGAACATTTTATTAATTGAAAAAATTTTATTTTTATTTTTAAGATTTTTATTTGGTTCAATTTCATTAGATTGATTTGGTTTTGTTTGTTTTGTCTTTTAAAAAACTTAAAGGGCAATTTAATCATTTTGTTTTTTAAATGAGAATTAGGTGCTGCAGAATGGAAAAAAGAATTGGGGGCTGAAATAATAAAAAGTAAAAAAGAAACAGAAGCTCGTGCACGTGATCGTCTTCTCGTTTTGAACTGAATGTAGAATATCGCTCATAATCTTTCCTCGGTCGCACAGCTTCAACGCACGTAAGCATTCATCTCATTCATCTCAGTCCGAGTTCGGTCACCGCTAGACAAATGATCACTCATCTCCTCACATCTTCCTCTGGGTTCAGAGTTCGTGGCACACAGATTGCACAGCCACCACACGCCAGAGACACCAACGCTTATCTTCATCCTTCGCTCAGTTTCAAAGTTCATTCGCACATCATCTTCTTCAGTTTTAGTTTATCTTGTTGCATACAGGATCGATCATCCCCTCTCGAGCAGAGGTTCAATGCTCACGCACAGAGTCGCACACCAACGTAAATTCTCCTCTCGGTTTAAGTTTAGTCGCACACCATTCACAGACTCATTCCTTCAAGCATTCATCCATGGCAGCTCCTTGTGGATCTCTTCTTCATTCAGTAGCTATGGAGAGTGAGATGAGAGGCTAAATCTTCAAGGATTCACCAAGAAGATGAAATTCCAATTCAGCTTTTGATTAGAGACTTTGGTTCTGTATAGCTCAAATTTGATTCTAGTTTATTGTTTTGGTTTTGAATTTAGTTCATTGATTCTGGTTAAATTGATTGAATTAATTTGATGTCTTGTTGAGGATCAAATTGCTTTAGTTTATTTTTTTCACTGAATTTGTGCACTTCAAATGTTTGAGTTTATGTTTTAATGGTTATCACTTGCTGAATTCAAATTTTTCTTGATTCTTGCTTGATATTTTTGATTCATTCAACTTCTATTAGGTCTTAATGAGAAGTTGATTATCCAGATTCAATTGTTCTACGTGTTAGAGTGAGGTTTAGCAAGGAACAAATTCAATGAGATTTATTTTATCAAAGCTTGGCAACTGTTCAAAGGTTATGTGTCTTAGTCTAAGCCACATTTACTTAGTCTTAGTGGTCACTAGGCTTTTATTTTGTCAATTGAGTAGGGACTGAACTCATTAAATTAAGGAGTTTAGGATAGTGGAATGGATTCAAAACTTGGAGAATTCACTCATTTGCTTGTTCAATTCAATTTTATTTCTTCTCATTCTCACTTAAAATTCAAAAAACCAAAAATACTTATCTTCTTGATTTTTGTCAAACCAATATTGATTTTAAGTTGTAGAGGGTTTATGAATTGAACTTGTTTGCTTAACTTGCTCTCTTGGGATTAGAATGACCTAGGATGTACTCAATTACATTCTATTTTTTTGAGAAGTTTGATACAACTTATGCCTTTTCAAGTGGCAATGTTTCAAGGAAGCAATATCGCCAATTAATTTTAATTCATTTACCATTGTTTTAATTTGTTTTTCTTTGATTTTTCACTATCTTGTGTAGATTTTCAGATCTAAAACCAAGCTGAACATTGTTGTTGTTAGCTCAAAATTTGTCCTAACTTTAAAATTGAATTAGGAACAAATGAAAAGGAGTTTGTACTTGGGACTAGATCTGTTAAAAAGCTATACATCTTAACTTTGATTCCACGCTAGGAGTGCAAATTTTGGACCTAGGAGATTTACTGTACATCTGTTGCAAGGCAATAAGGTTCTAAAAATCTATTACAAAAATCTAGAATTTTGTGTCATCTTTAAGTGCACACAAATTTCACTCTACTTGTCTAATTTGCTTGATTCTTTTCTCATTTCATTCAATATGTTTGGCTCATCTTCTGATTTTTCCATTAACTTGGTGAAAAGACTGATAAATTCTGACAAGTTATTCTAGGGGTAGTCTTGAATCTCCAAAATTTTTAACTTACTTATGTGAATTTCTGGGAGCAACTAAGAGGGAATTTTGATCTAAAACTTTTGTATTCATCTTGTCTATTTTAGGTAAAAAGTTCAGAGGAATTTGACATAGGATTTAGCTTTTGTGCTGCTCACAATCTTACTAGCTCTAGATTGATATTTGTTGTCAGTTTAGAAAAGTGGACCAATATTGAACGAGCTTTTTCACTTCCTACTCATCCAAATTGCATGATTTTTGTTTCTAAATTTTCTTTCACATCTTAGCTGCATTTTCTACGTTTATAGTTTTTCCTAATTCTTTCATTTTCATTTTTGAAAATAAGGAGAAAAATTCTGCTGCTGTTGTGTTTTGTTTTGCTTTCAGATTTTCAGATTTGTATGTTTTTTGACTTTTTAAGTGTTTTTTTTAGCTATTTTAGCTTATCTTAGAGTATTTCATGTCCAGTAACTCTTGTTTAAAAATTGAGAAAGAATTTATTGACTTTAAAACTCAATACATCATTGCTTCTTCCTTCACTTTTTCATAGATAAATCTTTTGTTTTAGAAAGTATGGCAAACAATGGTGCAAATAATAATAGATATGTGCATAATCATAAGGCAGTAATTCCTATTAAAGGAAGTTTTAGAGGAATGTCTAGACCTAAATATGCAGTTAGAGCATGTGACTTGAATGTGAACTTGCAAAAAAATGTTAACTGTGAAACCAAGCCTTCTCTAATCAATGCCTTACCCCTAGTTTAGATTTAATCATTCGATGCAGGCTCTAATGTTGAAGTAGGCTTCTTGGATCTTTTTAGAGTTCTAAACCTCTTGGATGACCGAGAAGGTGATTTACTTCCTTCTCTAATAAGAGCTTTAATGAATTTCCTCTTCCTTGTTACCTCCTTACTGGTTCTCTTTCTAGTCTCCTTTGTTCTTGTCATCACAGTGATTTTGAGAGAAAAGATGAATTTAGGTTGAAGAAAGAGATCAAATCAGAGTGAAGTGAGGAACAAAAAGTAGATTAGAAAAGATAGGTAAATCAATTCGAGTGCCAAAACGGCTAAAGAAGAATTAGGGAGGCAGTTAAGAAAGAAAGATAGAGTAACAACTAGAAAAAGAATGTTGGTTCACATGTGAAAATGAAAGGCAGACAAGGAAGGTATATATAGAAAATGCAGGATCACACATGAGACGAAGTCATTTCACACATGTTTTAGCACCTATAATTGACCAAGTGCTATTTCTCGTCTGTGACAAGGTAGTTTCACATGTGATCTGGCAGCAAGTATAACATTCAAAATTTGCACAATCAATACAAGTAGAATTAAGCATGGTCACAAATTATTTTCACGTGTGAAATGACCAAGCTAGAATACCATGCTCTCAGGAAGACATTTCACGCAAGTGAGCCTTCCTTTATTGTGGGTGATTTAGCACATCTTAGAAAGAATGATATATTATGTGCTATTTCACGCAAGTAGAACAAATGTTTTCTCATGTGATTTAGCACAATTCTGAAGTGAAGATACCCTATGTGCTATTTCACGCAACTGAACAATTATGTTTCACCCGTGATTATACAGCCACATAGAAAATAACATAAAATCAAGCAATTTTATACAAGATATGGAAATAATCTTTACATAAAACATTCTATAACAGTAATAACTAATCTCTTAAACACATTATACCTAATCTTCTGACCTCTCTCTTTAAGATTCAACTTGATGCATCCCAAAGATGTCAAAATTCAAAGATTAAATCCTAAAAAAACAACTTAAAATAACTCTGAAGCTTAAATTAGTAAAAGATCCAAAATGTAATTCAATTTAAAGTTAAGAATCTTGCAGCTCATTGAAATTTACCATTCCTAATTTCCTTCTAATGAATGTAAATTGCTCTTTAGCTAGAGGTTTGGTGAAAATATTTTCTAGATGCTTGGTAGTAGGCAAAATTCCAATATGATATCCTTCTTTTGCACATGATCTATTAAGAAATGATGCTTTATCTCAATGTGCTTGGTTCTTGAGTGTTAGACAGGATTCTTTGCTATGTTTATAGTGCTGGTGTTGTCATATTTGATTGGAATTTTGTAACACTTGCCCTGAGTGTTATCCAAAAATCACACAATTGAAATAAACTAAGTGTGATTAAGAAATTAATCCTAAAACTAACTTAGAAAACAAACCATTTAAATCACTAAGCAAATACACAACTGCAAATTAAACATTTAAAGCCTTTAAAAAAAATGTTATAGGTTCTACCTATAGCGCACAGAAGCAAGTTAGATGAAAGAAGGATAAAAATATGCTATCATGACAGCATTAAATTGCTGTCATGCATGACAGCTCTCCCGAGTCAACGTCAGGGAGGCACCGTTCTGTCTTCCGATCTCCGATCGAAGAAATTTTAAATCTCACATGTCACATTCAAAGGATACTATAAGTGTACCAAATTTTAAAAAGATCCAACAGTCGGATTAAAAATTGGATATGTTATAAATTTGGTCACTTTTGTTGTCATGACAGCTTTAGCTGTCATGGCAGCACTTCCGGACCAACTTTTAGAGTGCACCATTTCATCATCCGACCTCCGATCGGAGTGATTCCAAAGCTCACATGTCACTTTTTAAGAATACTATTAGCATACCAAATTTTGAAAAGATCCAATGGACGGATTGAATTTTATGCAGGTTACAATATAACTACTGTAGCTGTCATGACAGCAAGACAGCACCTCCAGACCAAATTTTGAGTGCTCCGTTTCTCCATCCGATATCCAATTGACATGATTCCAAATCCCACATGAAGCTTATAAAAGGTTTTACTTGTGACCCAAATTTTAGAGAAATCCAACGTCGGATTAAGATTTGGATACCCGATGCAAAGTGCAGCTTTTTGATAAAAACTATTTTCAAAATTGTCCAAATCTCATCCTAATGGTCACAAACTTGTGGGAACACTTTGGACACATCAAATAAGACTAAAAACACCTGATAGAACATTCAAATGATGGAAAACCCCCATACATCAAAATTTGACCACCTGGGTGCCATTTCACAAAATGGACCCTAAACCCCCAAAATGCACAAATCATACAAGAGTGGTCACAAATCAATCTAAATATCATGTATTTATATAAATATACATATGCTAAACATTTTCACTTGGCTCAGAGCTCCTTGTGAGGCCCACGCACCCACTCTCTCTATCCAAGGTGTATGTTTGCCCATAGCACATCATTTGCAATGCAACTACTTTGCATTTGCTTATAAAATCACATATATATCAAAATAAATATCTACTTGTAATAGAAACTTGGTCTACTAAGTGAATCCATCAAAACCACACACCATAACCAAGTTTCCTAGCCACAAGTCTGCAAACAGACAAAAATTCATACACAAGCACACAATCCACACATATTCACACACACATACATAATCATATCCTACTGGCACCCTAATCCTAAATACATTACAATATATTTGGTCAAAAGAAAGGGTTGTAGTTCTTTACAAATCACAAGCAAACCCCTAGCTTTGCTCCTTTCCCCGTCCACCACTGGATCCTTCACCTGGACCTATAATATTGAAAAGAAAGGGGTGAGACAACCACAGTCTCAGTAATAGAGAAATCTACATTGATTATTACAAAGTAAGCCATAATCAAATAAATGAATAATAAATTCAACATAGTATATAATTTAGCCATTTAAAATGTATGAATGCATGACCTAGGCCGGTATGGCCTTTCATGACCAACAGAATGCCCCTGACACTCTTTAACTCGCAGGTAAACCTTATACCTACTTGTACCTCCACAGGCACAAAACATAGTCTAAGGCATGATCTAATCCACCGAACCGCCTATGCCCCTTCGACGTGAATCCTGAGCAGTCAAAGCTAACTCCCTCCCACAGCTAGCCCGACTTACTCTCCATGTGAGGGCTACCTTGGCCTAGGCACTCAACCTCACACTTCATATGTCGGATTCCCTCCCCCACTGAGAGGTGTCGAACACTCAATACACTAACCACGTTAGTGCACTGAGCCCACAATACGTAAGACAACACTGAGTACTGACAGTGTGCCATAAAATATCAAAAATCCACACCTTCTCATTGGTGAACTCCCACCAAGATCATGCCTTTTACTCTTGTCTATCTTTCCTGAGTATTGACCATTCAACACTCTAAAGTAGTATAACATTTATAAATCTCGTTTCCATAAAAACATTGTTATTAAACAATTAAAAAAAACATAATTGCACTATAATCAAAGTAGTACACCATAACCCCTTATAAAGCACATTTAATCTTTTAAAACATGTAATGCATGATAGCTAGTAATATTTATTTAAAAATAGCTAAAACAGAGTAATAAAAAATATAAATTTCCCCTGTTACCTCAACCCTTTGGTACCAAAAGGGTTCATTTTGTACAAAATAGAACTTGGCTTGTTGCTTAACTTCCGAACAAATTCCACCAACAATCCCTACAATATATAAGTGATCCACATCACTTATCATGTCAAATAGCATTAATGAAGACTATAACTCATACCACACAACTTGGGTCTATGAGCCATAATCTATCCCAATGGTCCATATATTTAACCAACCATTCACATAGTATCACTTAACCACCAAAATCATTTATTAGCCATCACTAGGCTAAATTTCCAGTTTATATAAAATTTTTAATCAATTAAAAACCTTTACTTAGTGCCACCAACTTTCACCATTAGCCCTTATAATGAAAACCAAACTTAATTTAAATCTTATTGGGCTCAAATAGCAAAATTATGACTAAATCAATAAGCTTAAACCATTGAAGAGCAAAAACCCAATTTCTCAGGATTTATTTTGTGCCCAAAACACCTCTTTTCATCCAATTATCCACTCAAAACATTAGATCACTATATAGAAACTCAAAACATGCTCCCTAGGATCCAAAGAAACAAAAGCTTACAAGAATAAAGCCTTTGGGATCAAAATTCAAAAATCTCCTCTTCCAAAAATTGAAGAAAATTAAGAGAAAGAGAAGAGGATTGAAGTAAGGAGTTTACCTGTCGTGTAGCCGAGCTTGTAACGGTCGCAAAGACTCCTAGATCCAAGCCTAACTCCCTCCCTTTCTCTTCTCTTCTTCCTCTCTCCCTCTCGTGTGTTTCCTTTCCTTTCCTTTCTCTATGTTTCTGCGTCTCTTTTCCCCCTATAAAAGCTGATCTAAAAGTTTGGAGAAAATTACAAGAAATGGCCCAACATTTTTTTATTATTGCACAAAAGCCCAAGTCAACTATGGTAATTTTTTTCCATAGTTAAAAATCAAATAAAACCAAACTTTTGCTTAGTAAAATTCAAACTCTGGGCCTCTATTAAATTATTCTAAATTTTAATTTAATTGTAGATATTTTATTTTATTTTTTTAAAATAAATTTGAGTCTTAAAATTTTTAGGATGTTACAAATTTTCCTAAAATAAACTCCCAGATCTTTCAATTTTTGTTTTAACCATAGAATTTGTGCACAACAGCTTCCAACTGTAAAGTATTCAACTTCACATGATGATAAAGACATGCTATTTTGTTTCGTACTGAACCATGATATTAATGAGTTACCAAAGAATTGATAAATTTTACTTGTGCTCTTTCTATGAGCCAATATTCATCAAATAAGGCTTCTTTAAAGTCAATGGGTTCAACATTAGAAAGAAATGCACTGAAATAGCATACTTCTCTACATGAACCTCTTGTCTTAACTCTATCACCCAGCTTAAAGCACTAACTAGCTCTCGTTCAAATTTAATCTTTAGTAGTAATGATGCTTCTTCCTCTCATTTATCCACTTTTCCTTTAGTTAAAAATGATTCTAGGCGTTTATGCTTCCTCCCAATCTTATGGTCCCAAATGCCTTGATTGACTTAGGTGTAGCAATTAACATGATGCCTTCTCATATTTCCTCATCTCTCAACATGAGAAATCTTCAAGAATAAAATAGCCGATAGAAGTACAAAAATGCCTAAAGGGTTACTTGAAGACATTTTAGTAAAAGTAAAAGGCCTTGTCTTCCCAGTTGACTTCTATATCCTAGATATGCAAAAAGGAGGAGAGGGAGAACTCATTTTAGGAAGACCTTTTTTGAGAACAGGCAATACCATCTTCAACATGAAAGAAGCTAAGATGACTAAGGAGTTGCTTGATAAGAAAATTGAGTTTGATATTTTTGAATCAATTGAAAAATCTTGTGTACATTATGAGTTGAGTGTTATTAGTATATTAAAGACCTTTCTTCACTTGATCTTGATTCCATTACTTGTTCACATAAGAATGACGAAGAGTATGCAATTGACATTTTCACTTGAATAGCATACCTTCTTGCATTTGCATGAATAATAAATCTTGTGATAGTTGCATTGACATGATAAATTTAGATAAGAGTGTGAAAAATTATCTTGAGCATTTTGGGATGGGTTTTCACTTTCAGTATGCTCTTCTCATGATCATACATCACATATACTTAATGCATTGAATTGGTCTTCACTTGCTTCACCTATTGTACTTATAGTGATGATATTATGTGTGCAAATTACATGAAAATGGTTTATTTGTTTTCCAATTTGAAGGAGAATGATATTTTAGAATCTAGTGAGCATGTTACCTTTGATTTCATATCATTAAATGAGAAAAACATTAATTATACATCATAAACATTTCTAAACTCAAAACAGTCCATTAGTGAGCAAGCTTCACTTACTCTTGCTTCTTTGTATAAGTTGCTTGATTTGAATGAGTTTGGTAAATTGAGAATTGATTTTGGACTTTCAAATGCATCCTCTTTTGACTTAAATGATGTATGTGAAGTTTTAAAACAAGGTAGCTCTGTCTCACTAAAATGCATTGATGATCCTTCTTGTAATACTCCTAGAACTTTGAATAAGCTTAGTTCTTATTTTTGTAAAGATTTAGACCATGTATTTTGTTCTTTTGCACCTAATCTATAAAGTCCCAACTCAATATGAGATTTACCATTCTTATCACACAATCAACCAACACAAGACTAATAAAATATCAAAGTAATAGCCCTTTTTATTTGTTTTCAAATCATGAGATTCTAACTTTTTAAAACACATATTCAAATAAGGGATAGCAGAAGCGTAAATGCATTCATATGACTAAAAGAGACACAAAATCTCAACCCTAAATAAGGGCCATGCACTATGAGTACAATACGTGCACCATAACACGTGGCACAAAGCCACACACTCTATTTCTAGCTGCACCATGC
The DNA here is from genome assembly GCF_029017545.1 of Prosopis cineraria. Classification (NCBI taxonomy): domain Eukaryota; kingdom Viridiplantae; phylum Streptophyta; class Magnoliopsida; order Fabales; family Fabaceae; genus Prosopis; species Prosopis cineraria. Next base: position 11,203,512 of record NW_026555336.1, on the reverse strand, counting down.
ACTACGGCATGAGACGCCATGCGCCGCGATCCGCCTGTCCAAATTTTCTACTATCATTTGATAGCAAAAATGATAAACTTTTGGCATATGCTGTTTTCACATTTGATGTTCGATTGGAGTGATTCAAGCACCCACATAAAAATTATCATGTATACTAGCTAATGGAATAAGTTCAAATTCAATCTGATGGTCTGATCTAAAATTAGACACCCAGGTACAAATCTTTCAAAAACTTATACCCTAAGTGCTCAATTCTCATTCCTTATCTCATTGGATCACTTTAGGCCTTGAACTAAGTCTAAATGAACTATATACACTTGATTGACACTACATATCACATATATCACATCAATAGCCCATTTTGGCCTCTCAAAGCCATAATACACAATTATGGTCTAATATGTGGAACATACATAAACAACACATATTCATGTATACAACTAGACTTGTTCCATTTTCAACCCTCCAACTCTTACATATGGGGCTCCGGCTTACCATATGGTTGACAATCATAAATGTACTCAACTCTTTCAAATGGGGCTCTGCCTCACCATTTATGTCAAGTTCTCACATAACAATACAATTCACAATCAACATATAATCATCACATATATATACAAGTAGAACAAGTTACAACACAACATATACTTGCTTAATTTACATTTAAGCCTACCCCATGTACCCTCCTCTGGGGTACCCTCAACATAATGCAACACCATATATATATACAAGCAAGATTCACATACATTTATGCATCTTGGTTGGCAACTTAAGTCTATAAATGACTTTATACATTCATTTCATTCAAATAGTAGTCATACCACTACTAGTAAAGCTACTCTTTCCTTACTTCCTTTCCCAACCTTCTCACGCTCTCTTCACCTGTGTTCAAAAGTAATAGAGTGAGACATATGTAGTAACTCTAAGATAACCCCAATTATTAGTTAGTAAACAAAATTATAAATAAGCAATAAAGTAGCATGTGTATCAATAAAAGTAATATCATATGCAAATACATGGAGTCATTCTCATCAATCTCATTATGCTCATACGAATGCATTCTTGGTTCCCTCTGGCAGAGTAACCTCTACGCTTAGGCCAAGTCTTCCAGTTATAAGGAATAGGGCCCACCATGCCACTGCTCAGACTAGGTAAGCCTCTTTATCTATGGGTGGTCTCTTAAGCCTATCATGGCGGAGTTAAACTTAATGCTCTAGATTATTAAGACTTCCTAGCCTTATACAAAGTAGGAACATGATCCCCTACCTTAGTCTAGGTCTGTCATGATAGAGTTAAGCTCTACACTTTAGATCATTAGGATTCTTCTCCTGGTCTGTCCTGGCGGAGTCAACCTCTATGTTCTAGATCATCAGCACTTCTTAGACCTCCTCATGATAGGGTTGCGTCCCCTTACCATAATCCAAGGTATATCTCATGGATGCAATGCATGTCAGTGCACGTGCCACCTCAAATTCATTTCAATCAATACTCACACATTCACATGTATATGCTTTCATAATATTGCTACTCTATCAGTTCACAATACAATGCACGTAGTTATATCAAAATACTTGCAAATAATTTCACAAACAAACAAGTAAAAGGGTTACTCTAATTACCTTTAACCCTTGTTACTAAGGGTTACCAATCACACTAAGCTCCTAAAGGCACAGATTCTCATGAGCTACTTCATAGGTGCTCAATCTACATAACATAATGCCCCTCAATCAATTTTCAACATTTACATAGGCATTGATTCGACCAAGCTGAATCCCTTAACACAAAAAATAGTTCAATTGAACCCTTTTGAATTCACTTATCTATTACTTATAATCATTAGTCCTATAGACTACTTAAACAACTATAACAATCTCCCAACACATTATTCAACTAAAATCTTGTCATTTAACCTAACTTTTTGACTATTTTAAGCCTAAATCCTCAAAGCTCAACCATTCAACTCCATACTAGTCACAAAACTTTAGTTCTGTATTTAATATCCCATTTTAACTGTTTCTTTTAGATTACAACACCTCAAACTTCATGACTCAATTTCTCAACTAATGAAATTCAATGAAAATAGGGGTAGAATTGAAGTATAGGGTTGCGCATTACTTACCTAGAAAGTTACTAATCGAAGTAGACTTTAAACCTATAGATATGGCTTGCCCTAATAGATCCAAAGCTTCCTCACCTCTCACACACATTTTTCCCTTCTTCTCATTCTAATTTCACAATTTGACTTAGCCTTTAAGTAAAAATTCTACACCATACGCTACGGCACAGGGCATAATGGTAAAACTCTCACTTATGCTTACGTGTTATGTCTCGGATTGTCTTTTTACCCTTTAATCCTATCAACACAACACCTAAACAACACAAAATATCAACTCAACATCAAAACCATAATCAATCTACTAATTATTAATTTATCTATAATTAGCAACTAGTTCTTATGATTGAAATTCAGGATGTTACATGATCCCTCTCTAACATTAGAGAGGCATTTGTTAAGTGATGTAATAGGGGACAAAGAGTCTCAAACTATGGCTTTATCTATGCAAAATGAAGCCAAATTTGAGAAATGCTCTAGTGAAAAGCATACTGGAATTTATTTGAGTGGTATGGCTAAGAAGCAAATCATGGGGGATTAGGATTTAGTAAATAAAATTCAAGTAAAGAAGAACGCTCCTAACATTTTTAGCCTCGTCAATTGGATCTCAAGCCATTGGCTTCATATTTAAAATGTACTTTCTTAACAGATGTTGATAAACTTATCATTATCTCTTATTCTCTTACTCCTATTGAAGAGTCATTATTGTTTGATCCATTATTACATGATTTCACTTCTCCTTATTGATGAAATAGAGTCCCTTAACCCTTAAAATTAATTATAGACCTAACCTAAATGTTGTATTTTGGCCAACCCTATGTCTTCCTGATTTAAACTTCCTTGGCAAATTAACTTGGTAAATAGATTAACCAAATGAGTGAAATTGTTACCTAATTATCTAAGATATTAAATTGCAAACTAATCTAAAGTGTGATTAGTAAACTTCCCTATTAAAGTAGGAACCCTAGGGCATTGTTGATAGAGGAATCCTAGCTTATAAATGATAATGGTAGCTCACTCAACTTCTCCCTCTTAGTTGAAAAAGTGATTACTCAAGACAACTAAAATCTAGCCTCACTAATTCAATTCTTTAAGTGATAATCACAAGCCCCTTAAGTAACATCACTAGCTTAGCTTAAGGATTAACTAAGTGATTAGTCAAACTTCTTCTCTTAAAGCCATGATCAAAAGGACACTTAAGCACAAGACTATGCAACTTGAACAATTTATCAAGCATCTACCAAACAATTACATGCTAGGTCAATACAAGACATTCACAATTTGAAATCACATATTACAATGTAAATTCAATAACTACCCAAACAGTCCAACAAAAAATGAAGATGAAATTCAAGTTAAAAACCTTGTTTCAACACAAACATTTATAACCAACCATAAAACTAGAATCAAATTGAACTACAATCAACCATACTCATAGTATTCTAGTGAAATTGAAACCAGATGATGAATAACTTGGGTTTAACCAAATGAAGACTTCAATGCTCCTCTTCCATCAACTCCTCCTTAGGATTCCATGAAGAATTTATCTATAAAAAATCAAAGCTATCTTGCTTCTCCAAGAACTAAACATAACCAAGTAGAGCTCTGTAACATCTTAAAAATTTTAAGACCCAAATTTAATTTAAAATAAAATATCTATAATTAAATTAAAATTAAGAATAATTTAATAGAGATCCAGAATTTAAATTTTATTAAGCAAAAGTTTAGTTTTACTTTATTTTTGACTATGGAAAAATTGTCAAAGTTGACCCAAGCTTTTGTGCTATAATAAAAAATATTGGGCCCTTCTTTATAATTTTTCTTAGAGCATTGTGATCATTTTTTTAAGAGGAAATGAGCACGCAGAAATGAAAATGAAACAAGAAAGCAAAGGAAAAGAAATGCAAGAGCAAGGAAACGAGAGAGAAGAGGAGGAAAAGAGAGAAGGAAGAGAAGGGATCTGAAAGGCTTTTATGACCATTGTGAATTTGACTATACAATAGATAAACTCTCTACTTCAATATTCTTCCTTCCCTCTTGAGTTTCTTGAGTTTTAGGAAGAGGTAAATTTTAGATTTTGATCTCAAAGGCTTTGTTCTTATAAACTTTAGTTTCTTTAAGTCCTAAGGAGGTTGTTTTAAGTTTTTATATAGTGCTTTAATGTTTTCAGTGGACAATTGGATGAAAAAGAGAGTTTTAGGGAAAAATTAAACCCTAAGGGATTGGGTTTTACTCTTTAATGGTTTAAGCCTATTGATTTAGTTATAATTGTGTTATTTGAATCCAATGAGATTTAAATTAAGCCATTATAAGGGTTAATTATAAAGTTGGTAACACTAATTAAATGTTTTTGGTTAGTTAAACATTGTATGGCTTGAAAATTAGCTTAATGATGGCTAATACATGGTTTAGTGGTTAAGTGATATTATGTGAATGGTTGGTTTAATATATAAACCATTAAAATGGATTATAACTCATTATCCCAAGTTGTGTGGTATGAGTTATAGTCTTCTTTTATACTATTTACCATAATATGTGATGTGGATCACTTATTTGTTGTAGGGATTATTGATGAAATTTGTTTGGAAGTTCAAGGACAAGCCAAGTCTTATTTTTGCACAAGGAGAAACCTTTTTAGTATAAAAGGGTTAAGGTAATAGGGGAACTTACATTTCTTATTGCTTTGTTTAGCTATTTTTGAGTAGATAATATTATCTAGCATGCATTACATGTTTTAAACAATTGAATGCAAATAAAATGTGTTTTAGAAGGGTTTATGAGGTATTGCTTTAATAATAATGCATCTATGTTTACTATCTATTTAATAATGATGTTACTTATGGAAATAAGATTATTAGCATGCATTGTGAACATAAAAAATGAGGAGTTGCACTTAGGGAATTGAAACTAGGTTTGGTACCTTTAAAAAGCTAAGAAACTACTTCAGGGATAAATTGTGAGTGTTATACTACCTTAAGTATTGAAGTAGTCAATACTCGGGAAATGTAGAAAAGGGTAGAAGGCACGATCTCGTGGGAGTTCATCAATAAGGAGATGTGGTCTTGTGATATTCTATGTCTCACTATCAGTACTCAGTTTTGCCTTTTGTATTGTGGGCTCAGAATACTAAAGTAGTTAGTTGATTGAGCATTTGACATCTCTCAGTGGGGGAGGAAATTTGGCATATGAAGTGTGAAGTTGAGTGTTTAGGCCAATGTAGCCCTCACATGGGAGGAAGTTAGCTTCGACTTCTTAGGATTTACGTCGAAAGGGCACAGGTGGTTTGGTAAATCCAATCATGCCTTAATTTATATTTTGTGCCTGTGGAGGTATAATGGGTATAAAGTTTACCTACAAGCTAGAGAATGCCAGGGGGCATTTTATTGGTCAAGAAAGGCCATATCAGCCTATCTTATGCATTCAAGCATTTTAATTAGTTAATTATATGTTATTTTGAAGCTATTATTTATTTACTTGACTATAGCTTTTCTTGTAATAAGGAATATCGATTTCTCTTTTATAGAGACTATGGTTGTCTTACCCCATTCTTTACAATATTTATAGGTCTAAGTGAAAGATCTTGTGGTGGATGGGTAAAAGAGCTAAGCTAGAGGTTTGCTTATGATTTGTAAAGAATTGCAACCCCTTTCTTTTGAGCAAGTACATTATAATGTATTTAGGTTAGGGTACCAGTAGGATGTGATTATATATATGTGTGTGAATATGTGTGGATTGTATGTCATTATATGAATTTTTGTTGCTTGTAAACTTGTGACTAGAAAACTTAGTTATGATGTGTGGTTTTGATGGATTTATTTGGTAGACCAAGTTATCACTACAAATAAATGTTTATTTTAGTATATATATAATTTTACAAGCAAATTTAAAGTGGTTGCATTATGAATAATGTACTATGGGCAAACATATACCTTGGACAGAGAGAGTAGGTGCATGAGCCCTACGGAGATCTCTAAGCCAAGTAAAAATATTTAGCATATGTACTCATATGTGTATATGGTGTTTGGAATGGTTTTTGACCACTCTTGTGTGATTTATAAATTTTAGGGGCTTAGGGTCCATTTTAGAAAATGGTACCCAAGCGGTCAAAATTTGATATAACAGTTTTTTTTATCATTTAAATGTTCTATCAAGTACTCCTAGTACTGTTTGATGTGTCCAAAGTGTTTTCACAAGTTTGTGACTATTAGGATATGATTTGGACAATTTTGAAAATGATTTTTACCAAAAGTTACATTTTTGCATCCGAGTATTCAAATTTCAATCCGACTGTTAGATTTTCTTGAAATTTAGGTCACAAGTAAAAATTTTTATAATCTTCGTGTGGGATTTGAAGTCACCTCAATTAGACATTGAATGAAGAAATGGCGTGCTTTGAAAGTTAGTCCGAAGAATGCTATCATGACAGCAACCATTGCTGAGGTTGGGATGCGCATGAACATTGATCCAACGTTGGATCTTTTTAAAATTTGGTAACTTGTAGTACTCTTTGAATGTGATGTATGGGCTCTAGAATTACTCCAATTGGAGGTCGAATGATGAAATGGTGTACTCTAGAAGTTGGTTCGAATGTGCTGTTATGACAGCAAAAATAACAAACTTGTAACATGTTTAAATTTTAATTTGACCGTTAGATCTTTTTGAAATTTGGTGTACTACTAGTAATCATTAAATTTGATATGTGACCTTTAAAATCACTTCAATCAAAGGTCAAGTAATGGAATGACACCTCCCAAAAGTTAGCTTAGGAGGGCTGTCATGGCAGCAATTTAATAATATCATGATAGCATCTTTTAACCCTGCTTTTGCCTAGTTTGCTTCCGTGCATTATAAGTAAAACCTATAAATTTTTCTAAAGGTTTTAAATGTTTATTTTGCGATGATGTATTTGTTTAGTGATTTAAATGATTTGTTTCCTAAGTTGGTTTTAGGATCAACTCCTTAACCACACTTAGTTTATTTGAATTGTGTGATTTTTAGATAATACTCAATGCAAGTGTTACAAGTTCGATGAAAATGGTGGAATCAAGCTTCAAATCTCCTTGTAAATGGTAGGGATATATTCAACCAAGTTAGAGAAATGGATTGGTGGTGGTTTTGTGGAGGTTTGATTGCTAAAAGTGAAGGTGGAGTGGGTAGAAAAATAGGGTTTCTAGAGAGAAAGAGGAGAAAATGAAGAACAAAATGAGCTAGAAAGATAAAATGGAAGAGATGAATTAAGTGTATGGTAAAAATGAGTGTTTAATATGAAAATAATGAGAAGAGGGATGTGCAGATTGGTTTCTCATCTGACTTGGCTCCAAAAATTAATTAAAAAAGAAATTAAAAAGAAAGGAGAGCTTCACACTATGTGTGCATGCCTCAGGTGGCATTTTCTCATTGGTTGGGTGATAATTCCTTTACTAGTATGAATAATCCCATGCTTTGCACTTAGAAAATTTGATCTATGCCATCTATAAGCCATTTAGCATGCCATTCTTGCCCAAAATTTCCCTCTTGCACTTTCTTGACTAATTGATACAAGTCCAAGTGCACATGTGTCACCCACGTCACATAATGAACAAAATTAATTAAATAAACGCATGTGACATAATAATTCATATTTAGAAACATAACTTTCTTGTTTTTAAGACTATGAATGCACCAAATGGGGAATATAACATGTAAAATGAGTCATAAATGAGTAGATAAAGTATATAAATAATGTGTCTTATCACCCATCTTGGTGGCATTGAGTCTTCTTTGATGAGCTTACATGATCATATGTATGATTGGATTATATCTTGTGCTCACGCAACTTTTGATGGCACATTTGAGTTCTTCATAAGAGAATTTACATTTTATATACTTCCATTAAGAATTAATTACATGGTTAACCTTAAATATGGGGGTATGATTTTGTTATTGCCTAGCACATATTGATTATTATATGATGATTTAAATTTATTGGACTTCATTGTTTGTGCTAGGTACTTAAATACTTCTATATCACATTGCTATGACTTGAATGTGATATTTTCTTTAAGGAATGAGGGAAGCTACTGAAAATATCACAAGGGAAGTTCTTCTCAACTTGAGGCCGTCCATTACAAAGATCATCCATAATATCTGTAAGGTTGTATCTCTCCTTTTATCTCTGTTGATTGCTTTGATTGTTCACAACTCATACAAGTGAAGCACTTTTCTGGATTTGCTTGCTAACACAAATTACACATGTGGTACACTATACTTTTCCTGTGCTATGTTTGTGTTTTTGTTTGTGAATATTTTCTTAAAGTTCAAGTATGGGGGAGATACAACCTATTTCAATAGATTAGAAAAAACAGTAGGATTTTCATTTTTTCTTTGTTTTTGTTTGGTTTTGAAAAAAAAAAACAACTTTTCTTACACTTCGCATGCATTCTACCTTGAAGTCACTGTCTTGATTCTTAGTTGAGCATACATTGAGGATAATGTATGACATAAGTGCAAGGGAAGAGTCATAAAAATTTCAATTTTTCAAAAAGAAAATTTCAAAAAAAAAAAATTTGTTTTTGACTTTGTTAAGGTGAATTGAGGGACTTTTCTTGAAATTTAGACTTTATTGTTGTTTTCACTATTGTGCTTTATGAAATAAGCTTTCTATTACATTATGTGCAATTGAGTGGAGAGGCACAAACCTTGTTGGAAGAAGCCAAACACTATAGAGTAAATTGTTCTTTGATGTTAGCATTCTCTAGAACTTGTTTTTCATCTTATTTGAGGCTACATCATTACATTTCCTTGAAGGGAAGTGATAGTAGGCATTCACTAAAAAGAAAAAGGCCTTTAGCCAACCTTGATTTGTTTTATATCCTTTGTTAGCCTTTTGAATCTTTTTAGTTTATTTATTCATAAAAACAAACATTTCACCATCTTTAACCATGGATTGCATGTAAATTTGATTTGTGTGTTACAATGTACATCTCTCTCCTTAGTTTAACTTCAAGGATAGTCATTATTTTCTCCATTATACTATTTTTTTTCCATTTCATTCTATTCCAAGTTATCCAAATATTTGTCAAGGAACAAGGTTGTTTTAGAAATTCAAGTTTAAAAAAAGAAAAAAAAAATAGTTTTGAACAGTTGTGAAAAAAATGAAACAAAATAGTAACAACATTGCAAGGAAAAAATGTTTGAAAAGCAAAAGAAAGAAGTGAAAAGTAGAGGAATGAAAGAAAGAGTTTGCAAATGAATTTTTGGGTTGCAAGTTGTGATCGAATTGTTCCTTGTTCTTCCATTTTTCAACATGATTTTTATATCCCATGTCATTCCATATTTTCAGCTTTCTTTACTCATTTTTGATTGGCTATCCATTTAGTTAAACTCTTGAGTGTTTTTATACATTATGGCTAAATCAAGTTTCTTGAGCCAAATCCTACCCTTTCACATGCAAATCTAAGAATTCTTTCTTTAACCACATTACATCCAAATAAAAGTCCACTTGATTCTTGATTACATTTGCTTATTATTAGTAGTGAAGATGTAAATATTTTACAAGCCTATGATAGGATGTTTTGCCAAGGGATTTGAGTGAAATTATTACTAAATAGTTATCCTTGTTAGGCTCTCTTTATGATATTGCTTTTTTCTCTCTTTATGATATTGCTTTTTTCTAATGGTTTGCTTGAGATGGATGGAGTACTTTAATTACAACAACAACAATTCTTTAGTTTTTGTGAAAAGATCTTTGATTTGTAACTTGAGGATCCTTAACAAGTTGTCTTTGAGTTTAGATTTTGCCTAGAGTGCAAAAGTTAAGTATGAGAAAATTTGATAAATCACATATTTTGCACACTTTTCTTTTATATTTTGTTACCATATTTTATTCGTTTAAACCCTTATATGCATGATTTTGACATAGGATTTGATCATTGGCTTTTTTGCATTGAGTTTTAGCATTAAGGGCATTTTGATCATTTTGCACATTTTATTAAAATTAATTGCTTTTAATTTGGAATTTCAATTCCTTAGAACACTTTTTTATTTGGGAAATTTTTATTCTCATTTTTAAAATTTTTAATTGGTTCAATTTCATTATTAATTTAGTTTTGTTTGCTTTGTGTTTTAAGAAACTAAAGGGCAATTTGATCATTTTGTTTTTTAAATGAGAATTACGTGCTGCAGAACCGAAAAAAGAGTTAGGGGCTGAAATAATAAAAAGAAAAATAATGAAACAGAAGCTCGTGTGCATGATCGTCTTCTCGTTTTAGACTGAAGGCAGAGTATCACTCGTCCTCTTCCCTCAATCGCATAGCTTCAACTCACGCAAGCATTCATCTCATTCATCTCAGTCCAAGTTCAGTCACCGCCAGACACACGATCATTCATCTCCTCACATCTTCCTCTCGGTTCAGAGTTCATGGCACACAGATCGCACAGCCACCACACGCCAAAGATGCCAACGCTCATCTTCATCCTTCGCTCAGTTACAAAGTTCGATCGCATATCATCTTCTTCAGTTTTAGTCTAGCTCGTTGCATACAGGATCGCTCATCTCCTCTCAGGCAGAGGTTCAATGCTCACGCATAGAGTCGCACACCAATGTAGATTCTCCTCGCAGTTTCAGTTCAGTCGTACATCATTCACAGACTCATTCCTTCAAGCGTTCATCCATGGCGGCTCCTTGAGGATTTCTCCTTCATCCAGTAGCTATGGAGAGTGAGATGAGAGGCTAAGTCTTCAAGGATTCTCCAAGAAGATGAAATTCCACTTGAGCTTTTGATTCTCTCGACTTTGGTTCTGTGTAGCTAAAATTTGATTCTAGTTTCTTGTTTTGATTTTGACTTTAGTTCATTGATTCTGATTAAATTGATTAAATTAATTTGATATCACTTTTCTTGTTGAAGATCAGATTGCTTTAGTTTATATTTTCCACTGGATTTGTTGCGCACTTTAAGTGTTTGAATTTATGATTTAATGGTTATCACTTGCTGAATTTAAATTTTTCTTGATTCTTACTTGATATTTTTGATTCATTCAGCTTCTATTAGGTCTTGATAAGAAGTTGATTTTCTAAATTCAATTGTTCTAAGTGTTAGAGCAAAGTTTAGCAAGGAAAAATTGAATGCCATTTGTTTTATCAAAGCTTGGCAATTGTTCAAAGGTTATTTGTCTTGGTTTAAACCACATTTACCTAGTCCTAGTGGTCATTAAGCTTTTATTTTGTCAATTTAATCACATATGCACCGAACTCATTGAATTAAGGAGTTTGTGATGGTGGAATGGATTCAAAACTTGGACAATTTACTCATTTTTTTATTCGATTCAATTTTATTTCTACTCATTCTCACATAAAATTCAGAAAACCAAAAATACTTGTCTTCTTAATTTTAAGTGGTAGAATGGTTTATGAATTGAACTTGTTTGTTTAACTTTCTCTCTTGAGATTAGAATAACCCAAGGTGTACTTAACTATATTCTTTTTTTTTTTTTGAGAAGTTTGATACGACTTAAGACTTCTCAATCCTCTTAGATTAATCCCCTATCATTATGCAGCAATTATTGAAGAAGTTTACACTTTTGAATGGCATGTGATTAAATATGCTTTCAAAACACCCATGATGAATAAAAAGATTTGGTTACAAATTTAAATTGTTACTTGTGGATAATGAATATGGCAGAATAAGGCAAGAATTGATTTTTTTTTTTTTGCCAAAATAATTATGTTAACAAGGAAGCAAAATGCAACCGACTAACCATAGTAATTATTTTATAGTCAAGAGATGGCGTCACATCTATAACCTAATAATCCTTTACATAATTTGGTAGTGAAAAGGGGCTTTCTTTATGCCAAAAAATGAATCAACTTAATAGTTTTACAAAAACATTCCCAAATCTAAAACCAACTCATACAAAATCAATCTGTGCTAATTTTATTGGGAAAATATATTTGTAGGTCCTTACAGTTTCACTCAATTTTAAAATAGGTTACTACAATTTATTTTATTTTAATTGAGTCCTTATAGTTTGATCAATTAATTGTTTTTTAATCCTTGAAGGTTAAATCCCTTAAAATTTTCCTTTAAAAAAATAAAATTAAGAATTTTTATATTTTTATTAAATGATTATATGATTTTATAATTAATTACATAATTTTTATACCTCAAAATTTATATAATTAGGTTGTTTTCTGAATATTTCTTATACATATGGAATTTTCATAAAATAATAATATAAATAGTTTATTAAGTCAAATTATACTTTTTCAATTTTAGCCAAAAATATTAAATTAAATTTTTTGCAACCTCCAAGAGTATTTTCCTTTTGTGAAATTTAGAAAATCATTATTAATTTTAAACTTGGGAGTTAACATATATAACATATCAAACTATAAGGGCTTGATTAAAACAAAATAAATTGGAAAGATCAAATTTAAAATTAAGTGAAACTGTAAGGATTTGCAAATATATTTTTCCTAACTTATTTGCCTTCCCAACTCAATGCATTTCACAGCAACCCCAAGCATTGTAATGCTTATATGATTTTATTTTTTTTACTGCACTTTAGGTAAAACTCCTCTGGTGTTTGCTATTAGTTTCTCTAAAAAAGACGTGACACATGGAGAAAACCCAACATTTCCCTTCAATGCAGGCCCGGGGGAAACTACATAATTCCTACACAAGTCAAGCACGCATCATAAAAGAATTTAGAACTTCATTGGCTAAAAGGTTGAGCATAGAAATATGATAAGTGAAGCCTGATCACCATATGAAACTAATAGGTCATAAACAAAAGAAAATACTAGAAGCTAGATGCCAACACAACACTTCCTTACAAATGAAACAGGAAATAGAGGTCAGGATTGAAGAAGCGACAGCAAAACATTTGATGTTCTTGTTTGGTTACTAAAATTCATGTGCTTGTTTTGAAGCATTTTCGTGGTTTAAGGGTAGTCATAATTAACAAATTAGTTATATACATAGATAATTTGATACAACTAAACTATAAATATTTTTTTTTTGGCTGTTTCTTGTTATCATTTTAAGAGTATGCAACAACTTCATCATAACGGAAGTTTAGAATTATCAAGAACTTACGTATGTTGCAAGTCTTTCTAACTCAACTTGGAAATACATTCCCTTGACTTTTTCTAGAAAACAACATAAGGATTACTGATATTGTTTTTGCAGATCACACCAACTATAGCACACCTCAATAACTCTGATGCTCGAAGTGGACTTTGTAGAATAATGATTTCTTCAACAATAAAATAGACAATTCCCAATCAACTCCTACTATAACATCCTGAAATTTTTAAGACCCAAATTTAATTAAAAATTAAAAATTAAAATAATTTGATAAAGATTCAGAGTTTGCATCCTACAAAGAAAAAGTTTAATTTTATTTTATTTTTAATTATGAAAAAAATTAACAAAATTACCCCAAATTTTTGTGTTATAACAAAAAGATTTGGATACTTAGTTCAAATCCTTTGGTGCTTCCTATTAGTTTCTCTAAAAAAGACATGACGTATGGAGAAAAACCACAATTTCCCTTAAAAGCAGGCCCAGGGGAAACTACATAATTCATACACAAGTGAAGCATGCATCATAAAAGAATTTAGAACTTCATCGGCTAAAAGGTTAAGCATAGAAACATGACAAGTGAAGCCTAATCACCATATGAAACTAATAGGCCGTAAACAAAAGAAACTACTGGAAGCTAAATGCTAACACAACACTTCCTCACAAATGAAATAGGAAATAGGGTCAGGATTGAAGCTACATACTTAGAGTACTGTCAAGTAAAGTGACAGCAAAACATTTGATGTTCCTGTTTGGGTACTAAAATTCATGTGCTTTCTTTGAAGCATGTTCGTGCTTAAAGGGTAGTCATAATTAGCAAATTAGTTATATAAATGGCTAATTTGATACAACTAAATCATAAATGATATTTTTTTTCCCTTTTGCTTGTTATCATTTTGAGAGTTTGCAGCAACTTCATCATAATAGAACTTCGAGGTGGAAATTTAGAATTATCTATAACTTACATATGTTGCAAGTCTTTCTAACTCAACTTGGAAATACATTCCCTTGACTTTCTCTAGAAAACCACGTAAGAATCATTGATATTGTTTTTGCAGATCACACCAACTATAGCACACCTCGATAACTTGTATGCTTGAGCAGTGGACTGTGTAATACTCTTAAACTCCTAGAATAATGATTTCTTCAATATTAAAATGGAAAATTCCCAACCAACTCCTACTGTAACATCCCAACATTTTTAAGAACCTAGGCTTTTGTGTTATAACAAAAATATTTGGGGCTTTCTAATTTTTCCCAAAATATTTGGTTCATTTTTTGTAAACTGAATGCAGAAATAAGAAAGCAAAGAGCAAGAGACGCACAAGACGGGAAAGGAAGAGAGAGAGCTAGGCCTTAAATCTGGGAGGCTTTATGGTGGTTGTGAGTTCTGTTATGCGCACAATAGGTTAGCTTTCTACATTAATCCTCTTCCTTCCCTCTTGGTTTTCTTAAATTTTTGGAAGAGAAAAATCTTGGATTTTGATCCCAATGGCTTTGTGCTTGTAAGCTTTGATTTCCTTGGATCCTATGGAGGTTGTTCTAAATTTCTATATGGTGCTCTAATGTTTTGAGTGGACAATTGGATGAAAAAGTGGTGTTTTGGGCACAAATTAAATTCCAAAAGATTGAGTTTTTCTCTTCAATGGTTTGAACCTATTTATTTGATTATAATTGTGCAATTTGAATCAAATAAGATTTAAATTAAGCTTTGGTTTTTATTATAATGGCTAATTGTGAAAGTTAATAATGCCAAGTGAATGTTTTTGGTTGATTAAAAGTTGTATGGTTTGGAAATTGGCCTAATGATGGCTAATAAATGATTTTGGTGGTTAAGTGGTACTATGTGAATGGTTGGTTTAATATATGAACTATTGGGATGGATTATGACCCATTGATCCAAGTTGTGTGATGTGAGTTATAGTCTTCTTTTATAATTTTGCTAGGATAAATGATGTGGATCACTTATATGTTGTAAGAAATTGTTAGTGGAATTTAATTAGAGCATAAGGAACAAGTCAAGTCACATTTTTATACAAGGGGAAACCCTTTTGGTACAAAAGGGTTCAGGTAACATAGGAATACATATTTCTTATTGCTTTGTTTAGCTATTTTTGAGTAGGTAATATTATCTAGCATACATTACATGTTTTTAAAAATTGAATGAAAATAAATATGTTTTAAGAAGGTTTATAGGGTATTACTTTAATAATAATGCATCTATGTTTACTATCTATTTAATCATAATGTTATTCATGGAAACGAGATTATTAGCATGCATTGTGATCATAGACATAAGGAATTGTACTTAGAAAAGTGTAACTAGATTATGTACCTTAGATAGGCTAAGAAACTGCTTAAAGGAGGAATTATAAGTGTTATACTACCTTAGAGTGTTAAAGTGGTCAATACTCAGGGAAGGTAAAAATAGGCAGGAGGCATGATCTCGATGGG
Source organism: Prosopis cineraria (assembly GCF_029017545.1). NCBI lineage: Eukaryota > Viridiplantae > Streptophyta > Magnoliopsida > Fabales > Fabaceae > Prosopis > Prosopis cineraria. Next base: position 11,187,882 of record NW_026555336.1, on the reverse strand, counting down.
AGTTCACCAATGGGTAGATGTGGTCTTGTGATATTCTATAGCTCATTGCTAGTACTCAGTGTTGCCTTACCTATTTGTGGGCTCAGTTCACTAAAAAGTTTAGTGAATTGAGTGTTTGACACCTCTCAGTGGGGGAGGAGATCCGGTATGAGAAGTGTGAGGTTGAATGCCTAGGTCAAGGTAGCCCTCACATAGAGGGTAAGTTAGGCTAACTTTAGGAAGGAGTTGGTTTTGACTTCTCAGGATTCACATTAAAAGGGCACGAGCAGTTCGGTAGATTAGATCATGCCATAGATTATATTTTGTACCTGTAGAGGTACAAGTAGGTACGTGGCTTACTTGTGAGCTAAAGAGTGTCAGGGGCATTCTGTTAGTCAGGAAAAGCCATATCGGCCTATGTCATGCATTCAATTATTTTAATTGGTTTAATTATATATTATTTTAAATCTATTATTTATTTACTTGATTATGACTTTTTTTTGTAATAGGGAATATAGATTTTTCTATTATTGAGACTTTAGTTTTCTCACCACTTTCTTTACAATATTTATAGGTCTAGGTAAAGGATCCAATGGTGGACGTGGAAAAGAGCCAAGTTAGAGATTTGCTTGTAGATTGTAAATAAATGCAATGCCTATCTTTTGAATAAGTAGATTGTAATGTATTTAGGATTTAGGTGCCAATAGAATGTAATTATACATATGTCAATATGTATGGATTGTATGACTATGAATGAATTTTTGTCTACTTGTAAACTTGTAACTAGGAAACTTAGTAATTGTGTGTGGTTTTGATAAATTCATTTGGTAAACCAAGTTTTCACTACAGAAAAATGTTTATTTTAATGTATATATGAATATATGTGATTCCTTTAAGCAAATACAAAGTAGTTGCTGTTGGAAATTATGTCCTAGGGCCAATCATTGTATTATGCACATTGTTATTCAATGAATTTCTCTTTTGTTATCATAATAGTTACATGTTTAATATGATAACTGTATCTCTAGACAAACTATAGTAATTTTCCTAAATGTCTCTGGTCGATTATCTTTGAGGGATCATAGATGAAACAAGATTGGTATGACTTTGATTAATTATAGAGATACAAATTAAAGTCATAAGCACTTCAAAGAGTACAAGGTGTTGGATCGACCCGCTATGAGAAAGCTGCATAGTAAAAGTCATAAGTTTATCTCATATGTAACTATATCACTAAGCCCTTTGACCGGAGATCATCATGGATTCCTACATGATGACCACTAAACTTTGACCTAGTCAAAAGTCACCTTTGATCGAGTGATCATAAAGGCTATGATTGAATTTAGTGATATCCATGCAGAGGAATATGAGTGGTTGAGATGGAATTTGTCTCTCACATTAAGTGAGAAATATTACTAGATCCCTCGATGAGTAAGACTAAAAAAATGTATGGCCATACTATAATAGAAAGGGTTTTTCCATTACTACTATCAGTCTACCCAGAGATCGAGAAAGTAATGGTCAGGTAAAGGAGAATGACAATTCCATGTCTCATATACTTGACTGAAATATCGCGTGACAAAAAGGATGTGATATGGTTGCATGATAGGTTACATTGGATCATCAATCCACATGTAAATTAGATAGTTGCAATGTCTTGCTAGAGGCTACTTGTAATTTGTGGGCTAATAAGGTAATTAGCCCACTGCCAATTTCATATGGGCCTACAAGGTCGTACATAAGAACGGCCCAAGTCGAGCTATAATGTCCAAGTTCATTGAATTTAGAATATGTCTAGATTCAATGAATGTAATATAGAGTGAATGAATTATATACATATATATATATATATATTTGAATATTTATTTGATAAATATTTATGTGTATATATATATTTATATGAAATAAAAAATTCAAAATATAATTTTAGATATATATGTGTGTATATATATATATCCTTATATGTGTGTGTATATATATCAGATAAATATATGATATACATATATGATATATAAAATTAAATATAGATAATATAATATATATATATATATATATATATTTTCAAAATATATGTGCATATATATATTCGTATATATAATATAATATGTATATGTGATATATATATATTATATTATATTATCTTAGTTTTAAATTTAATTTTATATGATAGATTAAATATAATAACTAACATGATAAGAGAGAATATCATGTCAGTTTTATAATTTGAATTTATAAGATAAATTCAAATTAGATATGATATTATGGATTAAATTTATGAGATAAATTTAATTAAATTTTCGTGAGCTTTTAAATGGAAGACAAAAACCCTTATCTATATACTATATATAGATAAGGACATCCTGATGAAGGAAGAGAGAGTGAGTTAGAAAAGTTCTGATGGAAAAAAAAACACTCTGAGAGCCACAAAACACCCTATAGAAAAGAAAATTAACGTTCAAAAGAAGAACGGACACTAAGAGTGCTAGCATACTGTTCAAGTTAGAGTGCTATTCATGTGGATATTGGTAGAGGGAGCAGATCTATGTTATCAGCTCCTGAGATCCAAATGTGCACCAACTTTAAAGAATTAAAAGGTAACTCTTCTATTCACCTTGACTTAAATGAGTTCGTTCGGTCTATATCAGGATAGGGACTTTAAAATTTTAATATTCCACTATGCCTCCCTATCCAACAGTTGCATTGTAAATTGTGTGCTTTCGGCAAACATACATTTTGGATAGAGAGAGTGGGTGTGTAGGCTCTACGAAAATCTCTAAGCCAAGTGAAAATATTTAACATGTGCATTTATATGAGTATATGGTGTTTGGAATGATTTTTGGCCACTCTTGTATAATTTATGTATCTTAGGGGTTTAGAGTCTATTTTGAAAAATGGCAACTGAGTGCTCAAATTTTGAAATATGAGGATTTTCTATCATTTGACTACTTAGGTACTCCAAGTTTTATTTAATGTGTTCAAAGTGTTTCCACAGGTTTGTGACCATTAGGATGAGATTTGGATAATTTTGAAAATGATTTTTACTAAAAAGTTGCTTTTATATTTAGGTGTTCAAATCTTAATCCAATCATTAGATTTCTCTGAAATTTAGATCACAAGTAAAAATTTTTATAAGGTTTGTGTACGCTTTGGAATCACCTTGATCGAACATTAGACGAAAAAAAATGGTGCATTCTATAATTTGTTCCGGAGGTGCTGTCATGAAAGCAATAATAACCAATGTTGCAACATGCACAAATTTAAATCCATCTATCGGACCTTTTTAAATTTTGGTACAGTGGTAATACTCTTTGAAAGTGACGTGTGGGCTCTGAAATTGCTCCGATCAGAGGTCAGATGATGAAATGGTGGTGCACTTTAAAAGTTAATCCGGAGGTGCTGTCATGACAGTTACACTGTCCAATCTTGTAACATGTCTAAATTTGAATTTGATTGCTAGATCTTTTTAAAATTTGAAACACTACTAGTAATCATTAAAAGTGATGTGTGGGTTTTGTAATCATTTCGATTAAAGGCCAGACGGTGAAATGGTGCCTCTCAAAATTTTGCTCGGGAGGGTTGTCATGATAACAAAAATTAATGCTGTCATGACAATAATTAATTGCACATGTTTTCCCAATTTGCTTCCATACGCTACACAGCAATCTTTCAAACTTTTCTAAGAGGTTTTAAATGTGTATTTTTCTATTTTGTAGATTGTTGGTAATTTAAATTATTTATTTTCTAAGTTAGTTTTAGGATTGACTCCTCAACCATACTATGTTTATTTGGTTGTGATGTGCTTTTGTTAACATTCGAAGCAAGTGTTACACCTACCAATATTGTGATCAAAATAGAATAAAAATATTCTAACAAACACTCAAATTCAAACACGCAATAGTGAAAGACATTGAAGCTCAAAAGAAAATCTTAGTTCTGCAAACCTACTTCAATCTTGCAATACAATGGCCTTAAAATTGAAGCATGCTAGTAATGCGAAATTGAAATCATGATATTGAATGTTGTTATGCATTCAACTGTAACCTCTTCAACAAATTAAAAGGCTAAAAATGAATTAATTCAAAATGAAGGAAGACAAAGACAAAGATAAAATAAATAAAACAGAAACTAAATCCTAAACCAAATAATTATTTACTCTGACTTGCAATCATTACTGAATATTCTTATTAAGGACGGCAAAAAATGGGTGAATATCCTTAATGGTATGATGTTTAATTTAGATCCACAGCATTGCATAGATACTGAGCAACCTTATATAGTTTTTATTGTAAATGTAAGAAAGCCTTGCATGGATTATTAAAATCAAAAAGTGATTTCATATATTTAGTGTATTTTATGGTTGCATGTAAAACCATGCTCAAATCACTCTTCGTAATCAAAGGCTATCTAAATCACAATTGAAGTCTATGCAAAGAGACTTATATATGAACTTAAGAAAGAAAAATGATAGTACCTTCTTTAGAGTTAACTTCTGCTTCCTCGCTTTTTTAGAGATAAAGGGCTATAATAATTATCTAGAAGTTGAATCAGCCTAATATAGTTCAAGGAGGGTGAAGAAAAACTGAAATAGAAATAAGACATGGGACATGGTCACATGGAACAAAATTACAAAACGTGCTTCCTCCTACGTAGTAATGGTTGAAATTTTAATAGATGCCCCTGAGGAGGATGAGAAAGACACTATATTGACGCCTTGAAAAGACAAAGAGACAGCAACCCATGATAGACCAACCTTGATTTCTTAAAAGCCCCAAAGAAAGAAAAAGGTGGGCTTGAAGTCGAAGAAAGGAGCAAGAAAACTAATTAGAACCTGGGAGGGGAAGAAGCTTTGTTTGACCAACTTCATCTGACAGCTTCTAGAGAAACATGTGCAAAAAAAAGTAAAACGGAGACAAGCAAAATAGCATAGCCCAAAGTATACAGGGACAAAATAGCATAGAATGAGAACAACTCAGAACTTATACCTGGACAAAACAAAATAACATAATCTAAAATGCTCAGACAAGAAAAACCAAAAAAAAAAAAAAAAAGCCTATGTGTTAGACACCAGAACAGCATAACCCAAGAGAAGAACACCCAAACAATTTCTTTCCTGATATTGAATCGAAGCCAAATGTAATGACCAAAATGAAAGAGGCATGATAACTAAATCCATAAAGAGACAAATACCCTGTTGGGAAAACACCGTAAACAAATCTACAAACAAAATAGGAGACAAAGGCATACGAGAAATAGGAAGGAAAAGGTGCAGTGTGAAAAAGGCAAAAACATGCGTTAGATATCATCTATGGGAGAAACCAGATGCAATACAAAAGGCAAAAACCATGCATGGGACCCGCGAGGAAAAAGCAACATTAATACCTAAAGAGTAGAGTAGTTAGGAATACTGATATCTGGGGTCTCTGGAGTGTCATGTCACTTTGTCTTCATCACTTCCACCGTCACTTTTTGCAGCCAACGAAGACTTAAGGTTCCTCCAATATTATGAAGGAAAAAAATTTGGAGCCATCGAGGAGGACAAAGAATGCAAAATTTGAAAAGAGAGGTGGAGGGAGGAGATGAACAGTGATGATCGAGGTTATGTAATGTTTTGGAATGGCCGAAGACAGGGAGGTGAGAATGATTGTGTGAGATGAGTGAGGGGTGTAACAAGTCCACTACACCAAGACTTCTAAAAGAATCCGGAAAGGTAAAGGAGGCAACACTAAAAGCGTGTCCCCGTCAATTGGAGGGCATTTTTGTCCAATTAAAGATAGTATACCATTCACATATTAGTTGGAGGTGGCAATTTATTGAGGATATTTTTGTCAGTACACTAATCAAGTAGTGTTTATGATTCACTAACTTTTAGACATATAATTGATTTATCATATATATACATATATATATATACAACAATATATCATTGACAAATATAATAAATTAATTATAATACAAAATAAATTAAGTATAATACAAAATATAATAAATATTTAGCTGTTTGCTTGATTTGATCCAATAACATTGGATATATTTGTAAAAGCTCCAAAATTCTTCGGCTGGCAAAAACAAGTTCTTTTAAAAAAAATAAATTAGGTTATTCTTTGAAAAACATTACTTCAATAATTAGGAAAATTACATTCAAAAACCTAATAAAAAAATGTATTCATAGATAATGGTTAATAACAAGTTTCATTTGAGAAAAAGTAAGTTTATGTTTTTATTTTAATGATAATCCATTATAAATTAGTCTTTGTCAAGGTTTTTTTTTTTTTTTAAGATGTGATTCTCCTAAATAGGGTAGGGAGAATTACTCCCTCTATATTTTTTGTCATTTAAAATTACCCATGGAAAATTACCACACATTACTTTGAAAAATAATTTTATTGGAAGATCATATTTGAGAAATAAATTTAAAAATTTATATTTAAAACAAAGAGTAAAATGGTCTCTCAAACCCAAGGGTTTAAATTTCTATTAAGAAAGGTATCCACATTTAATATTTGATTCTACCTCAATCAAGAATACCTCTAATTATAAAAAAATTACATACAAATATAAAAAAATCTCTTGAAAATGATTCCCCCACCCCTTAAATTTCCATTTCTTGGATCAATTTAGGTGTTGATCATCATCTGGACAGTCTCATATTTTGATATTAACTATTTCTACATTTAAATAAAATTTTATTTTAATATATATAGAATTAAAAATAAAGATAATCTCTTAACTCCTACTCTATTAAAAAGTAAATTTATTTTTTAAAAATTGTAAGTTAAAAATTTTAAATTTAAATTACTTAAACTAATTTTGAACTGTTCATATTTAATCACAGTATATGAAAATTTCATTATTTCCAAGTCCTAAGTGGATGTAAGATTGCGGTGATAATAAAATCTACGTTACAGATGATGTACAATCAAAATGTAAATATACTGTTCACCAGGCCTCTTAAAAAAATTTTGATATCATTATTTTTAATTAACTATCTCTAGAATGTAGATTTTTTATAAAATTTGACATGACCTAATTTATGTTCGCTTTTCACGTAAGTTTTTCACGCCCTTATATTCCAAAAAGAAAATATATATATATATATATATACACACTAAATTTAGGATTCAGTGCTCCATCAATTATTGGGTTGTCCTGCCCTATTTCCGTTTGGCTACTTTCCTAGTTATTGCTTGCTCCATAGCTAGGAGATTCTAGTTCTTGATTTTGTCGTCGTGTTAATGGTTCTTTGTTCTCTTGGGTATTGCTTTGTCTTGCGTTTCGCTTCAGTTTCCGAAAATTTAGTACGTTTCAAATTTACCAATGTTATTTTATATTTACTAAAATAAAAAAAAAGAAATTTTAATAAAAGAAAAATGATAATAAAATCTTTTTAAATTATGAAAAAGATGTTTTGATCCCTTAAAATGCCATAATTTTTCTAAAATTCTTAAAAAAATTTCTGTCATTAAAGAAATACTATAAATAACCAAATTGTCCTTGATTCAAATATCAATTGTCATTCATAAGTTTTGTTCTAATATTCACAACTTTTCTTCTTAAAATCATAATTCAAATATTAATTTCTATTCACAGGTTTTGTTCTACTATTCACAATTTTTTTTTCTTAAAATCTTAAGAATTCAACAACAATTTACAAATTTACAAATATCAATTACCATTTGAAAAACCCTAAGTCATGTCAAGCTTCTAAAAAAACTAAGGCATAGTATGAGCACCCTAAGTTATTCTATCTTTAAGGAGCAAGCATTTTGCAACCAAATCAAGCTAACAATCATGACAAATTAAAATTCCATAATTGAATTGAATAGTTTAATAGAGAATTTATATGTTCATGTTTGATTTTAATGTGAAGAAACTATGTAGGAATCAATCAAGTATCAAATTATCTTCCTAAGATTAGAATCTACCATTTCCATCCATTATGCAAATGCAAATGCAAATGAATGCAATCCTAATTCCTTCTTGATAGATCATATTTGTTACACACCTTTTTTAGACATTTAGGACCATATTTCATGGTAAGAAACCCTATAATGCGCATTATGTGTTAAATTAGGGTTTTGAACCCTAGTGACAAAGTGTGCATATTAAGAGTATTTTGGTCATTTTATACTTTATTCATAATTTAAATACAAATCTAGAATTTAATGGTGTATTGATATTAGGTCCATTAGGGTTGAAATATTTGATCTTAAAAGTCACATTTGGACCTATGGTTAAAAAGTTAACATTTTAGGTTGACTTGTCAATTTAGCAAATTTGATCTAATTTGTATGCATGTAGGGCCACTTTGTATTTCTCATGTATGTTTGTAAAGTTTTGAATGAATTTTAAAAATACATGCAAAAAGATATTAGGGTTTGAATATTTTTATATTTTATCACATGTGTAAAATAACTTATTCAAAATTTCATGTCAGTCTTAGGTGATACTTTACATGGAAAAGGCTTTAGTTCAAGATTTGGTTTGGCACATGGTGAAGCTATTAGGCATGAAATTTTAGATCTAAATGGGCTTCAAGATGGTGTAATTATCAAAGCCAATGAGGCACACAAGAGGTTTACAATGCACTTGCACACAAGAGATTAAGTTGACTTGTCAAAGCTTAAGATGCAACGTGGTTAAGAAGCTTGGAAGACAATTTCAAATTTGATTCTAGGTCACATGGGGTGTGATTTCCTAGGTGTTTAAGCAAAACACAAGTGCTTAACATGTCCATGCACATATGAGATTAGAAGAGCAACGTTGAAATTATCACTTAAATTGACTTGCACATAGACTACTCTTAACTTCACTTGACCTATTGACTTGTAATTAGTGTTATGGCAACTTCTTTAGGAGGTAACTCACTAGGAATTTCATCTAAGTAGGTTAAGCTAGGAACAGATTGAATTTTTAGATCATTCAAGCATATTTTTAGATTTTGAAGTTCATGTTCTTCAAATCCTCTCACTTCTCTACACTTCCACTCTCTCCCCCTTATATCTCTCAATCTAACCATCCAAATTCCATAAAAATTATATCATTCTCTTCCTCTCTTCCTCCTCTACATAACCTAAGCTTTCTCAAGGATTGAACCTTGCTTACCTTAGGCGACTTTGATAGGAAGAAGAGCCATGATCATGGAGCTTCATATTGTTCATCACATGGAAATACAAGGATAGATTCTTGAAGGAGCTACTATGAGGAGGAGGAAAACTCGAGTCTGTATTACTTTCTAGCTACTTTTGAATTTTTTCTCTACTTTCTGTACCTAGAATTACAAATTTATATAACTCTTTTATCTTGTAATTTCAAGTGATGATTCATATGATTGAAAGAAGCTTGTTGCAACTTGAGTTTTATTATGTCTTATTGCATGATTTCTGCCTCATGGAGTTAATTCATAATCTTGGTTAGCTTGATGAGTTTAACATGTTTTCTTACTTTTCATAATCTTGTCAACTTGAATGCATATGAATATCTTCATAAATCATAATCTTGAGCATGTTCATTCTTTCATATGTACTTGACCTAATTGACTCAAGTTTGTAGTTGTAAATCATCAATTTTAATTTAGGTTAATTAAGCTTAAATAGATTAATTAAGTGTATTAGTGAAGTATGTAGCCAGAAAGGCCTAACAAGCTTGTTTGGTCTCGATTTCAATTCTAAATGCAGGTCCAAAGGAGAATCAGGTCACTCAGGAATGGAAGAGGAAGAATTTTTTATGAAAGTGATTCTGTGCCATGTGTCGTGGCTTGTGGATGAGTCACTGCGGCACATATGTAACAATATGCTTGGAAGAGACTCTTTGTGCCATGCACCGCGGTGCATTGTGTGTCCACTGTGGCATACCACAGTGCATGGTCAGATTTCTGCCATATTAAGTTGCAAAACTGAAGCAAAAGAGAAAAGAAAACAAAGGAAACTAAGAGAAAGACGAAAGAGTTGAGCCAGGGCTTGAAGAAATCGACTTATAGGAGTAATTTAGAGCTCCTAAACACCAAAGGTAAGTTTTCTTACTTAAATCTTTCTCTCTTCTTTCATTTTCTTGATGGTAGAAGTTAGAGTTTGATAGATAATGGTGATTTTCAGTCTATAGAGGTTATGGGTCTGAATCCATTAACTTAAATAAAGTTAATAGGAGTAGATTGAGCTAAGTAAACTCAGTATTTATGGTTTTTGATTATTGGTAGTTAGAGGACATTAAATGTTCGAAATTCTCAAATATGGTGGTTGGGAACAATGTGGTTCTATTAATGACCATTTAAAAACTCAATGTTATTAATGAGGGTTAAAGGAAGCTAATAAGCTGTATGGGTACTTTTACATGAGTCAAGAATAAATCTTAAGCATTAAAAAATGTTGAAATGTTAGTAAAAATAGCACAAATATGGGTATTGATGTTTTGCATGATAAATTCTTGTAAAATAACTACCTTCGACATCATTCAAGCTTCTTGAAAGCTTTGGGAGTAAGAAATTAAGGGGTAAAACATTTGACCTATTAAAGATTTAAGGTAATCGAGGAAATTTTATTTTATACTTTTGTGTGTTTATTAGTTTATGAATTTATGATTGATCATGAAAATGTGTAAATTAAAATGAAATGCAAGTGTGGCTTGATTTGTTAGAAAATTAACTGAATTGATTTTGTGAGTTTTATGTCTTGTAATGTGAAATTCCTTGAGAACAATATCAGTGAATTTTCATGTTATGTTTATTGGGAGTTCAATGACTTTGTGATTTAAGAAGTAACACGAATCTTTGTTATGAGAAGTTCAATGATGTTTAAAATAGTGGAGTTCAATGATTTTGAAAGTGTGAAGTATAATGATTGTGAAATTAAAGTTCAATGACTTATTTGGCTTGAAGTTCCATGAAAATGTGTTTAAAAAATCTAATGATTTGTGTAATGATGAAGTTCAATGAAACTAAAAATGTAAAGTTCTATAAATTGTATAAAATGTGAATTATTGCATGAATATGCATTGCATGATCTTAAGAGGTAGGAATTCGCCTAGGAAGAGGAGTAGATAATAGAATCCACATGGTAAGAGCCCATCAATGAGATGGTTTGCTTAGACTGATTATATCTATATTGTCCCACTTGTTCAACAAGGGACTGTCTCATTGGTTCAACAAGGGACTTAAACCTAGTTAGCTATCCACTGGTTCAACAAGGAAGCTAGTTTAGGGTGTATGACACCCCATAGTATGAGAAATGGGAGAAACCGTGTTCCATAAGTGAGTTAGGTGTGCCTTGGCCAGGTAATCCCCTCACAAGTGTTTAAGTTAGGGAAGTCATGGAATATAGACTATTCCATTATGTTGTAGCCTATAGTTTCATGTCATAGGAATAAGGAGGATATAAGAGATGTGTGATCATGTATATAGTGAGTAAGGACACATGATTGTCTGTATTGTGACCCTAATGAGAATATTCATGAATTGAGTGATAATTACTCCTGATTGTATTCTGTGACAAACTTCCTGGGAAGTGAAAATTGCTGACAAGTTTTATTTCCCAAGTATTTACTATTATGCTTAAAAGTGCAAACATAGATTCTTAAATGTTTTTCATGGTTTAAAGTATTGATATTATTTGCCACTTGCATTTTAAACTGATTGACATGTATTAGTATGGGTTAGTCAGACCTTGGTTATTGAGTATTTATACTTATCCCACTATTTTCAATATTATAGGGAATAGCTTAAGAGGTGTGGACAAAGGAAAACACCCAAGGGCTTAGGACCATGATCCTATTGTAGTAGGCCTCTTTATTTTGAGTATTTATATGTATATGACAATTTCAATTGCTAAATTAAAAATTCTCATTTGATTCTTACTTGCCTATTGTAGTAGGCCTCTTTATTTTGAGTATTTATATGTATATGACAATTTTAATTGCTAAATTAGGAATTCTCATTTGATTCTTACTTGCATTATGTGAATTGTAAATTGTAAGTGTGGTTATGTCCTTTACGGACTAACCAAACTTTTCACTTTTGAGGAGCTACAAGGCCGGGATCAACTCACTCACTTGTGTAACACGGTTTCTCTCAATACTAACAACCATAAGATGTTGTACCCTAATTTAGTCTCCTCATGAATCGGTAAAGACTAGTTAAGTTTAAGTCTCTCATAGAATAAGTGGAACAATTCCAAATCAATCATGGAACAAGAGCTACCTCCTAATTCCAATGGTTAGTGCCAAGGCAAGCTCCTAATTCCAACGGTCGCTACCAATACCATGTGGGTTTATCAATCTACTCCTCTTCCTTGGCGAACTCTTGCCAATGATCATGTTATGCACAACTTACATATATTATGGATTTAGATTAACCAATCACATCACATGGACTCATATATCCATACTCACACACCCAACTCACTCCACATGCCAAGTACCACATTTTTTAAAATTTCACAATGATTAACCATTTATCAAATCATTAATTACAAAGAGATGGCTTGCCAAAGGTTTCTGTTTACAAAATCATACCACAATTCACGAGTTCATCATTTTGCCAAACATTGCATCAATAGTTAAAAATATTAACCATGCTTCACAAAAATCAATTAGCATTCAACTATATAAACTAGGTTTGCTCTAGTTACCTCAAACTTTGAAAGGTCAAAGGTTTACCACTCATAATACCAACTTTCAAAGCTTTTCACAAGCTTGAATGGTGCCAATTTAAACTACGCTACAATCACAACACAAGGATATTATCCTTATCCCATTTTTGTGAGTTTACCAACAGTAATCTCCATATTCTCTATTCTATCAATCCCATAATTTACTATTCATTCATATTTAATGAGTTTACTAGGTTCCATTAACCTATACTATCTATCATTAATAAGTAAACTAACCATGATTAATGAGTATCAAACTCTTTCAACAACCTTATTTATTGTAATTTTAGATATTAAGGATCTCCCCTAACTAACCACTCATAAAACCATTAATATTGGGTTTAAATACTCTAAACCTATCAATCCATTTTAGTCAATGGGTTTGGGCCCATAATTTTTCGAGATCGAAAATCAATCTCTCAACTGAAATCCTAATTCAAATCTTCATAAATGTGGTAGAGAAGGGAAGAGAAATGCATAAATTACTTACCTTGGGTGTTAGGAAACTTCTAACTATCCTCAGTGGTCCTAATGTGCATGCATTAGTAAAGTCAAGTCATGCTTTTCGATTTCTCCTTTCCTCCTCTTCTATTTTCACATGTAGAACATGAACTGACAAAGTCATATTTTTGTCCATGCACCATGGCAAATGCAACCTCCTGCCATGACATATGGCATAGAGAGGCCCAATGCATGCTTGTATTGCCTCTGTATGCTGCGGCAGATTGTGTATATGCCACGGCATATGGCACAGAGAGCTTCTCTTTACTTTTTCCAACTCTTTCCTTGACCGGATAGCCTAACTTCAATTTGGACCCACATCTTAGGCTGAAATCAAAGCCAAATACACTAATTAGAGCCCTCTGGCCACACACCTCATCAATTTACTAATCACACTCATTAAGTTAATTAATTACACTTAATTTTCTTGGATGTTACAAAATCCACATAGGAGTTCATACTTCTAATAGGTTTACACACACCTACTCCATTCTCTCTAGAATTAGGTTAATTAGGTTAATTAGTTTTTAGCTTAAATATGTCTAAATCACCTTTAAATTGTAGCATAGTTCAAACCTAAATTTTCCAATTTAGCCTCCTCATAAAAGAATAACTTAGATTCACACTATTACTACACTAGTATAATTTAGTATTATTTTGCTAAGCTAGCAAAAACTATAGTCTCTTCTCCTATACTTAAAACTTGCATTATCCTTAATACAAACAAGAGTAATGATATGACAAGATAGATTAATCATGAATGCAAGTGAAAGTGAAGAAGAAGTAATGCAACTAAATATGCAATGCATGATATGAAACCTAGAAAGAAAAAGAAAAGTTTATTTCTATTTTTTTCCCTAACCTAATGAAATTGGTCATATCTCTTCCACTTGAATCACCAAATAATAATCACAAAACACAATTACAAGCAAAGTAGTGAACCATATGTATGCCCTAGTGAAGTACTCCAATTCTATGCAAAAGTGTACAAGGTACAAGCAAACAAAAATGCTCCACATGTATACTTTGTGAACTTAACCAAGTAAAGTGTATGAGAGGAGAGATTAGACCTTGAGGATCTTATGGAGGATCTTTGTAATTGAGGGCCTTAAGTTGAGAAGAAGAACTTCCCTTATGATCTTTTTGGTGGCAGCCCTCATTTCTTAAAGAAAATATGACAATGAAGTCATAGTAATATGATAAGGAAGCATCTAAGAACCTAGCACAACCAATGATGTCTAGTAAACTCTAATCATCATATAACAAGTAAGGTGTGCTAGGTGGGCATAAAGGCACATTATCACATAAAAACAAGTTAATTTGAAGATTTCCTAAATGAAATGACAATGCTCTAACAAGGAAATCAAATTCTCTATCTAAAACATCATATGCATAAGATATACCATGGAGATGTAAGTTACTATGTGAAAACATCAAGTAGTACTCAACTATGCCAAGTAGGGGAGGAGTAAAATCATGCAATAAGATGTCTAATTCATCTTTAGCTTCCAAACTTGTATCAAAACAGCAAGTATAAGATGCAAAAGTGCATTATCAATCTTTACTTCCAAACTCATATTCATTTGTGCACAAGAAGCAAGAGTATTTAGACCTAATGGAATACTAGCATCAATCAAAGCATCAACGAAATCCTCATAATCAAACAAGAAGGATTCATTTTGAACAACATGTAAAGTGCAAGTCATATCACAAGAGTTAAAGGAGTCAAAAGTATGAAAGGAAAAACTCTCAAGATGTATGGAGTGTATATTGATTTTGGTTTCCTTTGCACTTTAATACTCAATATGAGTCTTAGCCTCCCTCTTCAATGCTTGTGCTTTACTTAGAAAATCAAAATAGAAACCTTTCTCCACAAAATGATTGAGATCAAATCAAGTTGATGTAGGGATGTGAACACTGTATTTTATCCAAGCATTTTTAAATATATTATAACAAATTTTACAAAAAAAATTTAATAATATAGATAAAATGAAAAGATAAAAAATTAAATAGGGATTGATTTTATTTTTAGCCTAGATAATCTCCAATTAGCTAGGATTTTATTTATTTTGTTAGTTAAAACAACTAATTTGAAAAAAAAATTAAAACAATAATTTTTTCTCTTAAATTTTAAGAAGTAAGAAAATCTAGGATTAAGAAAAGATCTTCTATTCTAGATAATCTTTCTTTTTAAAATCAAAATTTAAAAATAGTTATTAAAAAAATCTAAATTTAAGATAAGATACTTCATTCTAGATATTCTTATTTTAAATTAAAGATGTGACATATAAAAAATAATAATAAATATCATCTGAAAAAAACATTATGATTTTTTTAAAAAAAGATATAAGACTGAACGGTTAAACGCATACAGTGTTTATATGTTTAACCCTTTAGTTCGTTCATAGCCTTAGCCTCTTCTCGAATGAAATGCATAATCACACACAGAGAGAAGAGACACAAGTGCATTAGCCTTAAATCATCCAAGGTCACAATCGTAGAATGCAACAGTTAGAGAGAGAGAAGGGGAACACGCAAGCAAGCTTCTAGTCTTCTAATCTCTCATGCAAGCCCTGAAAAAGGAATACCTTGTATTTGCTTCTATGGATTCAGAACGAAATTGTGGCACAAATAGAAAGAAGCAAAGGTTGGTGGTGAAGGATGACGGCTTAGTAGATAATGCCATGTGATGAAGAGAAACTGAATGAAGTTAGAGTTCACAAACTTAAACAATCTAGGTAGGATATTCATCCTTTATAAGAGATGGAGCATTGGGTTTTTTAAGGGGGAGGTAGTATTAAGCTTGGGGCTTAGAGAGAGAGATTGAAAGCAATTTTTTGGAAGGGAAGAGAATCGAGAAGGCGATAAGGAGAACGGAGGAGTCATAAAGAGATGGAGATAGGTCTCTGGATGGGATGGGTTAAGGAGAACCTTTAAAGGCAGAAAAAAAGAACGAAAAGCTTATGAGATGCACATAGAGAGAATAAAGGAGGAAGAGAGAGGACAACCGAAGCAAGGAACTATTGAACATTCACAAAGGGTCAGAGCATGACAGCAGAAAGGAGAGAAGTAGATCTAGGATATCAAGAGGAGGAGAAGGTGCTCCACAGGTTTCCTAATCTTCCTGTTTTTAGATTTGGAATGCTTTATATTTTATATTTGATTTCAATTTCTCATTTCCAAACAAGATTTATGTTTAAATATCACAAAGCTTTGATCAGAGTTGGGGACCATGAGATATTGTCAAACATGAGATTAATGTTTGCTTTAGAAAGAATTTGGTCAATATATTTTGTTTATAGAATTTATTGGTTCTTTGATAGATTCTCTATGTGTATATACTTTGTTAGAATGGATGGATAGGGAATTTGGCATGAGATGCTTTTTGTTCCGACCTGTGCTGTTAGGATGCTCGTTTTGCTTTGATTATTTATGTATGTAAAAAGGCATCTAAGTTTTAGAAGATAGATTTGCAATCTATGACCTCATTCTTTAAAGTTTTTCTTTTTTCCTTCTTTTCTCCTTAAAAAATTGATTTCATGATGATACTGTTTGCATAATGAGAGAGAGAGAGAGAGATTCAAATTAAGATATCTAAAAATATAGCGGTGAATATAAGAGCATGCTCTCTAGTTCTAAAGTTTTAGATAAAGGTTATGGGTTTGAATCATATCTTTTTTTTTTTATTATTTTCTTTTCCAAGTTCTCATGGATCACTATCTAGCTACCTATGAGACTAGATATGATCTTATACCCTTTTGGTAATCAAAGAATATAGTTCAATCAAATTTCAAGCTTATTGGCAATTGAAAATTTATCATTGTGCTTTCTTATTAATCATGAAAACTTGTTAATTTTGTGCTAATTGTTTTGATTTACTTGTGAAGGGTGTTTACAAGAATTTGTTTGCCATGGCTTGTTAAGTATGACGCCACACATGTTGGTGTTTTAGGCTTGTGTGGTTGAATCACAAATGTTTCTTTCATTTTTCCAATCTTTTAAATCATTAATATAGTTTAAAATGAATTAACATGTGGTGGTATGGTTTTATCATTATATCAACCTTTGTGGCCTTTGATTTATTTTTTGTGTGAGATTTTAATAATCTGTATAGACAATTAAAAACAATTTCATGCTGTGTAAATTAATAAGATTTTATAGGTAAGGAAATCTAACCTATATATATAAACTTATATATTAAATATGTGTTCCAAAAGCCTATCATTAAGATTAACTCTCTATTTTTTATAATTTAAATTAATAAAATATTTAAGTCTCATGTGAGATTTCAAGAATCTTCATAGAGAATTAAATTAAGTGCATTATCATGTGGGATAATAAGTCCTCACAGATATCGCGATTCTCAATTTATATAATAAATAAATAAATGAATTTTATAAATAAAATAATAAACATTTTTAATAAAATTAATTAATTAAATTAATGTATTTAAATTATAATCAAATTTACTAATTAGATCTTTTAGTCACGTGGAATTTTTAAACTCTGTAGACCTCTAGAATAATTGTATTACGATGTGAGTCAAAATGGCTTCGCAGATATAATGGTTAAGATTTTTATATTAAAAATATAAGTTGTATATTTATGCGTTAAAATATATTCAAAAAATATATATTATTTAATCCTTTATTATATGAGGATTTTGAATCTTCACAGATATTTAGGATAATCATATTATTGTATAAGTCAATAAGGCTTCGTAGGTATGATGATTAAGATTCTTTAAAAATATATGTATATACATGCTTAAGAAATTATTATTATTAATACTTAAAAATATAAGTAAATTAAGTTTCTAGACTCTTTTGTTGTATGAGATTTTGGAATCTTTAGTGATATTTAGAATAATTATATTATTGTATGAGCTAATAAGATTATGTAAGTATAACGGTTAAATTTCTACAAAATAATAACAAAAGAAAAACGAAAAAATTTTAAACTCTTTTCCTTTTTCTTATTTCAAAATTTCAAAAAATGGAGACAATAATTAAAATTAAATAATTTTTTGCAATTTAAAATATACATATCAAAGTTTTAGAAGATTGTTTTATTTGCAAAATGTTAAATTATTACTAATTAATTTCTCTTTAAAAAATATTTTCACCAAGAAACTACGTGGATTTTGATCCCTATCGCAGGATACATAGGGCCCAGAGTTTGATTTTGGGTCAACTTTCTCCCTTGTAAATAAATAAATATTTTTGATTTTATTATTATCATTTTTTATATCAAACATGTGAATAAGAAAGGGATAATTAAAATAACTTTAAAGCCATATTAATTTAGAAAAATTAACTTCAAGTAATCATTCGCACGAATAGGCATCATAGGGTGCCTAACACTTTTTTCACACTCAATTGACTCTTGAACCTATTTCTGATTTCACAGACCATCCTTATTACCTTTAAATGATTGCCTAAGATTTTCCTTAAAATTTTAATGGTCACTCCCATTCAACTAGTTTTCATTCCAAAGGCTGAAACCTTCACTCTTACACACTATTTGCATCGCATTTTCGAGTACAACAGGAAATATCAAAAGAAAATGTGACATAATCAACACTATAATCAATAAAGGAGCATGGAGTATCATTACAACCTAATAAACTAGGGCCATTGCAATTGTGTGCTTTTATTTCCAAATACCTCAAGAGAATCATGCTTCATATCACATTCAAACAAAGACATAGACTCATCCAAGAAAAATGTAAAAGTAAACAAGTTTATAGAATCATCATTATCATTTAAGCAAGTTTCTACACAACTTAATGAGCTAAAGTCATCAAGTTGTGAATTGAATCATGTACAAGAGATGCAATTTCAATGTCAATTGCACATTCATCATCATCATCATTACAAGGCAGATGTAATCTCCTCCTATATCCACTCGATATGAGAAAAAATTAACCAAATCAAAACACTAATCACAACAATTGTAATCAAAAACTTTGTTTGAAAAGCTTGGGCCCAAGACTTGTTTGCAAAATCATCAAAATCATATTATTACATTTGAATAATGCACAGTGGACATGACCCATAAGCATTCATAATACAAATTGCATGCATTTAAAACAAAGATAAAAGGTCTAACTTTAAGCCATGCACCATGATGAATAACACATATGCCACAGCATATGGTATAAAATTACAAGTCCAGACCTTCATTATGTCATGCACCTTGGTGCACAAGTCTAATTTTTCTACTGTCATTTAACAGCAAAATGATGAACTTTCAGCATGCATTGTTTTCACATACAAGGTCCAATCAGAGTGATTCAACCTTATCTCATAAGCTAACTAATAAAATAGGATTGGACATGATCTAATGGACCGATCAAAATTTGGACACTCGAGTGTAAAAAGTCACTTTTTCTAAAATTTTTGCACACCTAAGTGCTCAAATTGATCCATTTGTCTTATTAGACCACACAAGGCCTTGAACTAAGTTCAAAAGGACTTATTACACTTGATTAACTGCATTTCATCACATATATACGTATATCAAAATTCAGTTGTTCGACAGCCCATTTTTCACATTTCACTAAATTTCACCATTTGTTACAATTTGGCCCACTAGGCCCTTTCTCACCACAAACTTCATTCACTGCTATCATATTTACAATATAAGCACAACTCAATCTTAGCACCAAATTACTCATTTCATCATAATTTTACACATGGGCTAAGATTCACTACTACTCACTACATTTTCTACAAAACACAACTCAAACATGTATGCAATCTCCTATGGAAACTTATATATATAAAATTCACAATAATTTAGTTCATTACACAAACTTAAAGCTTCCACATGACCACGGCACCACTATACCAGATCAGACTTTTTCCCTTTCCTTGATCACTACTCTGCCCTATAAACACGTAACCACAAAGGTGAGATAATAATCTCAGTAATAATAACTCACTCCTATTGACTACCACATATAACTATATGAAAGTATAACATAATATACCATTAATTGTAGCATATAACATATATTTCATTTCAAATCACACAATATATGTCAATTCACTCTTTTTTTACTTATTTTTCACTTCCCACATATACAGCATATAGCATAATCACTACTAACCGAACCTGCAAATCACCCTAACGGGAAACCATAGGCTTGCCTTAGACCAATGTACAATCTCATTGGCCTTGAGCTCACCTTTAGTAGTAGAATCACTCAGCCAAAAGTGTTCTTTCTCTATTCTAGACTATGATTTCCCCTAATACACACAATGAGGTATCATTGACTCCAACATCATATCACACAGACACTAAGGAGTCTAGATCTCTAATACCACACCTTGAAAGGCACTAAGGAGATATAATTCTCTAACACCGCATCTCGTCAAGCACTAAGGAGAATATGCCATATGGTCTTATTACCACACTCTACATAAGTGAACTCTCATCTCTATGATCATGCTTTCTGAACCATTCACAAGTTCCCAATCACCACTTTACTCATATATATACATACACACATTTCTG
Organism: Prosopis cineraria; assembly: GCF_029017545.1. Classification (NCBI taxonomy): domain Eukaryota; kingdom Viridiplantae; phylum Streptophyta; class Magnoliopsida; order Fabales; family Fabaceae; genus Prosopis; species Prosopis cineraria. Next base: position 11,167,243 of record NW_026555336.1, on the reverse strand, counting down.
TATCAAATTACACAATTTCATTACTTGTTTAACCAAAATCTCTTTTTATGAAATAAACATTTAATGCTACAAAACATGCTTAATTTAAAATAATTTTATACACTACATAGCATACTCACACACAGTTACAATAAATAGTCAAACAAAGAAAGTTATTTGGTTACCTCAACTCTTTTGTCACTAGAAAGATTACTCATGGATTTCAACTACTACTATAGCTTGTCACAAGCTTTCTTTCTCAACTCAAATGTGAGATATGTCAATGTAAACACATTTGGCACAATTTAGTCAATTGGTTTAATTTGACTGAAAGTACATAATTACTATGTTTGGCTATATATATCCATCTATTCTTTTTCACTTATTCATTCTAGGTCTATTACTATTCAATTACTACTTTACATCACCTCAACTCATCTCATTTTACCCAAACATGATTTTCACCTTAAAATCTCAATGAATTAAGGCCAAGTTAAGCCTATGGGTTCAAATCTCTATTGTTTAGCTCTAAACTAATCATAAAGCTCTAATTTAACTCCCAAAAACCTTTTCATTACTATTGGGTCAAATCAAACCATTTAAATTTCACCAATTCAATTTCTTTATAACTCATATTTAGAGTAATTTGGGTTGAATGGAAGGTAGGGGTTATATGTAGCGTACTAGATAAGTACTAACCGAAGATGACTTCTAATGGCCTAGAAATGCTTGCCCTAGCACACCTTAGCTCCTTCTCCTCTCCCTTTCACATTTTTCAATTTTTCTCTTTTAAACTTTATAACATCCGAAAACTTTAATCTAGAATAAATTGATTAATTAAGGGATAAATTAGTTAAAAAGATAATTAATTAATTAATTTAATTATATTTTTGGACTGCTAATTGGCTTATTGGGTTATATTTGGCTCTAAATTGAGCTAGGATGGAAGTTAGATTGAATCGGGTGGCATCGGGGGGGAGAAAAAATGACTTTTGGCTCAATACATTGTGTACCGTAGCTTGTGTGTCATGCACAGCAACACATGGCATAGCCAGACAAGTTAAATTTTGAAAATTATTAGAAAATGGAAATTTTATGGGGGAAAACCTAAAACACAAAGGGAAAGGATTTGGGTACTGCTAAGGCTTCATTTTGGGAGGACTTTGAAGCTAAATTAGACCTTCAAACTCTTAAGTAAGTTTTCCACCCTTCTCTACCTTTTCATCTCATTTTCCATGGAATTTAAAAGTGGGTAAATTTGCTCTAAATGAATTAAGCTATGGTCCATGTTTTAAAGGTTTCTCTTGACTCTAAAGCTTTGATTAAAATTTTTTAATATTGGATAAGTAGTAATATGAATCTTAGTTGTTGTTTGCTATAAGTTGGATCAAGCCCTAGCTTGATTATGGGGTTTTGGAGTGTGATAAGTTGAGATATTAAGTGTTATGTTGTGATAGAGTTTGAGGGAAGCTTGAGGGGATTGTGTGGACAAATTATAAACTTAACAAGCCTCTTTGTTGAGAATATGATTGAGAAGTGGGAGAATTGGGATGTTATTGATAGCTAGTAGTGCTTGTGTTCATTGAAAATTAACATATAGTACTTGTTGTACATTATGATATGGGAAAACTTAACTTGACACAAGAAGAGATTTAGTACCACAGTAACCCTTTTAGTAATAAAATAGTTGAGGTAAATAGATAATTTACATTCTTTATTATCTTGTATAAGTTATTTTCAAGTTGTTCTTGTATGATTTGTTATGTATATATGTATAAATTTTGTAAAAGTTAACTACTTTAGAAAATGAGTAGAGTATTGATTTCTAAAATGTCATATTTTTGAAGTAATGGTAAGATTCAATATATTGGTTTAGAAAGTGGTTTATACATGGTCAAGTGGAGATATGTAGTGAAATGTGGCATATTAGAGGGTGGGAGGTCACCCTAATGGAGTTAGTGGAGATTAAGTCTATATGACACTGCTAGCACCTCAGGACACCAAGTATAGCTCATATTTTTCCTTAATACTCAAAAAAGAATGTAGTGTTGGAGACTTACTCTCCTTAATGCCCAAAAGGGTGCAGAGTTAGACACTATGCTCCTTAGCATCTGTAGGATGCGGTGTTAGGTAACGACACCCTAATTACTTGTAATAGGAAGAACCAGTAGTCTAAAAATGGTTTAGGACACCTTAGCTAGGTAATCCTACCATGGATAGTGAGCTTGGGGACCATACATGTGGTTTGGTTCCGTGAAATAGCCTACTAGTTCAGTTGGAGTATTGGAGGACCGATGATTAGTGATCATGCATTTAAATTATGGTGGTTGTATATGGTGTGCTTATTATGCTTATTTTAAAGCTTGTTTATAACTTGACATGTTAATCGATAATGTAGATTATCTTAGTTATTGAGATTTTTATCTCACCTCGTAGTTATTATTTTATAGGTTCTGCTGTCAAGTTTAAGCAAGGGAAGGAATCAGGTAAGGATTACCTGTTTAGCTCCACTTGTACTTGTAATACCTGATTTTATTTTGAGTTGTGTACGTAAACTTACATGGATGATAACATGAGTTGCCAACTAGGAATGTATATCATTTTGATTGGTTGCACTTGTGTTATATTATATTTCTTGTATTTTAGCTTAATGTTGTATAGTATGTAGATATGTGGTGATTGGCTAAAATATTAATACAAGTGCAATGAATGTTGTATACATGTGGTGATAGTGTATATGTGATGCATTATATGGCAATAAAGGCGAAATGGTGTATGTGATATTGATTTTGTTTTGGCCATATTGGGTGAAATTAACATTAAGTGGCTAAATCTTGTATTTGGTACTTTTTTTGTGTGTTTAAATTCTATTTCAAGTGTACTTTGGTCTATTGGACTTGGTTAAAGTCTCAAAATGGGTTAATAGCATAAGTTTTAAGTTTTGGGTATTTAGATGCTTGAAAATCATTTTAAAAATTAACTTTTGCATTCAAATATCTAAAATTCTCATACAATTTCAGATTATAATAAAACTTATATCATTAGTTAGCTTATTAAATAAGCTTCGCATGAGTACTTGAATCACTCCAATCAGACATGGAATATGAAAATGGAGCGCATTCAAAGTTCATCCCAAAAAGTTGTCATGACAAAATTTTTGCTATCATGACAGCGGTGCAAGTGGTGATGCACAGTACAATGGGAAAATTGGCCTCTCTGTGCCACATGCCATGGTAGATAGACAGTGAGTGCGGTGCATGTACAAAATACTCAAAAATGATATTTTTGGCCCTATTTTCAAATGTTTTGTTTTCCAAAACTTTTTTATTCTTCCAATATCTTTATAAACCATTAAGTTTGAGCTTAAACTACCTATTTGAAAGGTTTTTATGGGATCTCAAATATTCTAAATTATTTCTAAGGATTATTAGCTTTACCTCTTTTATATTTTGCTGTGAGCTTAAGAGCAATCCTTGCTCCTAATTATGATTATTTGTTGTCATGGTGTGGTAAATTTTAGTAATGTCAAGGCAGACATTACAAACTTCACCCAAATTTCACTACTTAAGGGGTCATTTTTGATCCATGCACCATGGCATAAGCAACGTCTGCCACAGCGCGTGGCACAGTGAGAAGAATTCTTACTACATGCATATGCTTCAACCCAAAACGAGATCCTTCCACCCATATATGTTCATTCAACATCCCAATGAATTAAATTACCAAGTGATCATTCAAATCTCTAATCCTTTACTAATTATCACTCTACCCCTAATTAACAACTAACTACAGGATTAGAAAATCAAGATGTTACAGCACATGTTCTAAGCTCTCATGGATCTCAAGAGTCTCACAATATATAGAAGAGGCTAGAGTGTGATTATTGCTAGGATGTTCTCAATACTATAATCATAAGACATGACAATACTACGTGATTTACAAATGATTTCTTTATCAACTTCTTCAACAAATGAGTCATTAGTCAATGAAATATTAAATTAACATGAAATGTTGAATCATCCTCAACAAGAATTGGAAAGTCACTACTTAGTGAAGAAGTTCTCTCTTAAGTTGATTGTTGCACTAGCCTCTCTTTTTCAATTTGTGCACTAACTTGAGAGCTTGAGGTGAAAGTTGCTTAGTTGTGTGAATTGAGGCTTGAGTAGTATTGTGGAGGAGAAGGCTCAAATAGAAGAGATGACTAGCACATTCCTTTTAATTCTTCTCCCCATGCATTTATTGCCAAAAGAATTTTATCCTCACTTTCTAATTTCAACTACCTCATTTCTTCTTGTTCTTGCTGCAATTGATATTGCCTTAAATCAAAACAATTCTCCACATTATGCTAGAAGATTTTCAAAAAGAATAAAATGGTGCTCTATATTGTGGAATCAAGTGAGAGTAGGATTCTCTATGATACCCTTAGACTGATGGTACAAAATCATTTCTCATGGCAAGAGAAAAATTAATAGGCATGGATGAATAAGAATTAAATACATCATGTTCACTAAACCAAGACATTATTCTATGTTTTAAAACACCAAAATAAATTCAAAGGAATCCAAAACAAAAAGCTCACAAAACAAAAAACACAACATCACACAAGATAGCAAATGAAATGAAAAAAGAGCATAATTTTTTTTTCAGATTTTTTCAAACAAGAAAATGATAGAACTAGAAAAAATACAAAAAATAGAAAATCAAGATAATATGACAAAGAAAATTTAGAAATAAAAATCACACAAATTGGAGTAGTAGAGAATTAAAAATGCTCCTTCAAATTTTGTCCAAATTTCTAGAAGTTCTATTAAGCCGTGAATTAAAATTTGCCCACATCCAAATCCTATGAAATTTTTATATGATGTAGCCACAATGTGGAGGAATAATTTATAAAAATCTCAGCTCGATAATCATTCCTAATAGTTCCCAAAAAATCACACAAAATGGTCAACAGCTCTAAAGAATTAGAATTTTCTCTAGATGACCCTATAAGATTCTAACACTCCTTGGCAAAAGTTAATGGCAAAAATAAGAAAATTTAAAAAAAACAAAAACCAAGATAAGAAAATGAAGAAAATTTTGAGACAAGACTCAAGTAATTTGGGCACAGAGAGATAGAGATATGCTCAGTCAAAAGTAGCTCAGGATTTTGGACTCCTTTAGAAAGGCTTCTTGGACCCTTTTGGCTTGTAAAATTAGCACTTCCCACATAAATAGTCTTAAATTAAAGATAAGATGTGTAGCTTTTTCATGAATTATGTTTTACCATTAAACTCCACCTGACTCTTTCTTAGTTCAATTTTGAATCTAAATGAAGAATTATAGAGACAGAGGCAATGTTGAGTCTTGTCCAAATTGTGTCTTGCTCATCCCTTGCTCTAAAAATCAATGAATAAAAGTGAAAATTAAAGGAAAAAGACAAACTAAAATGATGGACAATGAGACAATATGATTGGCTATATTGCTCCTTGATAATGGCACCACTTGAAAACTCCTAAGTCGTGTCAAGCTTTTCAAGGAAAAACTTGAATGTAGAAAAGAGTACACCCTAGGTTAATTTCATGGAAGCAAGCAATGGCAATCAAGACCAATTCATAAACCATAACAAGTTAATGTTAAAGGAGAATTCAAATTCGATTAAGAGTTTGGAGTGTTTATAGTTTCAGATTTTTGACAAAGTGATAAAAGGAAAATGATAAAGGTTCAACCAAGCATTTAAAGTATCACTCTAAGGAATGAATCCACCTACACCATCCTATTCTTCCTAACTTGATTCAATTTAGTTCTTTCCCTTCAATTGACATATGAAGATGCTTAAATGCCCTTCAGAAATAGGCACAAGTGATTAGACCAACTCACAAACACCTTGAAAGCTTATGTCAATCTATGACTTAACTCTTAAAACTAGCCTTAGATCTAGCCTTGATTGAGAAAAGGAGAATGATGGCTAAAACTAAAGAGAATCAGAGAAAATTGAGAGAAAACAAAATGAGATGACATATTGCATTATTTACATACATTTCATGATGATTTTCTTGCATTATTGCATCCCTAGGAACTCAATTATTGAATATTTAGGCATTTCTATGCCTTTGAAATCAATTAGGGTTTATTCATAGGTTAAGGGTATTTTGGTTATTTTGATAATTTTTGGGCAATTTTGGGACATTAACTTAGTTTGTGTCTTTTGTCTTCCTAAAATCAATGAAACAAGTTTCAAATTTAAACTCATTCTAGGTTGCAAAGAGACATCAAAAAATATAAGTTATAGGATGTTCCAAGACAAGGACAATAATACTATGTTGTCATGTTTTATAACCTAGAAGCTTGGAGATGGCATTGTATCTTACAATTAGATTTGAGCTTTGATTTGAAATTTTTCACACATGCTTTGATCACTTTACTTGTATAATTGCAAGTGCAAACAAAAATTTGGATGAATATTAAATGGCCAAAAGATGGGATTCTAAGACAAACTACAAAGTAAGAAGACCCTAGTGTGACACATGTATAAGAGTTGATTCAAAGAGCTTCTAATGATACTAAGCATTGAGGATTTCAACCAAGCAGCTCTTAATCAACCTTTGATCATCTTTTTATAAGTGTTTTGCAAGTTTTAATCAAGTGTAGAGCATCCTACAAGATCCCCATGTGCATCTAAGTTAACTTAGTTTGAAGGGTGGCCATATTCATTCTTGAACCTCATAACCAAGTTTGTTAAGTAATTTTAGATATTTTATGGCTTTGATCACTTAAAACCCATCTTATTCTACTCATTTTTCAACATCAAAAGCTGAATATAGGGGTTTTGGGTCGTGTACACACTCACACACCTCATTTTAACACATTACACTTAACCTATTCTCTCTCACTTTTTTGAAATTTTCAGCACCACTTCATTCAAATTTATCTCATTTTCCTCTATTTGTCCACACTTTTCTAGTCACATTCCTTCATCTCAAGCAAGTATTGAAGCCATGAAAATCATTTCAAGAAGGATTCAAGCTTGGATTCAAGGAGATGTACATGAGAGGCTAGATTATCAAAGCTTTCTAAGGAAGATGAAGCCATATAACATCCTAATTTGCTAATCCCATTATTAGCTGTTAATGGTAATTAGTAAAGGACTAGAGATTTAGATGATTAGTTGATAATTTGAATCTTTGGGATATTGAATGAACAGATACGGGTGGAAGGGTCACGTTTTGAGTTGAAGCATGTGCGTGCGGTGAGGATTTTCTCACTGTGCCATGCACCACGGCACAAGATGCATATACTGTAGCGCATAGAGTAGAAAATGACCCCCTAAGTTGTGAAATTAGGGTAAATTTTCATAAGAGAATCATAAACACATGAGAGGGAGAAGAGAGGGAGAAAAGGACTACTAGGGCAAGCCTTTTCAAAGCATTTGAAGGCACTTCTGATCAGTAACTTATCGAATAAGCTTCGTACAACCCTTACTTTGCATTATACCACAATTTTTCTATGTATAAGTTATAGAAAAATTAAATCGGTAAAATTTTAGGGGTTTGTTTCTTACTCAATAGTAATAAAAAAGGTTCTTAGGAGTTAAATTGGAGCTTTATGATTGGTTTAAAACTGAACAATAAGCTTTGAACCCATAAGCCCAATTCGGCTCTAATTTAATGAGAAAATGGGGGTGGAAATGGTGTTTAAATGAATTGGATAGTTTGAGGTGATGTAGAGTGATAATCGATTTGTAGTTAACTTAAAATAGATAAGTGAAAAGTAATGAATGGCTGATTATAGCCATAGTTGATAATTAAGTGTTTTTGGTCAATTTGAACAACTCTTGCACATGTGTCACTTTAGGGTCTTCTTGCTTTGTAGTTTGTCTTATAATCAAACATTTTGGACATTTAATCTTCATCCAAATCCTTGTTTTCATCTGCAGTTATATACAAAAGAATGATTAAATCATGTGATGCAAAATTTCAAATCAAAACTCAAAGTCAATTGTAAGATATAATGCCACTTTCAAGGTCTGAGGTTATAAAATATGACACCATAGTATTAATGCCTTTGTCTTAAAACATCCTATGACTTATGTCTTATGCTATCTCTTTGCAACCTAGAATGAATTTGAATCTAAAACTTGTTCCATTGATTTTGGAAAGACAAAAAACACAAAATAAGCTAATGTCCCAAAATTGCCTAAAAATTGTCAAAATAAACCTTAATTGATTTTAAAGGCCTAACAATGCCTTAATATGCAAGAATTGAGTTTCCAAGGACACAATAATACAAGAAAATCATCATAAAATGTATGTAAATAATGAAATATGTCACCATTTATAAGTTTTGTTTTAAGATTTATAACTTTTTTTTCTTAAAATAACAAGAATTCTACAGCAATTTGCAAGTTTATATTTAGGGCAATTTAGTTATTTACATTAATTCCTTAATGACAAAAAGGTCTTTAGGAATTTCGGGGGAACTACAGCATTTTGAGAGACCAAAATATCATTTCTATAGTTCAAAAGGATTTTATTGTCATTTTTCTTTAATAAATTTACTTTATTATCAATTTGAACAATACAAACTTGATCTGAATGGTCCAACTTAATATTATTTTTGTTAAAATTTTTTATAAATTGACTATCCAAATGTACTTTGGATCTAGTCTATCAAAAGTGCATTTGGATTGTTAATTTATGAAAATTTTAACAAAACTATTATTAAATTAGATTATCTAAATCAAATCTGTATTATTCATATTGATAATAATGTAGATTTATTAAAATTTTATAACTTTTATAATAAATATAAGATGAAAAAATAAAATTTATAAATTTAGACCGTTCAAATGCTCATCAAATGATGACAGGACCGCCTTGTCTTCCTTTCTTTGGCGTAGCCTCTTGCCAGTGAACTTTATGCTGGTTTTTTTTTTTTTTTTTTGGATTGGTATGTTATGTTTCCTTTGGTTTTTTTTTTTTTAAAAAAAAAAGTCTAGGCTTTTGTGATACAAGCACGATAAATGAGTGACCAGATACAGTATATGGTGTTTAAATATAATGAAGTGTCGATTCGTACTTAGTATCGGTATGGAGTTCACATTGGCGGCTCCATCTTAAAAGATCGCCATGATAAGGACAGATAAGTATTAATAAAATTTAACGATTTGTGTAGCAAAAAAAAATTAAATATATTTGTAAGTTTTTAAAAAAGAATTGAAGTTACTACCAAATTTTCTTCAAATTGTAACTTGGCATTCCAACTTTCTAATGCCCGTTTGATATATTAAAAATGATTTTGATGAAAATGAAAATAGAAATAGAGATGGAAATGAATGTGAAGATAGAAATGAGGTTTAAAAATATGTTTAGTATGTTCATATAATTGAGAGATTATTTTTATTCAATACTAATATTTAAAATGTAAAAAGACTAAAATGCCTTTATCCCTAAAAAAACTGCTCACCGATAATCACCATCAACCATGGCTTGAGCTTGCAGCTGCCATCCAAAGAAACACAAATGTAGATCATTTTTTATTTTCAACCTAGAATCATTCTCATATAATCACATAATTGGCACATTGAAACAAAAGCATAGCTAACTACGATTCAATAAAGTAGCGAAAATCCATTTCTATCCAGAAAAAGTCACGATTTCATAACTGTCATGTCTAAACCAAATCTGAGGAAGAGGTAGTCAAGAGATTGAGAGGATGGTATGAACTAAATATGAGAAAGAGGTGGTCGTGAGATCGAAGGCGGTCTCTGTCATCTCCTTCTGACAAGAGATTGAGGGAGAACAATCCACCTTCCGATGTGTGTCTATCACATCCTTCACCTCCCTCCGCAGCGCCTTTAGTAGCCAACGGTGGTACAGCTCGATGTCATCGCTACCGTCGGAAGTGGACAAGAGGTTGTCTTCTCATCCACCTTCTTAATTTGGTTTGTCCTCACCACTTACAGACCTGGTTCATTCTCGTCGTTGAAAAATTCACCAAAAGTAGGTGACAAGTTTATCGGTATATGAGATCACTGATGGTTCTTGGAGGTCATCGCAAGAACATTCTGGTTTTATAGCTCACCAATGCTGGTTGCTAAGGTCGCCAGCAATGGGAAGGGAGAGAGTACTAAATGAGAGAGGAGAGAGGAAAGGGCAGCAAATGAAAAAATCAATGCATATGGAATTGAAAATCTGAACTCTTTCGATGGAAGTCAATTCCATCAATTTTCAATGGAATTCAACTTCATATAAAATTGAATTCTAGCATATCAAACTAATCTTTTTTTTTTTAAATTTCATTTTTTATTTTTAATTCTAAAGCCAAAATTCCAACATACCAAATGGAACCTGAGTGATACAAGAATACTTTAAATTTTAATATAATTGTTATTCTACCAAAAACGAATATTTTGAATTTATAATTTCAAAGTACATGGGTAGTATTTTTATTAAAAAGTATCAATAGTAACTTTACCAAGGGAAAATAATAAAAAAAATTAGTTTTTTAAATTCACATGGATATTGAGCTTTAAATTTCTTAAATATCATGAAGGTCAAAATATTTCTTAAACATCACAAATACCTTATACAGGTCCTTGAGTGTCAATTTCTCATAATAAATTTTTCACTTTGACATTTTCGAAATTATTTCTCTCAAATGATTTCTCTGTGTGTGTGTGTGCAGGCTACAAAGACAAAAATATTGAACAAAACTAATTTTAAATGGAAGATATACTTTTTTATAACAAAATTAAGCATTTCCTGAGATACGGGATCACGTTTTCTATTAGAAAAAAGTATTTATTTTGTAAATAAAATAATTTTTCATAAGTTTAAATAGAATTTAAAGAAATTTGAGTAAGTAATCTAAACTTTGCGGGATCAAAATATGTCATTGCCATGGTTTTTTTTTTAAATTAATAGCCTACTTTAGCCACCAAAGTAGATGAGGACCTGTAAATTGAATGAATCTAACAATTTACTATTTATAAATGGTATAGCTTGGTATAAATTTCGGGTAAAATCACATTTGAGGATTTTTGAAGCATATTTATTGCCAAAAAAGATCAGAAGAATTTAAATTTGCTAGATCGAGAGACTTAAATGCAATTAACATTTGTTGTGAAAAGATAAAATTATCCTTGATTTTTTTTTAAATGCCTCATTATCACTAGCCGCCGAAGCTCCAGCATCACGGTCTCTTGCCATCGGTTGCCAAACCACCACCAACGATCATTAAATCATTAAATCTCTAAAGGTGTGGCTAGGAGGTTTGAACTCATGATCCCTTGGCACGCTAAATGAAATATAACCACTAAGCTACCAAACACTTTTAATTTTAATAGGCAAAAATATCTATATATATATATATGTATGTATGTATATGTATATATAATAACTAGTTTTCCAAACCACTACTTTATTACAAATATAAAGTTGACTTGTTAATTTCTTAAAAGTAAAACAAAGAGTTCTCCCCATTCATGTGTAGTGCATGGGAGTGAGAGTTCTCTTCGTGTAGACATGTGAGAAAGTTAGTTGAATGTAACATTTTTTGACAAGAAAGGAGATTATAAGTATAATATCTACCTTAATATTATCAAAAATTATCACAACCAATCACTACATACAACAGTAATGAGGAGTCATTAATCCCTTCCAAGCTTACTGTAGTCACAAAGGGGTTAAATCAATTAGATACTAGGAAAATGTAACTTTTAGTTCCTGTATTTTGCTCGAGTTTTACTATATATCTTGTTACTTTTTTTTTTTGTGTTCTAGTCTCTTATACTTTCGTTTTCAGTGTTCTAGGTTCCTCTATGAGCAATGTTATAAGGACCTAGAATACCAAAAAATAAAAGTATAGAAACCTAGAACATGAAAAAAAGTTCAGAGATCCAAAGTTAAATTTTCTCTTAAACATTTGACATACAATTGAAAACTTTTGGGATACAAAAAATTCCTCAAATTGATAGTTTGAGTTCAAAATAATTAGTCTTAAAAGCATAGGAATCATGGAAGGATAAAGAATGGCATAACACACAAAAAGGGGGTAGAAAAGTCATTTTTCACACATTCTGACACATATGATGTGGCTTAAGGTGTATATGCAGTGGCATGTGGCACATAGAGCTTAATTTCGCTTTTGTAACTTGTGCCAATGCTTATGTAAACATGCCATAGCACATACCACTTCATGACAACTTTTTCCTATCATGATAACTTTTTGGGGTGAACTTCTAGCATATGCTATTTTAATATCCAACATTCAATTAGAGTGATTCAAGTATTCACATGAAACTTATTTGATAATATAGATAATGAAATAAGTTTTATTTTAATCCAATATCCCATATGAAAATTATATACTTAGATGCAAAATGATCATTTTAAAGCAATTTCATGCATCCAAGTTGCCTAAAACCTAAAACTTATGTCAATAACTATTTTTGGGGCTTGAACCAAGTCAAATAGACTATTGTACACCTAATTGAATAGATATATACACAATAAAATATTATACTTAAGATTTGACCACAATGCCTCAATTTCACACAAACAAGGCCATTTCATGAAATTCACCATATTTTATTATTAGGTTTAATCTTGATAATTCATATATTTTACACACTTTTACCTCTTTACTTTGACTTTTTAGCACTTGTTTTAATATAATTTGAAATAAATGGGTAACATTCATGATTTAAGGGCAAAGAAATATTTTTAGGAATTTTTTTATATTTATTGCACATTTTTCTAGATTTTATTAAATATTATTTTTAATTCCCTAAAATTGATTTTTTATTAATTTTATTATTTTTTGTGTAGGTGGCTACATGAAAAAGAGAAGAAGCAAGAGGAAAAAGTGGAAAAATCTTTCTCTTAGCTTCCCTTCTTTTTATTTTATTTTCTCCTTCATTTATTTTTAGTACTTTTCATATGCCATTCTTGATTCCTTTGGATTTTATTCCATCTCCTCACCAATTCCGCTTCCTATACTATCCCCTCTTTCAATTTTTTCACATGACAATTCATTTTTCATTCCATCAATTTTGAAATTATCACTCTTTAACTCATTTTTCAGATCTGGAATTAATTTTCAGAAAATAAAAATAGGATGGCATTTCACTCCAATTTATGTAAGCCTTCTCTTTAATCACCACCGCCTCTTTTCTCTTTTGGAATTGAAGAATCACGTGCTGGCCATTGTCCATTCATTTTCTCCAATTTTTCCATCAGCTTCTCATGTGTTCTCCACTTTCCGATTTCCCTTCTCACTTACATTGAATTTCTCAGTCTCCGTCTCTGTCACCCTATCCATCTCTCTCTCTCTCTCCCTCTCTCTCCCTCTTCCCCTCTCCCCCTCTCTCTCTCGCTCTAACTCTCTAACTCTGCACGATTTTATCCACCAAACTCCACTGCAAACAAATTAAATTCATCTCATTCACATCCGATTCAAATTCTCTCTTCCATTTCGGTCATCTTCTCCTTTCATCAAATTGTGCACTTCATTTCAAGCTTCCTTGGCTTAATGCATTAGTACAAAAATAGCTTATAGAAGCGCTTAATTTTAGTAACCGAGAGTGTTTTTGAAACGCTCCCAAATCTAGCTATAGGAATACTTTTAAAGCGCTTTTATAGATTACATATACAAAAGTGGTTTTAAAATAAGCAATCCTATAGATTTTTAAAAATTAAAAAAAAATCACTAACTTACAGGAGAGCTCTTAATAAAAGCATTCTGATAATTACCATATAGACCTATAGGAGTGCTCTCAAAAAGAGCACTCCCATGTGGGATTCAGAGCGCTCCTGAATGCCCCATTCTTACGAAGTGCTCTTTTTATGAGCGCTCTTGTATGGTTATTAAGAGCGCTCACTTATCTTTTCTTTTTTTTTTAAACAATTTTCATGCTATTATGTATATTCTGTTGTTCATTACAAATGATGAATATCTTTTACTACTCATTACAAATGACGAATCCATACTAATATTCAAAAAAGTAATTTAGAAACAAAATGGTTAAATATTACAAGTTGTATACAACCAAAAAAAATCTCAATTTAGTCTATTTTACAAATAATACTTTTTGGTATTTTCCTAACATTAGATGTTACCTATCACAGACAACCAATTATGCATTCTAACCACTCCTCAATTACATCTTTTATTTGATCTATGGTTAAATGCAAAGATCTTGCTCCAACAAAAATACTACAAGAAAAATCAAACGTATAATAATTAATTATCTATGTTACATGTAAGACATGAATTTAATTTTAGAACATTTACATTTGGCAGAATGATTAACTCTTGTTGTGTGATTACTTCTTTCATAAACTTCAAGACATAGTAACTGCACTCCCAACTTTCTATTTGTATAGGTACCTATAAAAATAATAAAATAAGATATAAATATCCAAACATATTAGAAACAAAATGTAACTAATTAACATTTTAGAGATTAAATTATATATAATTTGGATCTACAGATCAAATCAGGAGAAAATCTGGCAAAACCTTCCCTATAACTTGGACGTTTCAGAATTGTCTAGCAATTCTACATTAATCCAAAATAGCATATTCAAAATAACAGACATAAAATATTAATCAAACAATTATTTGTATACATATATACCAAACATGTTTCATCAAGCAACTAATAAAAACCTTTATTTTGTTCCATGTATAATACTCAGCAGGATCACTCTTTTGAGTATTTGGAGGGAGACCTTCACCACCTCGATAATGTGCTACAGTTCTATCAAAATTAAAGCATACCAACTAAAATTATGACTAATTGTTACAATAAACATGTATAAAATAGATAATAAAATACTTATTGATTAAATAATATCCTCATAGATATGTAATTCTTGAGCTCATTATCTTTTAATGAGTTAAGATAATAAATCACAAGTATGAATGGATTAATACAAACAAGCATTCAATGTTGTCTGAAAACATAAAATATTGTATTAAATCAAATGTCAACTAGATTTAAAGATAGCTAACAATTCACCTTGGATTGTAAAGAGCTAAAAATAACATGTTTTTCTTTTCCTTTAGCCTTGAACGCATCAACAATTTTTTGAGAATGATAATCAATGTTGTATGTACTTGTATTGTGCAGGCTAATAAATAAAAATTTTGCCATTAATGAGCCTAGCACAACAAATGCATAGTACAGATACCTACAATAAAACAATAGAAAAGATCATTATAAACAATAAATAAATACCACAACAAGTAATAAAGCTTAGAAAGCACTTGATGTATAAACTAATTACTATGGTTTGAAGCCAATCCTTTGTTAGAATATCATTAATATTTTCTGCTCCTAATCTTTTGATAACTAATTCACCATAAATTCCCTCATCCATTTCTATTTCACAAATGATACTGTTTTTAAATGTTGTCCTTATAACCACTCTAAGTACATTTTGATTAGGATATTTTAACTGAATAGATTCTAAATTAGTCTTCCCTGCCTTAGTTACAAAGGTAAATCCTTTTGACAATTTTCTTTTTGATTTGATTGGCTTCTGTACTATTCCTTTGGATTTTGACGTCTGTAAAATGTAAAATTAATTAGTAAAGTCAAAATTGAACATGAATGAGATTTTAAAGAATAACCCATTTTCATGCCTGTAATTTAATAAGCTTTGTAGGCCAAACCACATAAATGCCAACGGCGTCAAAAACTGTGAATATATCCTCATCTTCTATTTGCACTAGCAGCTCTGCATCATTTTCTATTGGTATACTTATGGTCACTTTTAAGTGATCCACGGGCATCAATCTACTATGTATAGTATCACTATCATCATTATACATAGATCCAAATGCCATAACAACAACATGGTGATTCTAACCACAATTGACATTGTGACTCACCCTAAAAAATACATAAATTAATGTTTTAAAAATAATGTGAGATATTATTTATGGATATATAGATAAAAAAATGTAGAGATATTAAAACCTTGGGAAAATCTTCCTTAATATAGAATGAACAGCTATCTCTCTCGTTGGGGTTTATTGGTGGCACATTTACTGATCCAATCATTTGCTCAAATTTTTTTTTGCATTTCCTCTTGCAAATTTTTTTTTCATTCTTACATCCATTCCTGGCATGCTTTCAGCCACCTATGTCATTACATCTTGTTCGATAAAAGTTTTGGACCAACGTCCAAAATAGGTGCCCTAAGAAATGCCGAATCCAATTCCTTCAATACAACCGGAGAACTCTGGGGCTCCCAATGCCCTACCAAGAACGTCCATATGGCCACTCGTGACATCCTGTGATACTAATTGTGATAATGCTTCCTATTGACCAAATTGTAAATTGGTTATTAAATAAATGAAGTCAATACACTAAGACATCAGTACTCACACAATCCTCCCAAACTTTTTCGAGTGCGCTCATTCAATAATCTGCCTTCCTTATCCTCTCAAGCTATCTTTCATACAAGAGCACGAGTAACTGTAGCATCCAATCTAACATCTTCCTTCTATTCAGAAAAGGTGAGATATTAAAATGATTAAAAAGCATTTCTCTATAGGTAATATCATAAGTTATTAACTAGAACTTACGAAACCATGCTCAATATCCAGATAGCTCTTTCTTCCTGTTCTAAATGGAAAAGGAGTATTTCCAACTCTAGAGTGACTGAGCTGACTTATTTGTTGAAATTCAGGCTATTAGCACATTTTAATAAATTCATCCCAATGCTCTTCGGATACATTTCAGCAGGATGTGGATTGATCTCCCCATTTGAATCTTTAAGATGATATGTTGTAAGAATAGTTCAAAATTTTCTATGGACATATGTAGCTTTTCTCATGATATAATGCCTACAGCTCTCATCTAGGCCAAACGATATTATAAGATCTTCCCAAATATTATTTTTTACTTATTCGAGCTCTAGGTCATTTTTCTTTCTCCAATCTACAATACAACAAGGCATGTAGTGACATGCTAGAACCCCAATATAACTAACCAACTGAGCAAACTTAACTAATTGGCCCCTATCATTCTAATATGCTGGTAATTTTTGACCAGTTGCCTGAGCTTGTATCACTACTTTCATAATGGTTTTACCCCCTTTGACTTCTTTGATTGCGTCTCCTCGGATAGGTAGAGCATCATTACTCTTATCAAGGGAATTAGTTGGGGTGGCCATTTACTTGCAAGAAAAATTAAACACAACAATAACTGTTAGTCTCAATAAAAGAGTAAAATAAAAGTAAATTTGTAGAAATATTATAAAACAAATATCTTACAATAATTGAGACATCTTTTTTCTTTTTCTTTTTTTTTTTGTTCTACATATCCTTTATTAATCTAAATCCTTTCCATGTGATCTTCTCTAATGTAAAAGGCATTATCCCCGGTCAAAACATCAAGTGTATGTGATGTCCTCATAAAAGGATCATCCTCAACATTAAAATCTTCATCATCTTCATTATTAGCTATTTTATTTGTTAGAAGAACAATTGACCAATTTTTTTACATTAGATCTAACATGAAGAATACTTGTCAAGCTTGCGATGCTAAAATGAATAGTTCATCTTTGAAAACTACCTTATTAAGATTTATTTGAATGAAACCCAACTCATCATCAATTCGAAGGCTGGTTTTATTATCAACCCACTTACAATAAAAGACCGATTCATGGATCTTAATATAATCTAACTCCTAAATGTGCTCTATCACCCAAAATAATTCATCTTTGCATAGACAGGGTTCTTGTCTTTAGAGCTAGAGACATGCACTAATTGAGCTACAAGTATTACACTACTATTTTGCACAGTGCTCTGAGCATCTTGATTTTTCTTGTAGAATGTAATTCTATTAATTACATAACTTTTATAAGAAAATACTTTAAATCCAGGACCCCTAGCCAAGAATCTCAACCTTTTTTATGGTTGGGGCTCCTTAAAGATGCGAGCTCTAAACTAATCTATAAAATGCTAATTGTGATATGTTATTAACCAACTTTCATGCTTACCCTTGTTTTGACTCCTAACAATTGCCATGTATTCTTCAAAATATGGCTCAACCTCCTCAATGTTGCGTAAAACATATAAATGAACTTGTTCCCATTGTGTTTTATTTATGCTAACGAGTTTTTTCCTAAGGATTCCGCCATGTTCACCTATGATATCCTTTGTGTACTTTGGCATCCACATTAGAGAGATATTTAGTGCACAATTCAACTGCTTCTTCCATGATATACCTCTCAACAATACAGCCCTCTAGCTGACTTCAATGTTTCACATATCCTTTTAATATCTTCAAGTAATGCTCTACCAAGTACATCCATCTTAGATAAGCTGGGCCACACAACTTTATCTCTTCAACTAAGTAAAATGACAAGTGAACTATAATGTCAAAGAATGAAGGTGGAAAATACATTTCAAGCTCACACAAAATCTTAACTATTTCATGTTCCAATTTAGGCAATTTCTCTGGGTCAATCAGCTTGGTACAAAATTTCTTTAAAGAAGAAACAAAGCCTGGTAATGGTTCGACGCACCTTCTTTGGCAAAATGGAGCATATACCTACCAATAATAGATTTTCCATAATAATATGGCAATCATAGGTCTTCATGCTTATTAGTTTGAGATCTTTCATGGACACGAGGCTACTGATATTTGAAGAGTATCCTTTTGGTACTTTAACTCCATGTAAGAATTCACAGAAGGCCAATTTTTCCTTTCTAGATAATGTATGAGCTACTGGAGGTAGAAAAGTATGTTTTCCCTTGCTCTTTGGTGCCAACTCTTCTCTTAACCCCATACTAACTAAATCTATCCTTGCATTGATACCGTCCTTGCTTTTTTCTTGAAATGTGGAGTAATGTGCCAATAAGACTATCACAAACATTCTTTTCAATGTGCATCGCATCAAGGAAATGCTTCACATCTAAGGACTTTCAGTATGGAAATTCAAAGGAGATGGAATTCTTTTCTCAGCCATTTGTAAGAACTCTTCTTGCAAATGGTTTTCTAAATTCCATATTCAAATCTTTAACCTTTTTAAAAGAGCTACTTCCCGGTTAAAGGAAAACGAACTCTCCTTTTTTTTTGAGTGGCCATTGAAGAACTTTTTCAACCATCGATAATAATGTGCTTGAGGCAAAAATTGACAGTGACCCATGACAATATTCTTCCGACGATGTTCTAATCGCATTGAATAAGTATGCTCTTCACATACAAGGCATGCATCTTGCCCTTTAACACTGTACCATGATAAGTTATCATAAGCAAGAAAGTCATTTATAGTGCCAAATAATATAGCTCGCAGGATGAAATGTTCGTTCTTGTACCCATCATAGACCTTTACACTCGTCTCCCACAGTAGCTTTAAATCTTCAATTAAAAATGTCAAGTACACATCTATATCATTTCCTGGTTATCAAGGCCTAAAAATCAATAATGACAGCATCATAAATTTACACTTTATGCACAACCACAGAGGGAGGTTATAGATTATCAAAATCACCAGCCATGTACTATAAGTACTACTTTGCATGCCATGAGGGTTCA
This sequence comes from Prosopis cineraria, assembly GCF_029017545.1. Taxonomy (NCBI): domain Eukaryota; kingdom Viridiplantae; phylum Streptophyta; class Magnoliopsida; order Fabales; family Fabaceae; genus Prosopis; species Prosopis cineraria. The sequence continues at coordinate 11,147,727 of NW_026555336.1, read as the reverse complement.
TTTCATTAGTGGCTAATGTAAGGCACAGGTTTCTATCTTCATCCCCGAACTTGGGATACATAAAATCAAACTTTTTTCATTAAGGAGAATTTATAGGATGCCATAGCTTGCCATCCCTAATTCTCTCGTCAGCATGCCATGTTAAGTACTTGGCATCTTTTGTAATACTATATAGGCATCTAAATCTTGCTATGATTGGAAAATATCATAATGCTTTAGCTAGACTACACTTATTTCTCCTATGCTATGATGTGTGGCATTTTGGACACATGTATGAAGTTGAATATTCATTCCAAAAGAGGACACAGTCATTGAAACATGCATGTATCTTCTCATAACTCATCCCAATAGAACATAGAATTTTTTTAGTTTCATAAGTATTAGGTGGAAGCTCGTTGTACTCTAGCAACACCTCATACAAAATTTCAAGCAAAGCTATAAAAGCTTATCTCCATCCATTAGTTACTTTTAGGTTGTACAATTTTAGAACAATTGACAATTTTGTGAATTTCTTACAACCGGAATACAATGGTTTATTAGCATTGATCTTTAGCTTCTCAAATGTCTCAGGACAGTCCTTAAGATCTTTTTCAACCATATCAATCATCTCGTCAAGACAGTCAACATCATATATCTCACTATCACGATCAAACAATGTGTAGCTCATGCTATCCCTCCAATCACTAGTGTAATTCCTTGTCTCCCTATGCATTATTCCAACATGTGTAAGTTAGATCAATTTCATTACATACCAAATGATCTTTCAATTCTATTGGCTTTACTCATCTTTCATAGCAACATTTTAAACACGGACATATGACTCCACGGGAGTTTTGATCACAAGAAAATGAAAACTCAATAAACTCATCTACCCTATTCCAATATTCTCTAGACAATTGATTAGCTAACATACATTTATGATCTATATCACTAATATAGTCATAAAAATTCAAAAGACAAAGACTTAGAATGTTTTTCATAAAAGTTTGACAGAGTCTCCCTTAAAAGTTGAGCATTCCAAATAATCAAATCCAATAATTTAGTATACCAATTCATCCAAATAAATATTTCAGAGCATGAAATAAACAATCTATCAAACAATTGTAATTTATTTTAGGTTTATCTATTAACTTAATATTACTATAGTCATAATTTAATAATAACTACATTCAACTTCTTAAATAACATAAATCAAAATTTGCAAATAACCACATCAAAATTAATTTACTTAACAACTCAATCATATAGCAATTACAATTAATTTCAAGTTCAATTCTAACTAACATAGGAGTAGTTTAATATCAATAAAAATTTAACTAATATTACTAATACATAAATATATATAAAACAACTTATCAACATAACTAAATAATTATATAAATTTTAAAAAAAGAATCTGTTCTACGTGATTTTGGGACAGACAGACGAACTTTACACGACTTCGGTGGTGGAGAAAGATTCAAATTCCAGTGAGGCACAGCTTTACAGTGATGCAAGTTCAAACAAATTTCCAACATATTCCGACTACGCGACCAGATTTACGGTGACTCAACCAGATTTTAACAACTACATGATTTTGAATAGATGCACTAAATTCGAACAGCTTTAGTAGTGCCAACCATATCAATGAACAGAAGGAGATGACTCAGGATCGACATACAAATCAGCGAACAAACTGACTCAAGGAGGGATTTTTGCAGTGTGAAGTAGCAATAGAGAAGAAGATAAAAGGTGCAAAGGGAGAGCAAAAAAGTTGGAAGGGTTTTGAGGAGATAATGAAAGTCGAGCAAATCTGTAAAATGAAACTGATAGGCTGAATATAAAAAAAATAAAAGAACCACCTTTTAGAGCCTTTTTTAAAAAGCGCTCCAAAAGGTTTACTTATAGAAGCGCTTATTTTATAAGCGCTCCTATAGGATATGCTTATTTTTTTTATTTAAACATATAGGAGCCCTTATGCAATAAGCACTCCTATACGTTATGTTATTTTTTTAATTTTTTTTAAAAACCTATAGGATAAGAGCGCTTATAATAAGAGCTCTTATCTAATAAAGCTCTTAACATAAGTGTATAAGCATTTAATAAGTGCTCCTATAAGTTCCATTTATTTTTTTTAATCTAATTAAATTACCTATAAGAGCGCTTATGCAATAAGTGCTCTTAAAGGTTGATTTTTTTTTAGGAAAACAATCGGAGCGCTTAATAAGCGCTCCGATAGATTCCTTTATTTTATTTATTCATTTTCATACCATATAGGAGTGTTTTTTTTTTTTAATAATAGCTCCTATAAGAGCTTTGCTAACTTTCGCATCCAACTATAGGAGTGCTTTTCTTTATAATTGCTCCTAAATAGGCACTCCTAAAGGCATATTTTTTAATGGTGATGTTTTCAAGGTTTTGGAGTTAGTTTGGTGCTTAGCTAAGGTATGATGCTTAGCTATCAATTAACCAAGTTTGGACGTGGGAAATGCTCTTATAGTGTTAAAGGAGGAATGGCCAAAGATTAATATAAAATGGAAAAGACATTAGGATATGATGAGAAAGGAGAATAAGTCTTATACAAATAATGGTGAGGATATATTCATTATTAATCTGTCTAAGAACAGAAGTTATAATGATGCAGTTTTGTGTTCCTTTGCAATGCATGGGTCATTAAAATTGTATAATGCATTGTCTCTCTCCACTTCTCTAACCCTTTTAATGGCCTCACTTTATTCAAAGCCTACAATCAAGTTTACTTTTTGGAAAAAAAAAACTATTTAGCTTCATATCTAAAAAAGTAATAAAATATGCAAAAAAAACTTTTGGTTAGAAGCTAAAGTGCAAAATAAAAAGAGAGAATACTTTGTAAAGCCTTGTTATGAGGAGGCTTGTTTTATGTAGAATTATGATAGATTGAAGGTTGTATGGCTTGAGATGCTATTAATGTGCAATTGTATACAACAACAATAACAAGTTTTATCCTATGAAGTGGGGTTAGTTACATAGATTCATGACACCACTATGTTTTATCAATAATCAACTCTTCAAATATATCTTTTACCAAGAGATCTATTTGATAACTTCCTTGAGTGTTCTTGGCCTGTACGTAGTTCACATGCTTTAACATTAGTTGACATGCATTTGTGTATAATAGATGTACTAGCTCGAGTCAAGACAAAGTGAAGGCATCAAAGGCTTAGAAACAGCCTTACATAACTGTAGGCCTCCAACAGTTTGATATATGTGTATTTTAATTGATAATGCCAACTAGGGATTTTGAACTTTAGGAATTGCTTGTACTATTATTTATCATGGTTGATTTGTATATTTTGGGTCTTGGAGTTTGTGTATTATAATTTGATATATCTGGATAGGATCAAAATACTAATGTAAGTAAAAAATTTGACTATATGCATGATTTTAGGGGAGTATAATGAATTATGTTGTTGAGAACCTCCCCTATTGTTTTTTGGTATTGAAAGGTTAAGGATTGAAAATAAAAATCATGTGTTTTTGGTTTGCTATGATGTGATGCATAGGTAGTTTTGAGTCTATTGAGTGTAGCTTAAGTGTTAGGTTAAGCCTTTGGCACTTTAGTTCAGATTTAGACATCCTAGTTGTTGTGGTTATGTTGTGGTTATGTGATAAAGTGATCAAATTACATTTGGGCGTCCAACTTTTTAGTTTGAAATAACTTGAGGTTGAAACCTATGCCATTAACTAGTTTGTTAAAATAGCTTTTTATAGACATCTAGTCATCTCAATCGGACATCGAACAAAAAATTGGGACATGTTGGAAGTTCAAACCCTCTGTAGTTAAATTAGTAGAGTTGCTATCAAATCTATGACATATGACACAAAGAGGACAAGCCACGGTGATGTCCACATGTCATAGCGCATTCCTCTATTTCTTGTTTTATTGTTGTTTTTCCACCAATTTTTAGTAATTTTATGTATCAACTAGTATCTCATGCTTTTGAATTGTTTATACTCTAATTTATATTATTAACTTAGTTTTATGTTGTTTAGTTGTTAAAAACTTAAGATCCTACTTTCATCGCTTTTACGGTATTTTTATTTGATTGTAGTTAACTTGTTATAATGAGTTATAGTAATTCGTTTAGATTAGTCTCACAATTATCATTGTGGTTTTAGGATAAATGTTGGGGTAATAAGGATGGTCTTACATTGATATTTGTGGTGCTTCAAAAGATTGGAATGAATGAGGTGCTGGATTTATGGTTTAGGATGAGTTATTGAATATTGAATTGATTGTTGAATGTTTAGATTGTTGTTGGAGATTGAGGAATTAGGATTTGAACAAGTTGGCTTTGGTTATGAATTTATAAAAATAGGGATTAAATTTACAATAGAGTTAAGTTTGGGGGAAAAAAGGATTTTTAGAATATCTTAGTTAATTAACATATTAAATTGTGATATATTGATGTATAGTATTATGAACTTATCATGTAGATTTGTTGTGATTGCTATTGTTAGATTTGAACACGTGTGAGTTATTTATTGTGAGCTTGGAGAAGAGGTAACAATAATTTATTCTCTTTATAATGGGAAACTGCAATTTTGTATTATTATATATATTAATTGCTCTAGGAATGCTATGGCTACTAAGGGCATGTTTGACTAATTTATAAACTAGAAATATATGTTGTGAAATATCTAGCATGCTTGTATGAGATTTTAACTTCTATATAATTATTTTGTCTCTTTCAAGCATGCTAGTAGGTCTTGAGTTATGATTTGATTGCGGAAATGATATATGATGGTGGTTTAATCCTTTCAATCATGCTTGTTGGTTTTTGCAATTGAATATGACATGGCTTATTCTTTTTTAAGCATGCTTGTGTGTTTTTAAAACTTAATTTTTGAAATGTGATGCAAAGAAGAAATAAGGTAGTTGGTGTATGGTAGTGGTTACTACTGTTGTATTGGAGATTTAGAATTGGTTATCTGTTACCACACAGTGTGCCTTCATTACGAACTTAGTGGTTGTCTTTATTGTAGTTTCCTATTATTGCGATTTGGGTTTTAGGATGATGTATAGGTACCTCCTTTTAAAAAAGAGAGTCTAATTTTGAAGGTAATACACTTTTAGCCAAGTATATCCTTGATCTAGGCTAGAGCTAGCAAGAATAAGGTATAAAGGGCAGGACATAAAGGTAAGGTAAGGTTATGTATCACTTGTTAAATTTGTTTTGTAATTTTCATTTCACTTGATTGTAAAAATTAAAAATTCATTCCTATGTTTGAGAAATGATCTTGAGAACCGGTATTGCGAAAGTTGCTATATTTATAAATATATTTTGTGAACCGAGTTTCAAAAGGATTTGCTATTGTATTTAGAATATTCATTGTTACTAAAAAGTTAGATCTCATTTGTTACTTCTTAACATTTTCAAGTGAGAGACATTATGGTAGAACACAAGGGAAAGCACTAGAAAATTGAGTAGTGAGCTCAATTATTTTTGGTTTGGCATATGTGTCATTTTTCTTATTTAATTGCCATGACCTAAGATTGAAATTTTGCATTTTGGACCCTTGAATATTTAACTATGTCTTAGGTTTTGGAAAAAAAAAAAAGGCTAGTTTTTATTAGGAAAAATGACAGAAAAGTTCATTTAAATTATCTAAATGACTGTCGTACCCAAAAATGCGATGTGGACGACGCGCAAGAGCAAAGGTTTCGGCCTTCAATGTGAGAACCGACAGAATGGAAGTCACTACCAAAATTTTGAGAGAACTCTTGGGAAACCAATTAAAGGAGATAAAGATGATCTGCGAAATAAAAAAATAGGTTTGAAAGTTGATTGAGTGTGGAAAAAATGTTGGGCACCCCACAACACCCATTCATCAAAACGGTTGCCTAAAGTTAGTTGTGTTAAATTAATATAGTTTTAAAATTCTTTTAATTATCACTTTCTTATTCATATGTTTGATAAAAAATGATAATAATTAAATGAAAGATATTTATTTATTTACAAGGAAAGACTTGACTCAGAATTAGACTCTGAAGCCTACGTATCTTACGATGGAGATCAAAATACACGTAATTCAGGATTATGTATTGTTAGTAAAAAATTTTTGAAGAGAAATTAATTAGAAATAATTTATCATTTTGCAAATAAAATAATTTTTTTAAAATTTTAATGTGTGTTTTTAAATTGTAAAAAGTAATTTAATTTTAATTATTTTCTCAATTTTTGAATTTTTGACATAAGAAAAAGGTAAGGAGTTTAAATTTTTTTAATATTTTATTATTGAAAATTTAACCACAATATCTGCCAAAGCCTTATTGATTCATACGATAATACAATTATTCCAAAGATATGTGGAGATTTTAAAATTTCACACAATAAAAAAGTTTAACAATTTAATTTATTGTTAAACTTTTAAGTATTAATGATATTTTTTAATAGTGTATGTATATATATATATATATATTTTAAAGACTCTTAATTATTATACTTGCAAAGCTTTATTGACTTATACAATAATTTAATTATTCTAAATATATGTGAAAATTTTAAAATCTCATATGATAAAAAAATTTAATAACTTAATTTATTTTACTTATATTTTTCTAATTTAGTTGATTTATTATGCATGTATACATTTTTACGTGAAATTCTAATCATTATATCTATAGAGCTTTATTAACTCACGTGATAATATGACTAGTTTAGAAGTCTATAAAAATTTAAAAATCTCACATGATAAAAACTTTGAAATATATTAATTTAATTAATTGATTTTATTAAAAAACGTTTATTATTTTATTTACAAAGTTCATTTATTTATTTATTATATAAATTAAGAATCATGATATCTGTGAAGATTTATTATTCCACACAATAATATATTTAATTTAAATCTTTACAAAAAATTTTAAAATCTCATATGAAACTTAAATATTTTATTAATTTAAATTATAAAAGATAATTAATTTTAATGATGACCTTCAGAACCCCTATTAATGTATAAGTTTCATTCTCATATCTGTCAACCCTTATTAATTTACACAATACGAGACCATTTAAATTTCTACGAAAATTCTTAAAATCCCACATGATAAATAAATAAACATGAATATGTTCTCTTATCATTGTTATCATCATTATAATTATTATATACCTTAGATTTAATTAGCTACTCAACAAATAAAATCCTTTGCCAATTGTTGGTTGCTTCTTCTATCTTTTACCCAATTTTTATTCACAAAATTGCCCAATGACAAAATTATACTTATTATTATGGGGCATTGTTCTAAATAAAACACCTGTTACTTATGTTGATTCAAAAACCAAAATTGAATTAACATCTATTTAAATTAAAGATAAATGAAATCACAATGAGAATCAAGGGTCAAAATTTGGTACATAAACATGTGCCTACAGTGCTAAAAATTTCATTTTGTTGATCATTTATTTGAAACACACACAAGTGAAGGCATCAATAAAATTTAAGTGTAACAGTTAAAGAGACTAAAACTTGATAAAAGAGAACATTCCATGATCTAAATCAAACATATGCCTATCAAAGAAAGAAAACTTCCCTGGAGTACACACACACGTCTTTACACACATATGTTCAACAAAAGTCATGCTCAAGACAATTCCAAGTAAAATTTTAAACAGGATGTGCAAATGAAGGAGATCATATAATCAAAACATTGAGACCCTACATAATTGATAGCTATTAAACCGTAAGATAAACATTTTAAGAGCCCCAGTATAATCAAACTCCTAAAACAAAATTTTGTCTACTGGACAGTAAAACTTGAATGACATACATGAGTAGATCTAATATCTTTCTCAAAGCATTTAATCCACACATTCAGTCCAAACATCCCATAATGAAACATATGTAGAAAATTTCCTCAAGGGATACAGGATAGCAATCAGAAACTTCCTTCAAAACTAATCCAATTTTATAGAGTAAAATACTAAATGGATCATGGAAGCATAAAAGATTGATTCTAAACCTATTGCAGCAAGTGGAAGTAACTTCAATCGGCTCTTCTTGTTCTTTGTTCTTCCTCTTTGCTTCATCTCCTCTGTCTTGTTCGTTCTTCATTCCCATTCGAGAAAATCTCTCTCAAACTTCGCCTTCGAACAGTCCAGAAATCTCCCCCCTCTCGGTTCTCTCTCCAAAAACGTAGATCCCTTGGGCTCTTGGTCCTCTCTCCCAAAAACCCAGTTTTAAAGGAAAAAAAAAACGAGAAATCCCTCATCTCCAGAACTTCCCCTCAACTCTTCGGTCCCAGATTTCCCTCCAGTCCTCTTGGTTCTCTCATGTTCTCCTAAAACCCAGCTCTTTTCTGAAAATCCTTGCCAGAAATCTCTCCATCTCTGATCTCGGTCTCCTCTGTTCTCCTCCTTCTTTTTGTCCTCAGTCTCCATCCAGATCCCCTAGATCGCTCTCAATCTCTCCCTTATATTGAAGACCAAAAGAAAGAAAAAATTACCTTGCGTGTGAGATTTGAATGCGTGTTCATCCTCTTTCTGTGCGTACGATCGTCTGCTTTTGTGTGTGCGTTTCCGTCTGCTCTCTCTGCGTTTTCTTCCTTCCTCTGTCTTTTTCGTCTGCTCCCTCTGCTTCCTCTCTGCGTGTGGCCGAAAGCACTTTGGGCTGTGGGTACGTGTCTCTCTGCTCTACTCTCTTTGTGCTTCCGGCTGCCGTCTGCTTTCCCTCTTCTTTTCTGAGTTTTCGTCTGCCATTCTCTGCTCTCTCTTCCCTTCACTCGCGAGTCTGCATTGAGGGAAAAGCCCTTTGGGGCTTGTGATGAAACGCTGACGGCCTTCATATATATATATATATATATTGTCTTTTAATTATTTTTTTTGTTAATTAATTTTAAAAATTAAATTAAGAGAAAAAAATTTAATTTTAAATTAAATAAGGATATTCTTTTTTTAATGGAAGACAATAAGTTTTAAGGAGGAAAATTTTAAAAAAAGTTGACTATCAAAAAATTAATTCCTAATATCTTTAAATGGTTGAGATAATTTGAGAGAGATTTTTAAAATTTAAGCAAAAAAATTTTAAATTTTGTTAGATTATTATTTTTTTAAAATATAATCATAAAAAGGATTAAATTTTTTTTATTTTTATATATTTCTTTATTTTAATGAAGTAAAAGAATAAAATCTTAACTAACAAAAGAATATCTATGTTAAAATAAAATTAAAACCTATTAATTAAAAATTTTTTATTTTAAAAATATAATCCTAAAAAGGATTAAATTTAATTTTTATATTTCTATATTTTTTTGGTTATTTTAATAAACTAAAAGAAATAAAACTTTAACCAATAAAAGATTATCTAGGTTAAAATTAAATTAAATTCTATTAAATAAAAATTTATTTATTTTAAAAATATAATCCTAAAAAGGATTAAATTTTATTTTTGTATTTTTTTATATTTTTTGGTTGAATTTATTATTATTTTTATTAAATTTAAAAAACGTCTGGATAAAATACAATATTTACAATAACATATTGGTCTCACAAAATGACATAATTTCCCTGGAGTCTCATGAAATTTTTTTTTATCATCAGGGAATTAAAAGAAATGATCAAATTGCCCTTAAATAAAATAAAAATCCCTAGAGTTACGAATTCAAAATCAAAAGTTGTTAATATAGGAATAAAAGTTGTGAATAAAAAGTTACAAATTTTCAACACCTGATGCATATCAGGACCTGCAGATGTGGAGTTATGAATGATTATTGAATTATTATGAATTTAGAAATAAAAGTTGTTAATATAGGAACAAAATTTGTAAATAAAAAATTACAAATTTTTAACACCTGATGCATATCAAAACCTACATATGTAGAGTTGCAAATGACTATTAAATTATTGTAAATTTAGAAATTAAAATTATTAATATAAAAAAAAATTGTCAATGAAAAGTTGTAAATTTTTAAAACCTGATGCATATCAGGACCTACAAATCAAGACATGTGAATAGCTATTAAATTATTGTGAATTTAGAAATAAAAATTATTAATATATGAATAAAAGTTGTGAATAGAAAGTTATGGATTTGTTTAATATGAATAAAGGATAAAAATGTCATTTCTTATAATTTTTTAATGACAAAAACATTCCATGAGATTCTAAGAGAATTATGTCATTTTATGAGACTAATATATTATTTACATAATTTAAATGAATTTTTTTACTAAGCTGTGAACTTATTTGTGAATAACTTAGGAAATTGTATTGGTGAATGGAAGGGTCGAGCCTGGTGTTGTTATTTCAAGTGAATATATTTGGCTTGAATTGAATCAGTGATGTTTCTATCTTCATTGGGCTTGTAAGTGAACTATTGTTAGGCTTGAAATGCCCTACGCCCAAATTATACGATTTTGGAATTTCATTTCTTTAAACTAATTGGAATTTTGTTAAAATGGTTTGGCAGAATGTTATATTTTGGGGTGTTATGACATTCACTTAAGAACACTAGGTGTTTTTAAAGAAAAAGTTCATGGTTAATTTTACCCTTTAACCCTAATTTAATACTTATCAATATGGTATTTTGGTCTTTTATATAGGTAAAAATAACATTAGTCTCTTAAAATTTATTTGTAATTTAGAAAACTTAATCAATATTAATTTTTTTATTAGATACTCATTTGTAATTTTACATATACTATTATATGATTTTTTTTAGTTTTTTTTTTTGTACTTTTTCAATCAACTACTTATCAAAATTAACAATTATTAATGATAAAGACAATATGGTACTATTTTTAAATGTTAAAGAGGAATATTATTTCAAACAAATTTTAGTATCTCAAACGATCCTAAACCTAAAGTTTAATGACAAAATTTCTCTTCAACCCGAAAAGCAAACACAGTCTAAACATGCCTTGGGTGTAAATCATTTTTACTTTTTAATTCGATGTAGCTGTTTTCCACAAAAAACATTGGATTGGCGACATATGGTCTTTTCTTTGACTTTCCATTCAAGAAGTCAAATATCTACATTATCTAAATTTATGGAACTAGATGAAGCATAATAATAGGCCAACCAACAACTGACAACTCTAACCAACAAATACACGAAGTAGATGTAATATTGATGAATAATGATATTGCGTAGAAGTGGTAAAGTAAATATTGGTGAAGTGGTTCAAGCTACAAAAGAAGAAATAATACACACATACATATATCTTTTGTAATTTATTCTTCCCTCACCCTATGGTGTGTTTCTTTCTTGTTATTGAGTCTGAGATTGCAAGGAGCAGTTGGAGCTGGGACTTTTGAATAATCCCATTAACAGTGTGGAGTACTTTCGTACTCCCTTTAGTTTAAAATATAAATATATTTTTAATTAATTTTAGTTTAAAATATAAGAATGTTAGTATGCACAATTTTTCTTTTCAAAATAAGAATTTTATTGGTACGTAAATTATTGTTAAAATATGCTTATATTTTGGGCTGAACGAATAGATCATAAAAGTAGATTTTTGTGAAGGACTTCTTATTTTCAATTGTTGGAATGATTATGATAGTTAGATCTGATCACATAGTTGAGATAATTAACAAGTAAAATATACATGATGATAAATAAGTCATATGATTCTTAATTTATTTAAAATATCCAGCTTGTTCAGCAAACAAACACGCATACTACTTTCAAGGATTAAGTTCATGCCTACTTTGAAGATGATTATATTGTGGTAGTCCGAAGAATGTCAGATCAATATGTCCCAAATGGGTTAATTCCATTATATTCTTGTGTGTGTGCGTGCGCGTGTGTCTTCGCTATTGTAGTTGTAGGAATGACTTTTTACGAAATTATTTTGCTCTTTTTTTGTTGGAAAAATGGGAGAAGTAAAAGGGAAAAAAGTGGTGAGTTGATCTTCTATAACCGATGAGGAAAAACTTTTCAATGTCGGTTGTATCCCCTTTAAATTTTTCAGTTACACAACAAATTGATCACAATAATTTTAATTAACATAAGCAAATAAAAATTTCATTTACTCATAAAAGCGCGATTTAAAACAAAAAATTTGAACTTCCACATAGCATAGCAACAATTCTAAGATAAAACATTAAAAACAACAAAAAGAAAAACTTGAAGGTAAAAATTCATATATGCAAATACCTAAATTACTTTAAATTTCTAAAATCGAAGAAAAAAATTTAGAAAAAAAAAACAGTATGACTCACCCCAAATCCAAATAGGCAAAAATGCAACCCAAAGAACTCCCTTGAAGAAACAATCAGAGGAAATGAAGACCCACCAAAAATGAAGAAGGTTGAAGAAGAGAGCACCCGTAGAGGAAATGGAGAAGAAGAATGAGACAAAGAAACAATAGAGATAAAAACCCAAAAGAAGACCCACCCAAAGCAACTAAAATGAGCCAAACACATTGATTAAACCATGGCATGATCAAGGGACTGGAAGAAGGCGAAGGCGAAGGCAATGCAACTGGCAATAGCGACGGGAGTAAGTTGACGACAATGAGGAGCGACAACCGACAAGCAATGTGTTACCTAAAATATTTTAAATATATATTACTATTATTATTTGCCATTATTTAGGAGGTATTATTTGATAAGATATTGTTGTAAATAGTTTTTATTAGGTTATCTCTTCCTCCTTATATATATTATACTCATCACAATAGTAATTGATATAACATTTTCTAATCCTTCTTTAGTTTATCTCTCTCATCTATGATAACTTTCATGGTACTAGAGCCATATAATTTTTTTCCATGATAAGCCAATTTTTGAAGTGAGTTAGCCTTTCTTCATAGTGTTGCTATCTTTTATCATGAGTTCATATCCACCTTAAATTTATTTTTGCATATCCACAGGGCAGTTCCAGTAAATTAGCATTTTAGATTTGTTAACTATTGAATCATACTGAAATTTGGTCAGAAGTACAAAACATCCAACTTGTCATTTTCAACGGTCAGATCGTTGATTAGTTTTCTGGTGTGGGTGCTATGTCATTCTCACTATAGTCTCTAGTTTGGGCATTTTTAATCCTTTGTTCTTTTTTGTAAGACTTTTTTTCCTTAAAAAAATGAAAAATTTGAATGTTGCTCAATCTATATTAGTTACCTTGAATGGTTGCATTTGCCGTCTTTAATTGGAAAAATATGATCTTGCTCAACCTACTTTGGGATCTTATCTGATTGAACTTGAAACTTTGTTGCGAACAATCATCTACAGTTCCTCTAGCCCATCTGTTAGCTTAGCTACTCTCATTGATAAATCTATTTGGTACTTTGACTTTGCTTGTTGCAATCATATAACAAGTTAGGAAAATGTCTTCTCATCTATGACACCTAAATCTACTGCCTATTCTATATACACTGCTGATAATTCCCAAACGCCTATTAGTCTTATTGGTATTGTCTCCTTGCCTTCCCTATCCATTCATGATACATATTTTATTCCTGTCATTAACTTTAACCTTTTTCCTATTAGACAACTTGTTGATATGGGTCATGATGTGTTATATAATGAACGTGTGGTTGTATTATAATGGGTTCTCATACAAGACAGGTTGTCAGGACTAGGTGCAAAGTTAGTCGCATGTTTAAGTTCACCTTAATGCTCTTACCTGAGATCACTGTTCCTACATTGTATGTTGCCTCCACGTTCTCTTCTCCTAATTCTTCTCTTGACTTATGGCATGTTGTCTTGCTTACCCTTCTTTGAATAAATTATGTCCTTTAATTTCTATTGGTCTTTTAAGTCATGTCCATAGTCATTCTTTGCAATGTGTTTCTTGTCATACTACCAAATAACTTGCTTTATCTTTTCACAAAAATGATTCTATTGCTACTTCTCCATTTAATTTGATTCATTTTGATGTTTGGGATCCTACACCTACTCCCTCTATAGGGGGATACCCATATTTTATTATTTTTGTTGATAACTTTTCTCATTTTACTTGAATTTATATGATGAAACATCGATTTGAATTACTTGAACTTTATATCAAATTTGCTACTGTGATTCACACTCAATATTCTAAAGTTATCAAAAATTTTCATTGTGATAATGCTTTGGAATATCATGACTCTAGATTATTGACCTTTCTTGATTCTCAGGGTACTATTTCTCAATATTCTTGTCCCTATACTTCGTAACAGAATGGTTGTACTGAGCATAAACACGGTCATATTCTTGATTATGTTAGAGCATTGTTCATTTTCTCTTCTTGTTGGGGTGAAGCAGCCTTAACCTCTATCTTTTGCATCAATTGACTCTCATCTCCTGTCATTGATAACATTTCTCCTTTTGAGCATCTTTATGGTTATCCTCCTGATTATAGTCTTTTGAAAGTTTTTGCTTATGCCTGTTTTGTTCTTCTTCCATCTCATGAGACAAACAAACTTTAAATTCATTCTTATGTTTTTTGTTTTCTTGGTTATGATTCTGAACACAAGGGTTATGTTGTTAAGATCCTCTCTTTCACCGTAATCATATTTCTCAGCATGTTGTCTTTTAGGAAAATATGAAGTTTTCATCTCTAACCAATCTCTCATCGTTCTCATCTTCTTCATCTCTTATTTTTATAAATATTTCTACTAATTTTTTTCCCAATGACTCAAGTACAGATTCTTCTATTGAGCTCGTTTCCACGATTGATGTTGCGCCCATGCTAGATGTGCCTATTATCACACCTATTGCTTCTCCAACACAAGCCACACCTACTAAGCCCATATTGTCCATAGAATCTTGGCCTAAATGTGTAAGAAATCCTCCCTCTTACCTTAATGACTACCATTGTTTTTCCACCATTCTCTAATTTCAGAAACCCAAATCCTTTAAGGAAGCCTCTCGTGATCCCCTTTGGCAGCAAACTATGGATGATGAATTCCAAGCCCTAAAGAAAATGCATACTTAGGATATTGTTGATCTTCCTTCTAGTAAAACTCTGGTTGGGTATTGATGGGTCTATAAGAACAAGACTTATTCTGATGGCTCTTTGAAGTAACATAAGGCTCGCTTGGTGGCCCAACGATTCACTCAAGAGTATGGTGTTGACTATGGAAAACTTTTTCATCTGTTGCCCATGTGACTTTTGTTTGCGACCTTCTAGCCATTACTGTTGTTAAGCACTGGCCTCTTCACAAGACATATGCTAAAAATGCCTTTCTAAATGGACATCTAGAAGAAGTGTATATGAAGCTCCACCTGGGTATCAACAGCCAAAAGACAAGGTCTGTCATCTTCATCGAGTTCTATATGGGCTCAAGCAAGCTCTACATGCATGGTTTGCCAAGTTTAATAATGTTATGAGTCAACTGAATTTTTCTTGTAGTCTTCACGACTCGACTCTTTTTGTTCACTCTACTGCTCATGCTATTGTTCTATTGTTGTTGTATGTTGATGACATGATTATCACAGGCAGTGATGATATGAGAGTTCACAATCTCAAGACATACTTGGGCAAATAATTTAAAATGAAGGATCTTGACATATTGAACTATTTTATTAAGTTTGAGTTCTATCATGGGAGTGATGGTATATCTCTCTCTTAAGTCAAGTATGCTACCAATTTAATATCCTGAGCTCACCTTTCTGATGAGGAGGCTGAAACTACTCCTATTGAACCAAATGTTCACCATACTTCCACTAATGGCTCCTTATTGGATAATCCCACTCATTACTGCTAGCTAGTTGGAGGCCTCATCTATCTTGCTATCACCCATCCTTACATTGCTTATGCAGTTCATATTGTTAGCCAATTTATGCCTGAGCCTCGCACAACTCATTATACATCAATTCTTCAAATCATTCGATATATCAAAGGCACTTTCTATTATGGGCTTCACTGCTTTGCTAACTCCTCTCTTGTGCTATGAGCTTACTTTGATGTTGATTAGGATGGTGATCGTGATGACCGATAGTTTATGACAGGCTTATGTATCTTGCTCGATCATTCCCTTATCTCTTGGAGAAGTAAGAAACAGACATTAGCCTCTCACTCCGGTGCTGAATTGGAATATCATGCACTAGCAAACACTATCACTAAAGTACCTTAGCTTCATTAGTTACTTGATTAGTTAGGAGCATCTCAGAGCTCCTCCGTAAACATTTATTGTGATAGTCAAGCTGCAATGAAGATTTCTTATAATAATGTACTTCATGAGTGGACCAAACATATTGAAATTGACTGTCACTTTACTCGGTAGCATGTTGGTTAGGGCATCATTCAACTTGTTCCAATTCGAACCAAGTATCAGCTAGCAGACTTGTTTACAAAATCTTTTCATTCAGGCTGCTTTCAGTTTTTGGTAGACGAACTCAAGTTATTCTTTGTTAAGCCATCTTGAGTTTGAGGGGAGATGTTATCTAGAATATTCTAAATATATATTACTATTTATTATTTATCATTATTTGAGAGATATTATTTGATAAAATATTGTTTTAAATAGTTTTTATTAAGCTATCTCTCCCTCCTTGTATATATTATACTCATCATAATAGTAATTGATATGATATTTTTTAATCTTCTCTAATTTATCTCTTCCGTCTCTAATAACTTTCTCAATGCAAACCTGAAATGATGACTTGGAGAGAACCATTGAAGAGAGAAATGAAAGATTGATTTCAAATGGAAGAGTGATGCTTCAATTCCAAAAAGTTAACCGATGTGGTAATTAGTTTACATGTCAATTATTTGTTAACCGACGTGAAAACAACCATTTTTTTAATTTTTTTTAAATACAACATACTACACCTATTCCTATTTTAATTGATGTAAAACATATTTTTAACCATGGTTTTATGTCAGTCGACATTAAATGTCTCACCAATAATTACAAAGTTACTATCGTGTTGTTTTTTATGTCAGATTTTTTGTAACTGACATAAAAAGGCAACATCATTTCTATTTTCAACAGTATGTGTTCGCTTTTCTAAATATGTATGATAGCACGTATGTATGTTTATAAATTTGTGTGTATTAATGAAAAGATAAAAAGGGAGAGGCATGAAGTCAACTGCTCAATGTGTGTATAGATTATACTCTCATCATTTAAAAATATATTTTTAATTTTTTAAAATATAATCATTATTTTTTTAAAAAATTTTTTATTAATGAATAACTTTATATTTATTGTAAGATATTTAATGTGGGTAAATATAAAAAGATATAATTAATTTAAAAATAAATAACTACTTTATTAGGGGTGAAATTTAATTAAAAATGTCTTATATTTTTTAAAAGAAGAAGTAGCGTTTATACCAACCTGAAATTCTTACCAATTATAATTTGTAAATTAAAATTGAGATAAAAATCGGTTATTGTAATGATTTGTGTTTGGATATAAAAGTATATTATCAGATCATGGTTGTAAATAAAATTAATTCAAACATTAAAAAAACTATTGAAACCCTCTTTTTGAATCTCTAACTCAAGTTTAGTTTGGATCAACTCAACTCTATTCCAAACAAATTCACTTAGGTAGTGTTTGGATTAATAGATTTAGATTTAAATTTCAGATTTAAAATATTTCATTTTATTTCAAATCTTATATTTAAATTCTTTTGTTTGGATAGTTTAAAATATTTCAAATAAAGAGGAGAAATGAATTGAGATTTGAAACAAAAATAAAAAATTTAAAATGATAAGTTTATTTTTATTTTTCAATTAACAAAGAATGAGAAAAATGCGAGAGTAATAGAATATCAATAGTAAAAAGATAAAAAAATATTTGAAGTGATTATAATTTTAAATGATTAAGATGTAGAAAGAATTTAAAATTATAAAAGAATTATAATGTAAAATGGATTTAGATTTTATAAATTTTTATATATCTAAATAATAATTTGATTTAAATTTAAATTTAAATTTAAATTTAAATGCTCATTAATTCAAACACACCATTAGTTGATTATATGTTAGCCAATATATTTTTCATAATCATTTCACTTCTTCAATTCATCAACTGACCTTATTGTTTGAAGTTGGTGGATGAAGATACACAAAATATAAATGTATTAGCACAAACTGATTTTTGTGTGACATTTAATGATTTATGGGTTCGAGGGGGAAAAAGTTAAGTATTTGATGCTGACATATTGCTTGGGAATATAATTGATCCATTGTCCCCCATGCTAAAATTATATGTGAATGCTTTAAGCCTCGTTTTCCGCATCGTACATGCTGTAGACCTCTTCCACTGTAGCCACCTCCTCAATTCCAGGTAGAATAAAATGTTATTCAGGATGAAATAAAAAAAACTAACTTTCATTAAAAAAATAACCGCATGAGTTGAATAATAAGAAATTAAACACCTGGTCAATAAAATTTTTTAAATTCAAGTATTGTTTATGGATGAAAATAAGAGCTTCCTTTCACTTGGAGATAGTGTTTTTAAAACATGACTTGATTGTGAAACAGTAAAATCAATAGGTCACATTTCACATAATTTAATCAATTAAACCAATAGTTAAACTTGTAATATAATAATTAAGTAAGAAATAATATTTATATGCATATGTATAAATAAAACATTAAAAATGCTAATAATATTATTTCTGATTCAAAGTTTGACACAAATTTAGTAGGCCAACGGAGAACTTCAAACAACCCACCTCAATTGATAGAGCTAGATCATGAAAAGCATTTGAACGAGTAGAGGTGAAGTACTTGGAGCCCAAAGGGAGCTAAGAAGTGTGATTGAGTCCTGTCCTCATGAAGGCCACATGATTCATAAGGTCCAAGACTATCATCATGTGTCCAAGGATCCAATACAAGGTGTTGTAGGTCTAGACAATAGCCCAACATAAGGATGTGAAGAGCCCAATAATTGTATCACAAGAGAACTTCAAGAGCTCCAATATGCAAAAGAGGCATTTCAAGAGAGCAAAGGGGGTCCATTTGTGATGATCCAAGTATCGCAAGCCTAGTCCATTGATCCACAAGAAGGCCCATGCATTCAAGCCTCTTTCAAGTGTCTCAATTCACCATGTGCTAATTGAAAACAAGGGGTATCAGTTAAGGAAGAGAGGAGCATGTCCCAAACCCATCTTAAAGAGGGCCCAATCTTGTTCAAGGTCTAAATCCATGAATATGGAAGTCTAATTAATAAAGACTCAAGCCTATTTAATTCACTATGTGTTAAATATGCTTGAGGGGTATTATAGACAAGAGAAGCCCGCATTTATAAGCAAATTTGAAGAGGGAGAATGCTCTATTTATGATCATAAATGAAGAGAGAGAAGGCCTGATTTCCATAATCTTTAAGCCTTTAATGCAAATTTGAATTGTTTCCTATTTTAGCCTAAGTTTGAATTTCAAGACTTAATTGTTTTCCTTTTTTATTTTGAGCTTTAATGTTGATTCCCTTTTATTTATTGCTTGATTTGACTTAGTGATTAAGACTTTAGTTATTAAGAAAGTTTTTGAATTCTTCCATTTAGTCTTTCTTACCCAATCTCTATGAATTAGGGAATCTGCCTAATTTGTTCAAGAGGAACCACCACTTTTGGAGGGATTCATCTAGGGTTAGGATTTCTAGAGTCTTCTATTTTCTTGCCTATTAATAGGCCCCTTTTGTACTCTTTTTGGACAGAAAGTTATGAATGAGAATTTTCTCTTGAGTTTGGTAAAACTCTCTGTGCGATCTATGCTTTCTTGTGGGAATCCGAAGGTGAATACTAGCATGATCAAGAGTTTGATCAACTCTTGTAGTGTCTTAAAAGCTAAGGTTGCTAGAAATTAGTGTTCTAGTTTTCCTTTTCCTTGATCATTGTCTTCCTTTGTCATTTTCATTTATCTTTACTTTCTTCCCTTATCATATCTTTATCTCTACATTTCTTTGTTTCATTTTAATTTCTTATTCGTGTTTCAAGTTCTATCCCAATCTAGCACGATCCCACTTTGCCACTAGAGAGATGAAGATATGAAATAAAGAAATGTAGAGATGAAGATATGATAAGGGACGAAAGTAAAGATAAATGAAAATGACAAAGAAAGATAATGATCAAGGAAAAGGAAAACTAGAACACCTGTTTCTAGCAACATTAGCTTTCAAGACATCATAAGAATTGATCAGACTCTTGATCACACCAATATTCACCTTGGGATTCCTACAAGAAAGCACAGCTCGCATAGAGAGTTTTACCAAACTCAAGAGAAAATTCTCATTCAAAACTTTTTGTCCAAAAAGAGTAAATAAGGGGGCCTATTTATAAGCAAAAGAATAGAAAACTCTAGAAACTCTAACGCTAGATGAATCCCCTAAAACTGGTGGCTCCTCTTGAACAAATTAGGAAGATTCCCTACTTCATAGAGATTGGGTAATAAATACTAAATGGAAGAATTAAAAAACTTTCTTAATAACTAAAGTCTTAATCACTAAGTCAAATCAAGCAATAAATGAAAGGGAATCAGCATTAAAGCTCAAAATCAAAAAGGAAAACAATTAAATCTTGAAATTCAAACTTGGGCTAAAGTAGGAAACAATTCAAATTCACATTGAAGGCTTAAAGATGATGGAGATCACGCCTTCTCTCTCTCTCTCTTCATTTATGATCATAAATAGAGCACTCTCCCTTTTCAAATTTGCTCATAAATGCGTGCTCATCTTGTCCATAATACCCCTCAAGCATATTTAACACATGGTGAATTAAATAGATTTGGTCTTTATTAATTGGGTTTCCAGCTTCATGGATTTAGACCTTGAACAAGATTGGGCCCTTTTTAAGATTGGTTTAGGATGTGCTCGTCTCTCCCTTAACCCATACCCCTTGTTTTCAATTAGCACATGGTGAATTGGGACACTTGAAAGAAACTTGGATGCATGGGCCTTCTTGTAGATCAATGGACTAGGCTTGTGATACTTGGATCATCACAAATGGGCTCCTTTTGCTCTCTTGAAATGCCTCTCTTGCATACTGGAGCTCTTGAAGTTCTTTTATGATACAATTATTGGGCTCTTTTACGTCCTTGTGTTAGGCTATTGTCTCTGGGCCTGCAACACCTTGTAGTGGATCCTTGGACACATGATGATGGTCTTGGAACTTATGAATCATGTGGCCTTTATGAGAACAGAACTCAATCACACATCCTAGCTCTCTTCGGGCTCCAAGTACTTCACCTCTACTTCTTTAGCCATGCTCTTCATGATCTAGCTCTATCAATTTGGTTGGGTTGTTTGTAGTTCTCCATTGGCCTACTAGATTTGCACCAAAGTTGTTTAGTCATAAGACTCATAACATGTTAAGGTTTAATTTTCTCTTTTTTTTTTCATATGTGTATTTTTTATTTAATTGTTTTTCTTGTTAAAGTACATGAGTTCTCAATTTTTTCTACACTTTCATTCATATAATGCTAGTAAACAAATCATACACTTAAAATTTTACTATAATAACCTAAAAATAAGTTGATATTTATATTTCTAACTTGAATATTACCAAATAAGAGAGTAAAAAGAAAACATTATTCAAAACAGTCCAACCAATCTGAGTTACAGTTAATTCCGATTTGATTAAAACCACCCAATGCAAAATAGGTCAAACCAAGCCATTTTTAGATCTAGGTGAAAGTCCAATTGGTTGAACTATCCGAGTCTTAAATTTTTATATTTTAAAAATATATTGCTTCAAATTTTTTTGTAAATTAAATTTCATTTTTAAAATTTAATTGAAATAATTTAATATTTTTATATGATTTTATCTCTTACCTGACATTATGAGAATGGGAATAATATGTGAGATAATTACGTAATTAATCAAAGAATATTTTAACTGGATGAAGTGATAACTTGATCCCATTCAAACTATTTAATACTTTTTAATTCTTATATATTATCTTAAAGGATATTCCTTCCAAGCCAAAATAATTGTCAATTTGAAATTTTGATTTCACTTCAACATAATTTTTTGTTTAATTGAGAATCAATGAAGCATCAATTATATTTTTCTTATTTTTCTTTTCAATCATAAAAGTAAGGTTGTCAAGTTCAAAAATTATGATATTTTATAATTTTTTTATAAAATTTATTTTCATTAAATAAATATGACTCCCTCCATTTCAAAATATATTGTATTAGCTTTAAAATGTAGTAGTATTTATTAATATTTTATTATATTATATTCTTATTTACTCTAACAATTTTAAAGCCGTATTTTTTAAATTTTAGGGACAAATTGACACTGTCGTCTATATTTTTATGTCTTAATAATTACAAGACTTGTATTTTGAAGTGAAGGGAGTATGGGATTGTTGGTATAATTTAAATTTAAATATTTAATGTTTTTGTGAATCTACTTGTAAAATTATAAATAATTATTTTAATTAAAATTGATATACAAGCAATAATTCTCTTTAGGAGCTACTTCACTGTAGCGATCAGATTAGATACAAATTAATTAATTAATTCGGTGCAAATTCAAAATCATATACTCTCTCATTTAAAAAATGTAAAATATTTTTTTAACAGTTAAATATTAAAAAATATAAAGCATTTTTAATTTTTTAAGGTATAATTATTATCTTTTTTTTTAAGTGCCCTTATTGAATAAATCACTTTATATCTATTTTAAGGTAAAACACCTTATTAAATAAGAATAAATATGAAAAGGCTGGGTTAATTTAAAAATAAATAATTATTTTATTAAGGGTGAAATTTGATTAAAAATATTTTATTTAAATATGTATTTTGATTTAACATGATATGGTTGGATGCAAAACTAAATAATTAATGAACAACCACCTCGCTTCAGTTTAGTTGAAATCATAACATATAACTGTGAACTTTCCAATTTGAATGATGCGATAACGCCTTATCTACCAACCCTTAACGATATTATTTATTTATTTTGTCCTCTTTAGTTTCACCTTTTAAAAATGTAGAAGTCCTTTAGCACATTCGCAGTTGGACAAA
This sequence comes from Prosopis cineraria, assembly GCF_029017545.1. Classification (NCBI taxonomy): domain Eukaryota; kingdom Viridiplantae; phylum Streptophyta; class Magnoliopsida; order Fabales; family Fabaceae; genus Prosopis; species Prosopis cineraria. Next base: position 11,124,851 of record NW_026555336.1, on the reverse strand, counting down.
AAGTCCACTATTTATGATTCAACAAACACAAATACTATATTAGCCTTTATATTTGAAAGTTCATTCTGCTTTTACTCGCCAACCACGAGAGGCAACTGACCTTTTATCAGCGTTAAGGAACGAAAAATGCTTGTAACTTTTCTTCAATACGCACTTGATATAATATATTTTTTTGGAGATAATTTTATTCTTGAACTTTTAAGAAGAGAATAATTTTGTTCCATTATCAATATTGACCTTCAGTCGATTGTGTGTTTGACTTTTTTTTTTGGCATATAACATTCGGTATCCCACCCCACAAACTTGCGAGGTCAGACTAATTCAGATCGAGATTGGTTAGTTCATTTCTAAAAGAAGCCTCTACCACACCCCTTAAGAAGGATTTACCATGTTGGTTGTATTCTCAAAGCTCGAATTTAAGATCTCTAATTAAGCTAATACGATCTCTTATCTAGTTAACTAGAACGTTAGATAGCATTGTGTGTTTGACTTTAACTGCCATTTGGTAGTCATGTAACATTTTTTTTTCAAAAAAAAAAAAAGAAAAAGAACGACACGTGGCCATTAAAGCTGATCTCTAGCTCTTCTTCTTCCTCAATTGTCTCTCGATCTTCTCCATCTTCTTCCTTGCTCAATAAGACGAGAGGCAGTGAATGACAACTACAGAAGTAAGGGCGGACGCGCCACCATTGGAGCCAAGTAGGGGTGAATCAAAACCCGAAGATCAGGCGTAAACTCCACCTCCCTGGTCCCTACACTAGTCGAAGGAAAATCTTGTGTGTTAGGAACAATAAAAATTTAAGTCTAAATCAAATTAGGCATCCTCTTGAACCTCAAATGCCTTCGAAATTCCCGTTTATAACAACCATCCGCCCCACTCTCGCTTTCAATTTCAACATCTTCAACAAGCATTTCACCAATAAGACAACCAACACATTTATGTATTACCACACTAGAAACCAAGTTATCTTCATAACTCAAAGTCGGTACCTTCAGAATGCAATTTTTAAATAAGGATCTCGAAGGAGAAGAGGTTTAGAGCATATCTCAAGCTCCTTTTGATGCAACGAAGATAATAACAGACGGTGATATATAGTTGGTAAAGAATCGACCTCACTGAGTTGGTTTTCTATTAAAATGAGGCGACATAACCCAGGGGAACTAGAGAGCAACTGGAGATGACCCCATTCAGTAGAGAAGATCCAATCAATTTCGCAGTCTGGTCTTTAATGGCCACGTGTACTTCTGTTTTTTTTAAATGCCACGTCACTGTTACATGGCAGTTAAAGTCAAACACAAGGTCTCAATACCAGACAAAATTACTCTCTCTTTCAAAATTTGAGATAAAATTGTTCAAAAAACAATTTAAAATATACCAGTCACGCCTCACGAAAAAGTTTTAAAATAAATGTTTTTGCCCCTTTAACCCAATTTATTAACCACAGTACAAAGGGCAGTGTTATTTTTATTTTTAAATGTTATATTATATATAATATATATTATATTATTCCACATGTAAATGTAAATTCTTATATTATTTGTACATTTTATTATATAAATTATTTAACATATTAAATTTTATATTACTTATATATTTTTCAATACATCAATATTTATACAATAAAAATTATATATAATAAAACTCATGACATTTTTAGTAATTACACATTTAAAAATATTTTTCATTCAGATAAATTCTTTCATACAGTTTTAGTAATATTAAACTTTTGGAAAAATAAATTTGTGAGTCCTTCTAGTTTTCATTAATTTTAAATTAGATTCCTATAGTTTTTTTTTATTTTAAACAAGACTTTGTATTTTAATTGGTTAAATATATTAGTCCCTAAAGAATAAAATTCTTAATGAATAATCAACTTTTTCAAAATAAAAATACTATTAAAATTTATAAAAAAGTGATTTAATATTTTTAGCCAAAAAAGTAAAATCAAAATTTGATTAAATACCATGTTTATATTTTATTATTTTTATGAAAAACTTATATATTTTTTGACTTATAAAATTTTTTAATTAATTCAAAAGTTATATATAATATTTTAATAAAAATATAAAAATAGAAATTTTGTTTTTTTGACAAGAAAAAATGTAAGAATTTTAATTCCTAAAGATTTATATATTTAATTAAACAAACTATAAGGACTTGATTAAAGTAAAATAAATTATGAGGATCTAATTTAAAATTGAGAAAACCTCTAAGAGTTGCCAATTAATTTCTCCTAAACTTTATTTCTTCCTTAAAAATTAAGGAGAAAAATTGGAAACCTATGTTAATTGTAGTAAATTTTGTTTATATTTAAGACCAAGAAATTTTAATTATTTTTGCTTATATACGATATTAGAGGGAGTATATTATATATTACTCCAAGCTAGAGCTGGGAATTCGGGCGGGCCGGCCCGAACAAGCCTGAACCCGAACAGGCCCATTTTTTTAAAAAGCCCGAATGGCTAAGCCCGGCCCGAATTCCTTCGGGCTTCGGGCGGCCCGAATACCCGAATTTTATTTTTAAAATTATTTTTAATTAATTTTTTACTTTAAAATTAATTATTTTATTTTATAAAAAAATATAAAATATATATTTTTAATACTTAAATAATGTCTAGGACTCAAATATATGATATTTAGTATAAAATAACCTAAAAATTAAAGAATTAATTAATATTTATTATATATTATATATTTTTTAAAATTAAAAAAAATTTTATTCGGGTATTCGAGCCCATTCGGGCTGGCCCGAATAGGCCCGAATATAAAAAAATATCTCTTTTTTAAAGCCTGATCCTAAAATTTTTCGAGTTAATTTGAGCTAGCCTGTCGAGCTCGACTCGAATTACCGGCTCTACTCCAAGCCGTTGATATTGGGGGGGGGGGGGAAGAGAAAAAAAGTTTGGTGAGCCTCATTGGTTGAACAGAGCTTTCATTTTTATATACACCTTTTTCTCATTTCGAAAAGATTGAAAGCGCCCCTTTCCCATTTTACCCCCCCACACAAAACAAGATAGAAAAAAGAAGCACCCCTTTCCCATATTAATAGACTTGCCCATGTAATTTGCTAATCAGAACAGGTTCTCATTAATTATGTCAATCTGGGAGGAAATTTAAAAAAAAAAGAAAAAAAAATTATATATAAGTCTTGTAAAACAAACTTATTTACAAATAAGTTTTGTAAAATTTAAAAACCATAGCCAAGACACTTGAGATCTAAGTATAATTTAAAATTAGAGTACAAGGATAATACTACCTTTACTTATTGGATATATGAAGTTACAGTTGTAAAAAGTTAAAATCATAATTATAAATTACTAATAAAATAGTTGTAAATAATCAGTGTTAAACTTTGTTAGTAATGCATAGTCGGTTTATCTATTAGATATATGAAGTTAAAGTTATAAAATATTGAAGTAATAGTTGTAAATTACTGATGAGATAGTTGTAAACAATTAATGTTAAACTTTATTAGCAATGTATAATCGATTTAATTATTAGATATGTAAAGTTACAGTTGTAAAATATTAGAGTGATAGTTCTAAATTACTGAAGAGATGATTGTATATAATTAATATTAAACTTATAATATATAATTAGTTTAACTATTAGATATATGAAGTTATGGTTGTAAAAAGTTAAAATAATAGTTGTAAATTATTGATAAAATAGTCATAAATTATTTGATTGATGTAATGTATTTTTTTAATAAGGAAATTATTATCTTTACATCCTAATTTTAAATTATACTCAAAATTTAATAAATTTAACTGTGGTTTTTAAATTAACTTATTTATAAATAAGTATGATTTACAAACCTGCACGTAATTTTTTTCTTAACAAACGTGTTTGGAAGAGACATTTTTTTTTTTTTGGGAGAGTGGGGGGTGGGTTTCAACCTAATGGGCGACAAATCAAGTGAGCAAAAATAAGTTGAGTGAACTATTAAAGCAGAGGTGTAAATCAAGTAAACATGAGAGGGGAAAATGAAAAGAGTGAGGTGTAAATTATAATTTGAGCGTCCAATAATTTCTTTACTTCATGATATATAACTATTAAATGAGAATATATACTATATTTTCTTGAACCTAATTTCACCCACATATGTATATTTTATCTAGATTTTATATACTAGGATTAAATTAAAAATCTATTCAAATATTAAGATAAAAATAATAAAATTGAAAATGTTTTAATTTGTTTGGCCATAAAAATTTCTTAAACTATATAAAAATAATTTAAAATATTAAACTATGGAGAGCCTCATTATTTATTCAAAAACTATAAAGAATGTGAATGATTTTGGAGTGCATGTAGGTTTATGGATCTACTCTAACAAATGCATAGGACTTATTATATTTTAATGAAAAAAAATATAATCTTTAGTCCTTATACTTTTATCAAATTTTATTTTTAATTTTTATAGTTTTTTTAGTGTTTTTAGTCCTTATAATTTCAAAAAAGATTGGATGACTTTTATTTTTCTAATCCTTGTATTTTTTATTTTTCAATGGTTTTAATCCTTATAGAGATGGAAAACATTGAAAAAACTACATGAATTAAAAGCAAACCTTAATAAAACTATAAGGATTATGGATTATGTTTTTTCTATTCTAATTTATAAAACATTAATCAAGATGTCCATTTATTTAGCCAAATATTTAAGAAAAAGAGATTTCTATAAAAGCATTTGAATATACTCCTCTATTCTTTTTTATGAATCATTTATACCAACTTTATCAATACTAATATAAAAAAAATAAAAGAAATAAAAATGTGTAAAATTCTAAATATGTTCTTATATAACAACTTAAAAAGTATGTTATATTAATTTTTTTCATGACAAATAATTTTAAAAATATTACTTAAAAATCACACCTTAATTTATAAAAGACATCAAATAAATATTTTAGGATGTAATTTATAAATGAGATATATCAATAATCAGGAGGAGAGTTGCAGTTATTTTAACTTTTTGACTGAAAGTTGCATTTATTTTATGTAGCCAACACCGTTGCAGGGCTACCACTAGAGTTTCTTATCTGTTTTACTGTTTTTTATTTGCCAGCCTTATCTACTTTACTATTTATGCATTACTGTACTCCTACTATAATTATATATATTTATATTTGCTTGTATGTAAAGGAAAATTATGTTAAATTATTTTAGAGAGTATCGGAAAATTCAAACTAAAGAGATGGGGGCATGCCAATATATAAGAGAGACGCTGAGACCAACACTTGCATGCCATAGTCTCACTCTCTCCTCTCTTCTTTTCTCTTTCTTTGTGAATCTCTGCGACTACAATTTACAGTTACTTTGGATTTGAATTCTCTCTCTCTCTCTCTCTCTCTCTCTCATAACAATCCATTTACAACACAGTCGAACAAAAATGGCAAAGAATGTGGGGATTCTCGCCATGGACATCTACTTCCCCTCCACCTTTGTTCTTCATGTTTGAATCCATCTCTCTCTCTCTCTCTCTCTCTCAGACACACACACACACTTTCCCACTTTTTTCTTCTTTTATTCCCTCCTTTTACTTCCTCCGCTTGCAACATCAGTAACGATCGTCATGTTTCATTTGGTGCTATGATTCTTCACAAAAGAAATTCAAGTTATTTGATTTGATTTTGTTTTTAGTCTTTAAAATTTATTTTCAATCTTTATAGTCCTATAATTTAACACTGTTAAAAATTTAAAAAATAAATATCATTCAATCTTGTTGAAATTATAAGGATTAAAAACATAAAAAAATTATAAAAATTAAAAGCAAAACTCAATAAACTATAGAAAAATTTTTCTTTCCTTATTTTTAAATCTATTTATGGTTTGAACTTTGAACATATTTAAAAGGAAAAATGGCATTTAAAGATACTGTAAAAACATTAATTATATTTAAGAAACATGAAAATTTAAAATTTTAAATAAGGATCATGGTTCTTAGCTAGAACTAAATCTTTTTGAGTTAATTTTTCTCAGTACTTATATTTCATATTTTCAATACTTAGTTTTCAATTTTTTTTGTTAGTCATTTTAGATGTTTTCAATACTTATCTTCTATGTTTTTAATATTGAATATCGATAAATCAGTATTAAAAACATGAAAGATGGGTATTGAAAATAGGATCAAGGATCATTTTTATTTTTAAAGAATTTGCTTAGGGAAAAAATTGTAAAATATGTAAAATAACCCTAAGCTAATAATTTGAGAGTAAAAACGATCCTTGACTTTTAAATATATATAAAATGACTGTTGAAAAATTGAAAAATTGTGTACTAAAAATATTAAAGATGAGTATTGAAAATATGAAAAAATACCAGCACTAAAATTCAATTTGAAAAATTTTAATTTCAACCAAGGACCATAGTCTTTTTTTTTATTTTAAAATTTCAAGATCTTTGATTGTAATTAATATTCTTATAAGCTCCTTAAATGCCATTTTTCCTATATAAAAGTCATTATGATCAAGTACTTGATCCCTACTCCAAGTTTTTTTTTTCCCTAGTTCCTAATTTTAGTGATATATTTCTAGAAAGGGCTACCATTTATGTACCCAGCTAATATGAATCAATTGACTTAAGCCAAGTACCATTTTTCTCTGAAGTCATTAGATTGTCTTTTTAAAGAAAAAACTTATTTTTCACTAACCATCTATATATCTATCTGTATTTATGGGAATCATGAACATCAAAGCTCATTTCTTAAACTTGGTATGATACACTGGACTCACATGCTAGTTTGAATAAATAATCCATAAGGTCATGCTCAGGATGAATTCTCATGGCTATTTTGTTTTCAAAGCTCTAACAGAATTTAAAATCTTAATACATCCCAAGCCATATATGATGTCATGTTGTGCCATTGTCTTCGCATATGCATGCAGGAAGCACTGGAGGCTCATGTTGGTACTAGTAAAGGGAAATACACCATTGGACTTGGACAAGATTGCATGGCCTTTTGATGTAACAGACTCACACAGATCTAAATAGAGGGGGAGAGTAGAGAGAAACTAGAAATAGGGAGGGAGAAATGAAGAACAGAATAATGGGAGAGCAAGGGAGAGAGAGACAGAACGTAGAGAGAGGGGAAGAGTGTTTGAATGTGCAATCACAATATTTCATTCATCAAGTGTCCATTACAAGTGCAATCAAGTTTATTTAACACAACTCTAATGCCGAAATAAGGAAGCCTTAATCACATCTATATATAAAGCTAACTTTCAAATTTCCTCTTATAAATGAACACAAAAGGAAACCCTAACACCTTATCCATATAAGTTAGGCTTTATATTTTCCTTCTTACAAAATATTAAAATAATATAAAGAGTATTTACTTTTTCCTAGAATAATGTCTCCCATATTTCTTATCAATTCCTTCCTGCTACAAAGAACTCTCCTTTAGAGAGATAGAAAGTTGGGAGAGATAGAAAGTTGATAGGCTTCTAGTAGGGTAGGATCAAGTTGTCTAACCTCAGCTTCTGAGATCCAAGTGGCATCTTCATTTAAACAATCCTTCCAACGAACTAAGTAACGATGGAGGGGCCCCTCAAAAGTTAGGACAATTTGGTCATCCATAACTGTTTCGATCTCTTCCATTGACGGTAAGATAGACGGCAATGGTGGAATTGGCACATGCAAGGGCCGAGTACTTGCAAAATCATTAAAAAGCAATGGGGGAGGCTCAAAAGTTCCCCCGTAAGGTGAAAGATCCTCCACATTAAAAACTAAACTTATGGTTATATTAGGAGGTAATTCTAAAAGATAGGCATTAGATCTTAACTTCTTTCTATGCGAAAAGGTCTAGAAGCTCGAGCATGCAACTTTTTAAAAGTATATTTGGATAATGTTCTGGATGAATTTGAGTCATAACATAGTCGCCTATATTAAAGCTTTAAAATCGGCGATGAGTATTAGCAGATAATTTATATTGATCATTACTCATTGCTAATTTTTGCCTAATTTCAACATGTAATTCATGAAGGCGATGGGCAAAGGATTATGTAGATTCGGAAGTACGAAATGTTAATGGGATTGGCATAAAGTCAATGGGCTATTTAGGATTAAAACCTTAAATAGACTGGAAGGGACTCGTGCCTGTGGACCTATTCACCGAATTATTATATGCAAACTTAACAGTGGGTAGAACTAAATCCAAATTCTTTAGCTTGTCTTTGATTATACTTCTAAGCAAATTACCTAGACTTCAATTAGTAACTTCAGTTTGCCCATCTATCTGGGGGTCAAATGCAAAAGAAAACTTCAACTGGGTACCAAAAAGTTTCCATAGGGTTTTCCAAAAGAAGCTAACAAACTTAACATCTCTATCGGATACAATGGTAGTAGGTAACCTATACAGACGCACAATCTCCTTAAAGAACAATTTTGCAAGATAAGAAGCATCTATGGTCTTGCTACAGGGAATAAAATGGGCTATCTTGAAGAATTTGTCTACAATGACCAACACAGAATTATGACCTCTAGCTATTCGAGGCAATCCTAAGACAAAGTCTATACTTAAGTCTTTCCAAGGTGGCTTAAGGATTGGCAAAGGAGTGTACCAACCGGTATTCTATCTTCTAGCATTAGAAGTTTGACAATTTCGACATTGAGACATTATACAAGCCACATTACGCTTGAAAGAAGGCCAATAGAACCTATCTTCAACTAATGCCACAGTTTTATTGATCCTAAAATGACCAGCTAAACCTCTAGCATGTAATTCCTAAACAAGGAAAATCTCACATAGAAGTTCATGGGATGCATAGTTTGTTTCCACAAAAGAGATGATCACCTTTAAGGAGGAAATCGATGTGATCATGACGGTTATACTATTAACTTCTTGGTATATTATCCCAAAATCTGGACATAAAGCATAGTCTTCCTTCAGGTTTTCAAAACCAACAACACTAATGCTCATAGTGTGCAACAAGTTGATCCGTCAACTAACAGCATCAACTACTTTGTCTTCTGTTCCTAAACGATGCTTGACCATAAAAGTAAATCCCTGAATATACTCAACCCATTTAGCATGTTTAGCATTTAAGTGCCACTGAGAGTTGATAAACCTATCCGCCTGATGATTAGAGTAAAGAACAAATTGTTGAGGAAGGAGATAGTATTTCCAATGCTCAAGAGATCTCACAATCACATAAAACTCATTGTCATAGATGGAGTATTTTTGTTTTGCATCGTTGAGCTTTTGCTAAACAAAGCCACAAGGTGACATTCTTGGCTTAGAACATCCAATTCCTATCCCAGATGCATCATAAGTAACTTTGAAACACTTCATGAAATCTGGTAAGACAGGATTGGAGCTTCAAAAAGCTTCGTCTTAATATTTTAAAAAGCTAAGGATGTTGTAGAAGTCTACTAGAACTTGTCTTGCTTTAAACAATCAATGATAGGAGCCATAATAGTACTGAAGTTTCTAATGAAGCGTCTATAGAAAGAAGTAAGGTCAGGAAAACTTCGGACTTCATAGAGAGATTGTGGCTCAGGCCATTCTTGAATAGCTTAGACTTTCGGGGTCAACTACTAAACCCCTTTAAAAATAATAAAACTTAGGAAGATGACTTGATTCTAAAGAAATGAGTACTTGGGCAAGTTAACATAACACTGTTCTTGATGCAGGGTGAGAAAAATTAACTCAAGATGTTCCAATTATTCCTCATTAAACTTACTAAAGACTAGTTTGTCATCAAAGTATACCACTAAGAATTTTCCAAGTATAAGCAAAGAAGGTGAGTCATTACCCTTATAAATGTACTTGGGGCATTTGATATACCAAATGGCATGACAAGCCATTTAAACAACCTATCTTGCATTTCAAAGCTAGTCTTCCACTCATCTCCAGGTCTAATCCTGATCTGATGATAACCACTCCGAAGGTCAATCTTTGAGAACCAACTAGATTCGGATACCAAATCAAGCATGTCATCAAGTCTAGGAATAGGAAACCTATACTTGATGGTAATCTTATTGATAGCTCTACTGTCTACACACATTCTCCAAGAGCCATCTTTCTTGGTAGTCAAAAGAGTAGGTACTGCACAAGGACTCATGCTATGTTAGATATAACCTTTCTCTAGTAATCCATTAACTTGTCGATTAAGTTCTTCCCTATCTTTTGTATTCATTCGGTAGTATGGTAAGTTAGGGAGTTGTGAACCTGGAGTAAAATTAATTGCATATTGGATATCCCTCATTGGTGGTAGCTTAAATAAAAGCTCATCCGGGGCAATGTCTTAAAATTTGTTTAAGAGCTGTTGCACTTCCCTAGGCATTTCTGTAGTTGTAACCGAAGCAATTCATTTTGAGATCTTAGACACCAGAACAAACACAAGTATACTTTCTTTGCTTTCCCTCACAAACTGTTTCTCTGTTAGAAGGTGCAAACTTTAGCTTTTGGGCTTCATACTTTTTTAAATTACTCAGATGTTTAACATTAGTGTCAAGCTTAACAGGGCGTAGCAAGATTGTCTTGCCATTATGCTCAAATGTATATGTATTCTCCTGACTATGGTTGATGACATTGTGATCATAAAGCCACGGTTGACCTAGCAGAATGTGAGCAACATCCATTAGGAGAAAATCACAAAAAGCCTCTTTTTTATAGTCACATAGTTGCAAAGGAATGTGACATTGTTGAATGACTAGTAAAGAAGTTTTGTCAACCCACACAACTCGAAAAGGTTCTGGATCAAGTTCTATCTTAAGACTGAGCCGGACTACTCCTTGACTAGAAATCACATTTTTAGAGCTCCCACTATCAATCAATAACTTGCAAGATTTGCCTCCACACTTCATAAAGTTATGAAAGATACTAGTTCTCTTCCATGAATCACTAAGTAGAGGGACCGACAAAATGTATTGCATAACTTTAACTTGATATGTCTGATACCCATGTTCATCAATGATGATGTCTTCATCAACATCTAAAGAACACTCAATTGGTTCCACAACGATGTCGGCATTGACATCATTCTCCTCTTCCTCAAAAGGTGAGCCAATAATTAAAGCTCTTTATGGGCACTTTAAAGCAATGTGACACTTTGAGTGATAATGGAAACACTCAACAAGAGAGTTACTAGGGCAGGAAGCCTCAATAGGCTTAGAGGTATTACTCTTGAATCCATTTTGGTTAGGCCTAGATGTAGGTACTCTAGAAGGTCGCTCTATCAGGTTTGAACTTTGTGTCTGTTGAAATTGATTGCTCTGCAAGTCAGTATGCCTAACAAAAGTGTACTGTAATAGAGACTCTACTTCCAAGGTCTTATAGTACGCTTCCTCAAGAGACTTAAGGAAGTTTAGCTTAAGCTCCTTTTGTATATATGGCTTGAGTCTATTAACAAACCTAGTGATTGTGCGTCATTCTTCTTCATCCACATCACTTCTAGTCATAAGGTCATCGAAATGAGATATATACTCAAAAGTAGTAGAAAGTTGCTTCAGGTTTAGGTACTTGTCATATAACTGACTCTTGTAATGAATCAATACATATTTCTCTTTCAACTTTGCCTTCATTGCATCCCACACCTCAATTAGAGGATATCCCTGTCGCTCATTGTTCTTCTGAACATTTTGCCAATATTTTCTTGTAGAACCCAAAAGTTTTATTTTTGCAAATCAAACTCGTTGGGTATTACTCTTGTTATACCATTCAAAGTAGTCTTCTATACAGGCTAACCAATCTAAGAAAGTACTAGCATTCAATCATCCATCAAATTCAGGGGCCTCAATCTTAACCTTTTTAGTGATGTCATTAGTATGCACCCTTCTAAAGTTTTCTCTACCGTTCTGTTGGATTGGATGAAGTGATCCATGATATTGTTCTTCGTGGTCATGATTATCCCAAGTATCATCTAAATCTTTTAATTGATGATTGATAAGTTTATGAGAAAAGGGTCTACCATGTCTTCTACTCATGTTTCCAAAAGAATAACCAATCTTACAGGGAGTTCCCTTGGGTTGATTAAAGATAGGGGATCTCTCATTTCTAAAACTAGATTCTCCTTTGAATATTAGTCTCTCTAACAGCCCTTCAATTACCTTTCCTGTATCCTGTCTATATTACAACTGAATAGCACCCATGATCTCTTCAAATTTCTGATTCATGACTTCCTTGAGTTTATCAAATTGCTGGTCCACATATGCCCTTTGAGCCCTCTCAAATTCCTCAAGGTGATTTTGGGTGATTTGGAAGTTATTGGTTAAGGCTAGTAATTTATTGGTCTAATAAGGCTTGCTTGTTATAAAAATCATGAATGCTTATACAATGACAAGGGAAATATTTTAAAGTATAGGATTTAGGGTGGTTCTAGAAACCTTAAGGAAAAGGTTCCCAAGTAGCCTTCACCTAAAAAGGTGAAGTCCCTTTCTAACAAAACTAATCCTCTGGAAATTTAAAATTCCTCAGGGATTGTATATTAAAGAGGTAACAACTTGAGTGAAGTGTTCACAATAACCTCTAAAGGTCTATAACATTATAAGGAAATCATTAAACTTCAACTAACCTGGCTAATTTCTTGACCCAGGTATAAGGCCAAATTGTGTGTGAGGTAAGTGTGTTCTACGTTGGGAATAATGTTGTCAAGAAGTACAAAATTAACAATAATAATGATCAATATTTTTTTAAGAATATTAAACTAAACACACTTTTAAATTAAATTGCATGCTCAAAAGGATCAAACAAAAGATTTCAAACTAAGTATGAAAGGAAGAACTACCTCCTCCTAAAAAACCATATAAGTCAAATAAATGAGAGGTTAATGGCCTTACTAATAAGGCTTTAAAAGCTTAATAGTTGAACTTATACCCAAATAATACTTTGAATGATGATTTGGGATCCTCAAGCATGCTCAAAACTATAGAAAACTCCTTATGCAAAATGCAAAAAAATTCAAATTCTGGGTACTGTGTACATTGGTGTGTGAAGTCATGTGTAGGGAATTGTCACTAGCATGTGGGTGCGTAATGACACACGCAGATCACTTCACCGGAGCATGAAGGCACGTGTGATGGAGGACGGAGGTGAAATTTCTGGTTCTGATCAGATTCCTCTTCTTGAACACGATGGCAATGGTGTTTTAGCGATATGACATCAAGAAGTGGGTGTTTTTGGGTAGGCAATAAGAAACCGAGTCTGTGAGTTTTTCAGGTGAGTTTTTATGATTTTCAGGTGACAAAAAATGGCCAAGGAACGTAGGAACATAAGCTCTGATGCCAAATTGATGTAGCACACACTCACACACACTCACACAGATCTGAATAGAGGGAGAGAGTAGAAAGAAACCAGAAATAAGGAGGGAGAAATGAAGAAAAGAATAATGGGGGAGTAAGGGAGAGAGAGACAGAACGTAGAGAGAGGGGAAGAGCGTCTGAATATGCAATCACAATATTTCATTCATTAAGTGTCCATTACAAGTACAATCAAGTCTATTTAACAAAACTCTAATGCCTAAATAAGGAAACCTTAATCACATTTACATATAAAGCTAACTTTCAGATTTCTTATTACAAAAGAATACAAAAGGAAACCTTATCACCTTGTTCATATAAAGTTAGACTTTATATTTTCCTTCTTATAAAATATTAAAATAACATAAAGAGAATTTATTTTTCCTAGAATAACGTCTCCTATATTTCCTATCACCTCTTGTACAGAGTTAGAAGATGTCATCTCAATGAGGTTTCTTGCAAGAACTTGATAACAGTCTCAGTTTCCTAATTTTTCTAGCTGCAATAGATATCTTTAGATATCTCTTTTATATTTTTCTGGTTATCAAATCATAAGGTTTTGTCATTGCTAAAGAAATTACAAGCTTTACACAATGGTTTAATGAAAATTCAGCTCTAACAAAAATTTTCAGTGGGGGTGGATTAACCATTTTTATCTTGACTTTAACTTTCATTTCCATGTCAAGGATATCAGCTTTTATATACCATGCGCAACAATTTCTATAACATTTAGATAACAATGAATCCTTTAGCCTTCTAGAGTTATTCTTAATATGGTTTAAATGTTATGTTATATTTGTGACACTAGCTTTTCATCTATGGTCAATAATAATAGTAGTGTATAAATGGTAGAGTAGGGAATACAGGTCAAGCATGATAAGTTACCCATTTAAACCCATTTTTATAAAGGTTCAGGCTTGAAATATTAGGGATTTTTAGTTTAACCACTAGTACAAAATATGAAATTTAAGGGGTACTTTCTACATCAGTTGAAAGGCAAACGATGTAGAAAGTTAAGGCGATGGCATTTTTAATTTTGGCAACGCGTATTATAGTTTTTACACTGGGTGAAAAGGCAACCACTGTTAAAAATCATTTCTACAGCGGGAGAATGGACACCCACTATAGAAAAACAGTTTTCTACAGCGGGTGCATAGACACCTGCTGTAGAAAACTTGATTTTCTACTGCGGGTGCATCCACCCGCTCTAGAAATGATTTTCTACAGCGGGTGAAGGTGACCCGCTGTAGAAAGTGGTTCAAATTTTTTTTTACTTCTAAGCTCCACACTTCTCCTTCCTCATTTTTGTGCCTTCAGAACACTCATTTGTGCTTCCCTCCCTCATCCCCCTTCCTCATACCCCGTCGTCCCCACCATCTCGGCTCGCTGTCCCCCTCGAGCACCCGTCTCCAGCCCCCCCGACCCCTACCCCCGACCTCACCCCCTCGCCCCCCTCCCCCCTCCCCCCCTCGGCCCCTACCCTCGTCCCCAACCTCCCCTACCCCCCTTGGCCCCCTGCCCTCGTTCCCCATTTGGCCCTCGCCCCCCGTCCCCACCCCCCTCGGCCCCTGCCCCCACCCTCACCCCCACCCCCACCCTCACACCCCTCCCCCTGCAGCTGCCCCTCCCCCCTTTAAGTGCCATTTCCTCCTTCTGCCTCTACCGTCTCCTCCTCCTCCTGCTTGCTCCTCCTCTTATTACTGCCGCTACTTTTGATTAATTAGGTATGGCTCTTAATTTTTATAAAGATAATTTTTTATTTGATTGTATTTTTTTGTTAATTTATTAGGCTGATATGTGTGTATATATATATATATATATGATAATAATGATATTGATTATTATTGGGAGTGCTGTTAGTGGATTTATAAATCCTTAAGTTGTTGCATGTGATCTTTAATTTTGTTTAAAATTATCAATTTTCACTATTAAAATTTTTTAAAAGTCTTAGGAGGTCTAATTTTTAAAGGAGACTCTGTCGAAATTTTTTAAAATTCATTCTTTTCCTTTGAATTGCTTAAATTTAGTTTTTAAGAAGGCCTCATCAAATTATTTGCATGTGGTCATTTTTAAGAAGGTCCAATTTTTAACATTAATATGTTCTTTAGGAGTTGACATATGGATCGTACTTGGATGAATGCTAGATGAACGAGTGATGAGCATGATAATGGGGTGAAGAAATTTTTAGAATTTGGTAAGAAAAATATTGTTGACAATAGTGTAAGGTTCTATTGTCCTTGTGTTAATTGCTTGAATGAGAGGAGATTAGGTGCTGCTGAAATAAGAGAGCACTTGGTTTGTGATGAGATTTGCAAGAATTATACAGTATGGATTTGGCATAGTAAACGATTGGAAAATTATAATAAGACGTCTCAATACATGGAAATTGATAATCTGGATGATGAAATAGATATGAATGAAGATCGGTTAGAGGACATGATCCGTAATGTGGGGGAAGAAGCTTTTGAACGAGCACATGTGTATGATAACTTGTGCACTGACGTGGAGAAGCCTCTATACCCAGGGTATATTGATTTTAGTTTGTTATCTGGGGTGTTAAAACTGGTTACCTTAAAGGCAAGAGCTGGGTAGAGTGACCAAAGTTTCACTTGGTTGCTAGAGTTACTTCAAATAATGTTGCCGAAAGGCAATGTACTACTAAATCATTATTATGATGCCAAGAAGATCTTATGTCTAATGGGTATGAAGTATAAAAAAAAATGCATGCCCTAATTATTGTGTATTGTATAGAAAAGAGCTTGAAGGGGAGGAGAAGTGTTCGAAATGTGAGGCACCATGGTACAAAGAGAAGGGGGCTCCTGCAAAAGTCTTATAGTATCTTCCAATTATATCAAGGTTCAAGCGCTTGTTTGCAAATACTAATGATGCGAGAACTTGATGTGGCATGCAAATGAGAGGATATCTGATGGAAAACTTCGTCATCCAGTCATTTTTCTCAGTGAAAGAAAATTGATCAATTGTTTTTTGAATTTGGTAATGAGCCAAGAAACTTGAGGCTCGGACTTTCTACTGATGGAATGAATCCTTATGGTAGTCTCAGTAGTATACATAGTTTATGGCCTGTTCTTTTGGTGATTTACAACCTATCACCTCGACTGTACATGAAACGAAAGTACATGATGCTATCCATGTTGATTTCAGGACCAAAACAACCTGGAAATGATATTGATATTTACCTAAGACCTCTAATTGAAGATTTGAAAATGTTGTGGGAGGTAGGTGTGGAAGTGTTTGATGCAAATCGGAAGGAAAATTTTAAGTTACATGCTATGATCTTTTGTACTATAAATGATTTTCCTGCATATGGGAATTTGTCTGGCTATAGTGTAAAAGGTCATAAAGCTTGTCCAATTTTTAAAGAAAGCACAAACTATCATTAACTTCAACATGGAAGGAAGACAGTCTACCTTGGCCATCAGAGGTTTCTTAGACGAGATCACCTTTATTGTAAATTAAAGAAAGCTTTTCATGGTCACCAAGAGCACAATCATGCTCTGGATGCTTTGACTGGGGATCAAGTGTTTGAACGAGTGAAAGATATCAATATTGTCTTCGGTAAGACTAAAAAGAACATTGGTGCAAAAAACATATAAAAAAAAGGTCTATCTTTTTTGACCTTCCATATTGGCACAATCCTGAAGTGAGGCACTGTATTGATGTTATGCACGTGGAGAAAAACATATGTTATAGTATTATTGGAACGCTTCTAAACATACCAGGAAAGACCAAGGACAGTGTGAACGCAAGATTAGATTTAAAAGAAATGGAAATACAAGAGGATTTACACCCGAGACTAGAAGGTAAGCGAACTTATTGTCCCCCAGCCTTTCATACATTGTGCAAGTCTGAAAAAATAAATTTTTGTGTGTTTACATGGAATTAAAGTTCCTTCAGGGTATTATTCAAATATTGGGAAACTTGTGTCTGTGAAAGAGTTGAAACTGGTAGGCTTAAAGTCTCATGATTGCCATGTCTTGATGCAATAACTATTACCTTTGGTTATTCGAGGTATATTGAAAGAAGATTTAAGACTTACAATAACTAGACTCTGTTTCTTTTTCAATACTTTATGCAGTAAAGTTATAGATCCCTGTAAATTAGAAGAGTTAAAATAAGAAGCTTGTATGATTTTGTGCCAACTTGAGATGCACTTTCTTCTTACTTTTTTTGACATTATGGTTCACCTAATAATGCATCTAGTGAGGGAGGTAAAATTGTGTGGCCTTGTTTATTTACGATGGATGAACCCAGTTGAGAGATACATGAAAATACTAAAAGGGTATGTCAAGAATCCATATCGACCTGAAGCATCGATAGTTGAAAAATATGTTGCCGAAGAAGCCATGGAATTTTTTTCTAATTACTTGTCAAGTACAGAATCAATTGGACTTCCTAAATCTCATCATAAGAAGAGGCAATTAAGTCAAGGCACACGTGGAGTATCAGTAAAGAGCATAATTCATGATGAATTACAAGAAGTACATTTATATATCTTGAATAATATTGATGAAGTTAAAGAATACATTTCTTCTCACAAAGAACTTCTAAAGGCAGAAAATTATCGAATGAGAATGACTGAACAAAGGTTGTTGAAAGAGCATAATAAGACTTTTGTAGATTGGTTCAAGCAAAAAGTTTTGAATGAAAGTAGCATTTCTAATACAATTAAATGGTTGGCAGGAGGTCCTAACTTTGATGTTATATGTTGGAGTGTGTATGATATTAATGGGTATTCTTTCTACACAAAGTCCTTGGATGAAAAGAGTACAGTGTAAAATAGTGGGGTTATGATAGTGGCTGAAGCCATTTACTTCTCTAGCTCAAAAGATAAGAAACCTAAACTAGCAGCAAGGACTTATTTTGGGGTTATTGAAGAGATTTAGGAGGTTGATTATACAAAATTTAGAGTTCTTGTTTTCAAATACAAATGGGTTGACATCAACAGTGTTTATGATGATAAGTTAGGATTTACAATGGTTGATCTTAAAAAACTAACTTATGGGGATGAGCCATTTATCATGGCAGACCAAGCTAAACAAGTTTTCTATGTGACAGATCCAAAAATAAAAATTGGTCAATAGCACTGAAAGGAAAAATGGTGATTGATAGTGATGATAATCAAGAATCAAGCTTCGATATTTCTGAAACCCCTACCTTCTCATCAGGGCTACCAATTTTGAATGTAGTAGATGAAGTAGATGACGAACATGCTATAAGAAATGATCACCATGAAGGGATATGGGAGAATATCCCTATATGAATTTAGTTTTAAAATTAAAGTATGCTTCCTAAGTTCAATTAAATTTATATTATTTTTTGTAACTATCTTATATTTGTTTATTTTTATAATTGATTTAATCTATATGAATTAATAGGAATATGGAGTATCAAAGTGAACATAGTGATGATACTCAGAGCCAGCCCACTATTGGCCAGCCACTTAGTGATGACTCAAGTCAGGGTACCTCTAGTGAGAGCCAGTCTGTGAGGAGAGATAGACGTGGCACATGATTGAGAGATTTGACATTAAGTAGGAGTGCTGGGCACAAGTTACCAATCCAATTTGATCGGAGATGGAATTCGATAGGGGAACACAAGGCCAAGTTTGTTAGTTTTCTTGGCCTCCTATCTCGTACTAAGCCCCTTATTGTATTTGAGGACTGGTCTAATATGCCAGAACGTGTGAAGGACCAGATATGGGAAAGTATTCAGGTACGTAATTAATTTATGCATATAGTTATATATCATTGTTAAATTACTAATTATCATCTTGTGTTTTAATTACAGCTCATGTACGATGTTCCTTCTAATCAAGATTGTCGACACAGGTTGATTTCCTACTGTGGAATGCGCTGAAGAAATTTCAAGACTGATCTTGCTAGGAGATATATCCATATTGAGGTGCCAGAAGGTCAAGCTCCCCCTAATCCTCTCGACACATACCAATTCCTTGATGAAGATACTTGGCAAGAATTTGTTAGGATTTGAACTTCTGAAAAAGCTTTATTTGTTGATTTCTAATTAATTTAAGTTTTGTTTAGTTTTACTTCAACTATAAAATTTAAAATTAATTTTTTTAACAGGAAAAACGAGCTAGAGGGCAGGAAATTGCTCGACAGAATCAATGCCCCCACACGCTGTCTCGTGGGGGTTATGCTAGGGTTGATAATATATTGATGGTGGAGAAACAGAAGAAGAGAGAAGAAAAAGCTAAGTCTGATCCTTCCATACTCCTTTCTCCACCATCCCCGTCTCCCGAGAGGAGAAATGGAGATATGGATACCAATACAAAAAAGGAGGCAAAAAAGGCTATACAAGCGAGACAGCGTGCAAGATTGCTGAGAGGATTGTAAGTAATATTATTATTTCTTGTCCCTTTAAATTTCTATGCAATTATATATAATATTAATTAAGATTGTTATTTTTATGTTACAGGATGCTCTTAAGGAGCAACAAGCCCAAGAAAGTTTCATTCCAGAGGGCAAAAATGATATCTTGACAGTTGCAACAGGAAAACCAGAGCATCCGGGTCGTGTGAGGGGCGTTGGACATGGTATGGGTATAAGAGACTACTTTGGAGCACCTTTATGCCCTAACTTAGGAGGTGTAGTGACTAGAGAAGAACTTGAAACAGTGATATCTACTGTGAGACAGCAAACTAAAGAAGAGTTTGAAGCTTTATTCGAGGCCCGGCTTTTACAAATGAAGGAGCAAATGAAGGAGGAGATGATGAGCATGATGAGCTCACGATAGGAGACGCCTACTGAACCAGTTCATACATCTCCTGGATTTCATAGCACAAAAGGGAGTAATGTTCTTGAGCGTGTGTCAGAGGGTCCTTCTGGTGACAACATTGGTAAACCATACGAGATGTTTCTAGAAGATCCTGATAGACGCTTGGTTGCTCTTGGTAGCGTTTACAACTTGGGGTCAACTATCTACCATAAGCAAATTCAAGATTATCAAGTAAGAGTAGTGGTTGAAGATCCAAAAGTGCCAAACGCGTTGGTTCCATTCCCTACTGATGAGGTGAAGATTGTAGCAGAAGCTGTTGGCAATTTTATCCTGTGGCCCAAGAGACTTATGAATATGGTTTAACCTATGGTATGTAATTTTATTATATTGCAGCTTTCCTAAAATATTTTCTTACTAACTATTTCTTTCTTTTTTATTATGTATAATAGCTTTTCTCACCGAATCTCCTGAAACTTCTAGAACCCTCGTTAACTCTACACTAATAAATGATCTTAATGGCGTATGATCCATCATTTAAATTCAAAGATTTGGAAATAGACCTAGAGGTTGTGGGTAAAAAAGATATGATAGTGACAATTGAACAGGAAGATTTGCTTGAACTTTTGTCAGATAGTCAGCTTACCACACCACACATTGAACTATTTATGATGTAAGTTTGTGTTTCTTTAATGAAATTAACTTAATTATCAAGTCTAGTGATCTAACACAATTGCATTACTGTAGGTACCTTCATCGTTTGTGCATCACATCGGGCAAAGGTGATAAGTTCGGATTCCTTTGCCCACATCACATGACAGAGAAAGGGAATACTTCAGAGTTAAGGGCCCAGTATCTCCAATAAAGAATATGTGAAGTCAAGAAAGATGTTTTTATGGCTCCATACGTGCACTCATAAGGATCAATTTGTAATTAATAGTTTTTTCGATATAGATTTACTTTAACTCGTCATATTTTGTAGGGACCATTAGCAGTTGTTTGTTCTTTCAATAAAGAGCAACACTATTGTCTTCTTATGTTCCCTCCATTACAAACTTGGGAAGGAAATGAAGAAGACGATAGACTCGTAAGTATATTTATGCAAAAATATTTAATATAATTTACACTAAATATTTGAGTTACTAACTTGGTGATCTTGAATATAGAGCAATGAAAACATATCAAAATGTGGTCTTGCAAAAGCACGGACATGAGCTCAAGGATCCTACATGGATCGAGCCAAAGGTAATGCTATACTTTATGAATATGTTCAATTACTAAGATTTTTTTTATTGATTTCTTATGATTTATTCTTATACAAAGCCGTAGACAACGAGTGAAGATGAATTTGTGTGGCCTATATGTCATGAGACATATGCTCAACATTATCACATTGGGTATGATTGAATTTATAAAAGAGGTAAATATATTTTTAAGAGTTTTATTTTATTATGTTATTTGAGAGTACATAATAAGTTTCTTTTACAAATTATATTTTAGATGTTTGACAATTCGGATCCATTCCCTGAAGCTGAAATTAAAGACATTCACATATATTGAGCAACTGATTTTAGGGAGAATTTGTGAGTTTTGTAAAAAGTTTTGTACAATTTAAGAAGTTTGTTAGTTATAGACAACTTTTGAAAACATTTGTTGACATAATGTTTTGGATAGCTCAATATATAGTTCTTAGATAGTTTATAGATAACTTTGAGTTTTGGATAGTTGTTAATTTAATTTTATATTAAAAATTGTAAATAAATTGAGCTGTCTGATTTGGCTGTGGTAATTTTTGTGTACAGAGTAGGGTAAATTTAAAAATACAGATGTTTATTTTAAAAATAAAATACACTTTTTACAGTGGTTATTACCATAACTGGTGTAGAAATTAATATTCTACATCGGTTAATGTAAAAATTGGTGTAAAATAGCAAACTTTCTACAGCGGTTGGAACCCAACCGCTGTAGAAAGTACTCCAGTTTTTAATTTTTGAATCGTTAAACTATTTTCAACATCGGTTATGGTTAGCCAACGTAGAATATGTATTTTTTACAGTGGTCGTATAACCGATGTCCCTATAACAACACCACCTATTTAACCGCTGTAAAAAATCATTTTTAACTGCTGTAAAAAGTCATTTTTGTATTAGTGAACCAAGCTTCCAAGCCTAGCCTTAATAGGTCCTATAAAAAAGGAAATGGGCTCAGGCATCTTGTTTAGGCCTTTTTTTGTTTTATTTCTAATATAAAATATTCAGCTCTTGTGGGCCGATCTTACCTGTTTACTGGCTCTACAAGCCAGCCTGGCATATATTACCCTTTGGTTTCTGCTTTTAATGTGCTTAATGTTTAATATTACATCGATCCTGAAAATTTATTTATTACAGTATGACAGTAGTTACTTCCCTTCTTGAGAAGTGTGGGATAGATCATAAACATATTGGTCGCCTGGAAGTAGGCAATGAGACAGTGAAAGACAAGAGTAAATCTATCAAGACATTTTTGATGTAGATCTTTGAGTATCTTTTTGAGTTTCAACATAATAACTTCATGGTTCTATGAGTCAAAAAGTAATTTACATGAAGTAAAATAACCTCTTCACCATAATATGATGGTTTATGGCCTAAACCAATTGACGCAGCAGAGCAAACACCAGAATACTACTGATCTTCTTAATTTTAAAGTCATTGAATATCACTTTGACTATTTTAGATATATAAATATGTCTTCATTATTATGAATCAAAATGAGTTGGTTCAATTAAACACTTCATGTATAATTTCTGTGTCAAGTTTCCTAATAAACTATGCATATACTTGTTTGAAACAAACAAAAACATGGAAATACTGATATAGAAGGTGTTGATTCAACTAATGCATGCTATGGAGGAATTGCTGTCTTGTTTAATTGCATCAATTGGGTCGAAAGCAGCTCATGGGATGGACGATATGGATTGGTTTTCTGCATAGATAGTGCAGTATGATCAATTCCTATGTTCCTTTAGTTTTTAATTCATATTTCCTTTCATTAAAAATACTTTGCATTGGATTTTGAATATGCAATAATACTATTAGGTGCTACAAAATTTGAACTCAAAGATGCATGTAGTCTAAATTCTATCATACTAGTTAAGGTTGGTATTTTTTCTTGTGCATATCATGTGAAACCGTGTGGACTTTAAAGGGACAATAAGAGCATAAAGTTGAAGTAATAAAGATAAGAATATTAAGTTAAACATGTGAGCATACATGAATAGATAAAATTCATAATGAGCATATGTAAGAAAAAGTGATTGTGGTATTTATTGAGAAGAAGATGATAGGAAATTGTTTAAAATAGTTTGGACATGTATAGAGAAGACCATGCGAGGTTCCAATGTGGAGAGTGAAACAGTTAGTTTTGAGCCTTGTAATGAGAGGTACATAAAGAGCAAAAAGAACATTTATGGAAGTTGTTAAATGAGATAATTTTTAGTTAACAATATTTCTAAAGGCTTAGTTGCTTATACAGAACAATAGTACTGTGCAATTCATGTAACCAACCCTTTCTAGTGGGATAAAATTTGTTGTTTTATCATGTGAAACTGTGTATTGAATTTCCTTTTCCCCTAGATTTATGTTGAAGAACTAGCTCGGGCTACTGGTGGAGCTGCTGCTATTAACTTGTTAATTGGTCCTAATGCTCCCATTGTTTTTGAAAGGAAATTGGGAGGAACTCACATGTCTCATGCCTATGACTTTTACAAGCCTAATCTTGCTAGTGAATATCCTGTAAGCTTTTCTATTCCTCTACATTTTATGACCAACTAGTTTTGAAAGTCAGATCACATGCTCCTTTTACGTCTGAAAAAAAGGAAGTAATGAACTATGAGAACTAAGAATAGCATCTGAGTACTCTACTTGCCTTTCCTATTCCTATTCACTGGTAAAGTCATAATCTACTCAGTGTTTTGACCTTTTAAACTGCAACTGCAATAAATTCACTTATATGGTGTAGGTTGTTGATGAGAAGCTTTCTTAAACATGTTGCATTATGGCTCTTGATTCTTGCTATAAAAGACTGAGTTACAAGTATTTTCTACCATTACTACAAACTCTTGAAATATCTTTAGAACACTATTTTTTTAAAATTATAAGTAATAACCAAGTACCTTACTGTACTGAACTTTACAGATATGAGAAACTTGAGGGAAAGCAGTTTTTCATTTCTGATGCTAACTATTTTGTCTCACACTCTCCTTATAACAAGGTAGTCTAAATTATGATGATCTCAAATTTTAAAGCCTAATTCCTTATGACAATTAAGCATATACTTAAATGTAATATGTGAAAACTCTTTGTCTCTTATTAATGATTGCAGCTTGTGCAGAAAAGTTTTGCTCGTTTGTTATTCAATGACTTCTTGAGGAATCCCAGGTTCTCTGCATTTCTCCATTGTCTGGAGAACTACTCTTACTTTCTTATTACTCGATGTAGTAAACTTGTCAATTGATTATGATTTCAGCTCTATGGATGACATTGCTAAAGATAAGCTAGGGCCTTTTTCAAACTTATCTATTGAAGAAAGCTATCAAAACCGAGATCTTGAAAAGGTCAAAGTGCAGGGCTCTAGTGTCAATTGATTTTTAGTTTCTTGCTCTACTTTATTATCTATATGTGAGCTTCAAAGCATACATGTTAGTTGCATCGATTAGGATCTCTAGGTAGACAAATGTCATTACACGAACTTTGTCTCTAATTCACAGCAAATGCACGAGAGAGAAGAGAAGAAAGTAAATAGTTTTAGTGCTTTTGTTTAGCAGAATGAGGGTTTAGTTACACATCCATCATACATACCTTTCCATCCACAATTAAAAAAACAATGAGGTAATATTGCACCAAAGGGCCCAAAGATATAGCTTGTAAGGACCGCCGATGGGATTAATTTTCAAATAAGCTCCTTGGGCTTAGATTTTTAAGGTTTATCCACCAAAAATAGATAGCCCGACACTATATAACTATAGTTAGATAGTGTTTTTTTTCTGATGATGTGCAATATTATTAATTTGTAGGTATCCCAGTAGGTTCCAAAACCTTTATATGATGCAAAAATGACCAAAACATGTGAGCAATATGTATACTGCATCTCTGTATGTAGCTTTTGCTTCCCTTATTCATAGCAAACATAGTACATTGGTGAATGACTCTACATAGCTAACTGAGTCCCAGACAAGGCTTTCTCACATCCAATGTTTATTATTATATTATGTCTTCTGATAAAGATTTGCATTTTGCAATTTTCAGGCAAGGAAGAGGGTGATACTATTCTCATATGGAAGTGGCCTTACTGCTACATTGTTTTCCTTGCAATTACATGATGGTGAACATGCATTCAGCTTGTCAAATATAGCTACAATGATGGATGTTTTAGGAAAATTGAAGTCAACGCATCAGGTATTTGTGATCTTTGGGAAGCGATTTGGCTTTATCTTTAAGTGTCTTTAAAGATGCTCTAAGACCATAGGTGTACAATTAAATAATAAATTATAGGTTCATGAGAATTTGGGATCTTAAACTTATTGTTAATACAATATTGTTCCCCTTAAATTTTTAAAAACAATGTAATATTTCCCCCACTATTAATAAAAGTTAATTTTAACTGTTAATTGACTAAAAATTACAGAAAAAACCTCAAAAATTATTTAAAAAAACCAAAAAAATTACTAAAAAGGTCCAAAAATTATATACAATGACTCAAAATTTACTATAAAAAGTTACAAAACATTTTATTGGTCTTTTTTCTGTAATTTTTGAGGTTAATTTTTACAATTTTTTCAGTTGACTAATGGTCAAGAGTAACATTTTTTAATTGTATAGGCACTATTATATCATTTTAAAATGTTGAAAGGAAACATTGTTCAAAAAACGGGTTTAGAGTAGCAAGCATTCCTAAATTTAAGGGTTAATTTACCATTTAACCCTTGAATAATCCATTAATGTGTGCATGACAGATTTTAATGCATATGCAGTTTCCTCCTGAGAAGTTTGTTGAAACAATAAAGTTAATGGAACATAGATATGGGGCCAAGGACTTTGAGACAAGCAAAGATTGCAGACTTCTATCTCCAGGCACATTCTATCTCACTCAACTTGATTCCATGTACTGACGATTCTATGCAAAGACTACCACTGCCACAAATAATGGTTTGGCTGCTCATGCTCATTGATGTTGCAGTCCAATGTTACAAGCAAGGCTGCACAAAGAACTGGACGGGACTAGACTTTAGCCTAACTTAGAGTTTGGTCCTTTTCATGAAAAGGACTAGGTTAGGCAATCCGTAGTCCGATCTGGTCCTGTGAAAACCCAAAGATTAATAGGACCGGACTTAGTCTATAAAATTGGGAGACTGGTCCTGTTAGTCTAATACTCACTTGGCCTTTTTTTTTCTCTCTATGATAAGCAATAATGCATTTCAACTCAATTAAGATAATAAAAACACTTATAATTATAATAAATTCACAATGATTTCTAACATCAAAAAAATAATATTTCAGTTATAGTCTAAACTCTAAATAATTTAAATATATAATTTCAACAAAAACACTCAACAAAGTTCAACACTATATTACATTTGTCAAGTAATTATCTCCTTAGCTTCAATAGAAACAAATTCAACAAATCTTCAAATAATTATCTCCTTAGCATAAATAACACTTGAAGCATCTGTAAAAAAAATTATATACACATATATAAAGTGATTAGTAAGTGTAAAAATACAATATATAAATTAAATTAAGAGACATAAAATTAAATATATTACTTGTAACATTAACCACATCGTCAGTCTCTTGAAAAATGTTAACCTCATGAAACATAGAGACAAACTCTGAGAGAGATTGCCCTGCAAGTAGCCAATTCTGGGCACAAATGAGTGCTTCAATCATCTTAGGAGATAAAGAACTCCTATAATCATCAACAACACGTCCTCCAGTGCTAAAAGCTGATTCAGAAGCAACTGTAGATATTGGTATAGCCAATACATCTTGTACTATCAAGGAAAGCACTCTATACTTGGTAGAATTAACTTTCCACCATGTCAAGATATCAAAATCATCATTATCATCATCAATAGTGGTGTTCTCAAACGTACTAGCAGAAAGGTATCTATCTAACTCTGATTGGGTATCAACTGATGAGCTTTTTTACATCTGGGATGCTAACCATCTACGACTAGGGTCTTGTTTACCTTTACTTGCATTTAAAGTGTTGGTGTCAAGAGCACTTGGAGAGTTGACACTACCAGAACTACTTGTATCAGGACCAACTGTCGTAGAGTATTCCTCAAACAAATGATATAAAGTGTCTCTTGCCTTGTTCTTCATGGACATGCAAAGGTCAAGAGTAGGAAAAAGCTGATCAAATACATGATTGATTTAGGCAAGCTTGTATCGAAGATCAAGAATCAAAGCAATAATCAACAAAGGGTTCAAATTATCTGCTGCCCCCTAATACTTATCATACTTACTCTTCATGCTTAAAGACATCTCCCTAAGAAAAGGGTCATCACTTTCAATATTCTCGTCTAACAACTCTTGAATTAAAGAAATTTGATGGAAGCATGTATATGCAGTAACTTTCAATGTGCTAAAAAATTGCAAAGTGACATCATAAAACACCTTCAAGAACTTAAGGAAGAACCGTGCTTTATTCCAAGCTTGTTTGTTTGGAGGGCCATTACGCTTAGGAGAAGCTTGCCTAGAGTAAGCGAAAACATCAATGCTGTCATTGGGTCTAGCACTTTGCCTATAAATATAGGCATCCATGCTACCATCTAAACAAGAAACGTCACTCTGAGTATGACGCTTTGAACCTTTGTTGAAGTAGCTAACAAAATCTTCATCCTCATCCTCTAATCTTTCAAATGCCTTTTGAAACTTCAAAGCCACATCCAACATTAAATATGTAGAATTCCACCTAGTACTTACATCTAGGCAAACAATGCTTTTTGTGTCTAACATTTCTAATTCACAAACATCTTTAAATCTTTGTAAGCGAGCAGGAGATGAACGAACATATCTAATAGCATTTCGAATGGACTTAAAAGTATCTTTCAACTCCTTCAAACTGTCATTAACAACTAGGTTAAGAATATGTGCAGAGCATCATAGTTGAAGATAATCACCACCACAAACAAGACCCCTCCAATTCTTTAGATGCCTTTTTAATTAGGACAATGCTGTGTCATTGGAAGTTGCATTATTCATGGTTATGGTAAACACATTTTGTATGCCCCAGTCTGATAAGCACCTTTCAATTGTCTTGCCTATCGTATCACCCTTATGATTCTCAACCATGCAAAAATTGAGAATCCTCTTATGCAAGTTCCAATCATTATCAATGAAATGGGCTGTCAAACATAAATAATTGAAGTTTTAAACTGATGTCCAGCAATCTGTAGTGAGACAAAGATGATTAGTACACTTCTTCAACAAATTTTTCAATATTCTAATTTCACCAAGATACAATTGCTAGGCATCTCTAGCCACTGTTGTTCTTGAAGGGATTTGAAATCGTGGTTCTAACTCCTTCATAAACTTTTTAAAGCCTTCCTTCTCAACAAGCCTAAATGGCATCTCATCACATATGATGAACTCAACTAGAGCCTTGCGACATCATTTTTTATTGAACATGAGAGATACTAAGCTTCCCTCTTGCCCACTCGGTGTAACATAATTCAACATAAATTGCTTTGTCATTTGTGTAGCTTTATGTGGATTCTTGGGACACTTTGGTACATGTCTCTTCAAGAATGTTAAACCATGCTTTCCTGGATCACAAGCATAATCTAAATTATAGTACTTGCATGCAGCCCTAACTTCTCCATTTGTCTCCTCCAATGGTAACTTGGTAAAGTGTTCCTACACTTTTGATACCTTTCTTGCAGAATTTTTCCTCTTTCTACTACCTTCTATAGCTTCATTTTCAGTTATAGTTGTAAGAGGAGGAGGACATTCCATAATAGTTGGGGGTTGAGAAGGAGGAGGAGTAGGTGTCAAGGATGGTCCAGAAGGAGTTGAACTCACATTTTCACTAGTAAAAGGAGATGATTAAGGTTGATCAATGCTGGATGTTTGCTTAATATCCATCACTTCACAATGAAGATCATTACTTAGATCATTGCAAAAGAAATTACTCAAATAAAAGCACCAGATATGCATTATTGCTTTATGGTGCGTGACGCTGTGAAATCAATGAACATAAAGCAAATAAGTAATTAGCAACTCAGATCATTGCAAATGCAAATTAAAAGGAAGATATAAAACAAAAAATAAAAAAGAAATTGAATTTCTGATGGTGAAAATTGAAACCGCTAAAACGCACCAGATCTGAAAAGTAAGGACGATGAGGAGAACGATGAAGGCAGCACCAGATCTGGTTAAGGCGAAGTTGAGAATGGAAATGGAAATCTGAGGCAAAGCAAGTATCTTCCTTCTTCTAGTCGCATCGCGTCAAGGCGTGAAGGTGGAGGATGAGATCTGGATCGAGTTACAGTTGCAGTTGTGTTGAGGCATAGAGGCAGAGGGTGGAGGCCATTGACTGGTCTGAGCACTGAGATCTGTGTGGCTCACTGGAGGAGAGCAAGGAGGAATAAAGGTGGAGAGCAAGGGCGGGCAATGGTGCAACGTCACCGATGTGAATGATGGTGGTGGCCGATAGGCTTCGGTGCACTAGAGTAGGGTCGAGTCACACGTGAGTGGTTGAGAGTTGAGAGTTGAGCAGGGTCTGAGCACTAAGATCTGTGTGGCTGATGCTAAGATTGAGTGTGCTGTAGTGTTCAGGATTTTTTTCGGTCAGATCAGAGTGTGGAGTGCAAGGCTGGACGGTTGAACCTGACTAAAGACTATTTTTTTAAGACTTATTAATTAATAATTTGTCAATTAATTTTAATTATATTAAAATAATTATGTAGGACCAGACCGGACCACTTAGTCTAGATGCTTGGTCTCTAGTCTGGTATTACTCGAAAAATCATTCCTGTCTTTTTGGTCTTTTTGGTCCTATAGGACCAGCATTTTATAGGACTGGATAAGATCAGGTTTTCATGGGTCGGACCGGACCGAACCAGACTGCGAGACTTTTACACAGCTCTAGTTACAAGTAAAGTTGCTCATTACATTATGACAGTCATCTTTTGTTGTGAGCTAAGATCTTAGACTCCATACAACTGAAGGAAGTCCTGACTTTATGAATATTGTGGCCTCTTTAGCTTATATATATGGGAAAAATATAATAATAGGTTCTTATATTTTGTTCGCATTTTATTTTTAATTTTTATAATCTTATTTCATTGTTTTCAATCCTTTTAATTTGATCAGTTTGCAACATTAATCTCTATAATTTTAAAAATACATATAACGATAGCAAGTTGACAGTGATAGGTATAATTTTACTATAACTCTGCTAACTCATTTGCTAATAATATGGTAAAAATATATTGATGACATGAAAATAATTTGACCATATGATTAGAAACTATAAATAACTTGGGAATTTTTTTTTAATATTTGGCTTAAACAGAATGCGAGACATGGAATGCAATATTAAGTACATGCTAACAAAGGGATTAACAAAGTTAAGTACATATCAATAAAATTAACTTCGTCACTGTTAGCTTGTGGTTCTTATATGTATTTTTTAATTCTAGAAGCACTAACATTGTAGACAAATCAAATTAAAAAGATCAGAAACAAAAAAATAAAATTATAAAAATTAAAAATAAAGTATAGTTAAAAAACATGACCTATTATTCTTTTTTTTCCAGTATATATAACTATGAAATCAGTTTCATTCTACAAGAATTGTACTTTTCTAATACTTTTTGTCTCGGTCAGCATCTTGCCAAGCTTTCATCAGCAGGATGTAGATTAAGAATGAGTTGAAGTTAAAATAAATCTAATAACTAATCACGAATTTGTACCTTTTTACTTGGGACGCAGAACGAATGGTAAAGAAGCGAAAGTTTGAATTTGAACTTTTTAGTTTCTGATGGCGCATGGACCACCATAAATTGGTGGTGCTTACCAATGAAAACCGATTTATTAAGGCAGAAAGGCCCAACCTTTTCAGGTCCCTCTGACATCACCCTCTGGCAATGACGGTGGAAAATGGAGACCGCCTGTCCCCCCACCCCACCAAGTGGTCCCCGCCATTTGGGATAAAAGTGACAAATGGGGAAGGTCACCAAAGTTGGACCCCACAAGTGGCCCCACAATCATCTCCCCTACCTCATCCAGTCAAATCATCACCGTCCGATTCTCCCACGTTTCTCACTAAAATGAGCATTATTGTGCCAATCATAATCTCCCTTTGCTGGTTGGGTAAACGCCTCCCTTCCTCCTTCTGTTATATGGCACTTTCCTCTTCTCTGTTCCCGGCAATTCAGTGAAGCCCACCACACTAAAACTTAACCCCTAGAAAAAATTTACAAACTTTGCTGAATATTCTGTGCTTTTGAGGTATATTTTCGCTGGTCTCCTCCATTGTGTGTACTATTTCTGAAATGGCGTCGTATAAGGAGCATGAGAAGGATCAAGACGAAGATGGAGGAACGTCGGAGCTCAGCAACATGGCCGGTGAGCCAGAACGAGACCCTGCAACCACTAACGAGGGTACGAGTAGTACGACGGCGTTTCAAGTGTTGCCGTTGAAGGACGAGCCAAATGATTCGGACTTGGACCGAAAGAGTGAGGCTCCTCGAGTTGAGGCTGGTCAGGTGGCGATGCATTTGCATATGCCAATGCACTTGCCGGCGAAGACAACTCGACGGTCATCGACGAAGGACCGCCACACAAAGGTGGAAGGTCGGGGACGGAGGATCCGAATACCAGCCACGTGTGCTGCTCGGATCTTTCAGCTCACTCGGGAGTTAGGCCACAAGTCTGACGGCGAAACTGTGCGTTGGCTTCTGGAACACGCCGAGCGGGCCATCGTCGAGGCCACCGGCACCGGCACCGTCCCGGCCATCGCTGTCTCCGTCGGCGGAACTCTTAAAATTCCCACAACGTCCAATAATTCCAATGACGAAACCTCCAAGAAGTGGAGACGACCATCAAATAGCGAGTTCGTAGATATGAACGACGCCGTTTTGCAGTCTTACGGGTTGGCGCCGATTCAACCCGTGGTTCCACAAGGTCTAGTGCCGGTCTGGCCAGTGGGAAGCACAGGTATGGTGGTTCCTGCTAACGCCTTTTGGATGATCCCTCCGGCGGCAGCGACGCAGTTGTCAGCCGGAGTCACTGGATCGTCCAACCAGCAACCTCAGATATGGGCTTTTTCCCCAGCAGTGACCCCGGCATTCAACATGCCGGCAGGACCCATGGAAGCAACGTCAAGTATTCCAACCGGCGTAGAAGTTTCCGGCAGCAAGTCTAACACGGCGGGGCCAAAGGTAGCGAGGAGTTCAACTATGGCGCCAAGCGTGAGCTCAAGTGGGAGTGTTAGCGGAAGCAGAGCTCGGATGTTGAGGGATTTTTCTTTGGAGATTTTTGACAAGCAAGAGTTGCAGTTGATGGGGCGGCGATCAGAGGATCAACCGGAGGAAGCTTCGAAACAATGAGGAAGAGGCAAGTCAATGGAGAAGAAGAAGAGGCCGTCGTGTTAATTAAAACAATATAAGTGAAAGTGATTAAATTAAAAGTCTTGATATTAGTATGCATGCATGTTTGAACTTTGAAGTGTGAACGAATAGTGATTCTCCAAATGCAACTTTGTCGTTTGGTTGGTTATAATATTATGCTCGTATGAAACTGATAACTAATATTGATTTGACACAGACAAAATTACAGGGCAAGCAAATCAAAAGCAATCAACCAAACATCCAATAGTACTGTTTATTATGAGATGCTGATGACGAATGAAACAGAAAGAGGTGGAATGGGCTTGCCTCCCCCACTGCACCTCCGCAGCTTAGGAGAAAATTTAAACCGTTCAGATTTTAAGTAAACACTCTAAATTTAATGTTTTAAATTATATATATATATATATATTTTTTAAAAATAACAAAATTATAAAAAGCTTTTAATAAATCGATTACCATATTTAATATACATAGCTAAAATTTAATATTAAATTTTTTAATGTTTATAAATTAATTATTTAGATATATTTTGAACATTGCAGATTTAATATTAATGTTTTATAATTTTTATAAGTTTTTAATATTTAATTTAAACTATTCATATTAAAACTAAAGCCATCCAGATGATCATATTTTATTAAATTTTTTTATAAATTTAAATTATTTATATTAAATTTGAACTATTCAAACTAATGATTATATTTAAAAAAAATATAATTTTAGATATGTTTAATACCAAAAATAAAAATATAAAAATTTAAAATATTAAAAAAATATAAAAATTTATAACAAAACTTTATCAAAGCGTTGGGAGCTAAATTTATGAATTTTTTTCATTTATTAAAGGTTTTTATAAATATAAACCTTTCAAACTTTTCTGAATGGGCCAGGTGAAATATGAACTTTTTAGATAAAATTTGGACGGTCCAGATTTTTTACCAAATGCTACAGAGCTGCGGAGGCCAGCCAAGTCCGAAAGATGTGGGGTAGGAGGAGAGAAAGAGAAAGAGAAAGGTAGTGGACGGAGGGCACGAAGCGGTGGGGCCAATGGGGCCCATCTGCTATAAATGGTGGAGGGGGTGAGCTGAAGAAAGAGTGAGAGAGGGAGAAGGTTCTTGGGAGCCGCCATGACACCACTTGCGTGGATGATGGGGTCCATTGGATGGGTCTGGTCCGTATGGAGCTATCTGTGTGGGCCTGTCTTCACTTTACGTTTTTGTTTTAGATCTAGAAGCGGGTCCCACCAAGTTTGAAAACCTACTATTATCCTTCATTTAATAAATTTAATTAAAAATAATATGAAACAAATAATAAATGCCCGAACTAGAGTATACGTGGGGTGCAAGGATGACCGAACTAAGCCGACGTGTAAATGACGTGATTATAAATGAAGCTTTGTTTAGTTTTTATTTTGACAAAACTAATTAGTTTGCCGTGGCTCTTAAAACTGTACCAAATTTTATTATATTTTTTATATATTTCAATAAATTTACCTAAATTTCGTTGGCAAAAAAAAAAAACCTAAATTTCTCTCTCCTTCTCTGGTTTAGTTATTTGCAAATGACTGTTACCGTTAGAATTAACTAAATGTTTTTTATAATTATTTATAATAATTTTTAATTTTATAATCAAGTATTTTAAATATAAAATATTAATTTTTAATAGTTAAATATGACAATAATTGTTAAAAACTATTCTTTTATTCTCAAGAGATTTTTTATTAAAAATAATAATTAATAGTTAAAAATTATCAACAATACGTGTGTACACATATGTTGATTTTGAAAAATATCTCACAAAAAATTTAAAATTAATTCAAATTTAAACCAAATCAGTAAGAGCCAAAAAAAAAAACTAAACATGTATTAAGTTTTGATAAATCAATTGATTTACTTTAATTTGATTTGTTCACTTAGTTTTTCAAATTTGAATTTGTGAACACCCTCACATGGATGCATCTTTGCATATTAATATAAATGGGATATACACTGTCATTTACTCTGGGTGCCTCGCCAAAAAAATAACAAAAATATAAAAACAATCAATACTGAAAAAATAATATAAAAATAATATAAATATATAACTGTATCAAGTAGAATCAAGGAATTAATTTACTCTTAAATTATAGATCTATGAGCATTTGGATCTTAAATTCATTTTTTGCTAACTTTTGCAAATGATATAGGCTGGCCTTTATCATTAACAAAAGGTTTAATTGATGAGTTTAATTAACTAATTAAGGTAATTGGAAGCTAATTTGAAAGTTAGGATGGCTATTTGGGTCAATTGGACCCTGTATGGGGCTTAGAAGGGAACTAAAAGAGCAATTTGGCCACTTTAGGCCCAAAGTAAAGGATTTAAGTTAGAATTTTCAGACTGAGTCATTCACCACAGCGAAAGGTGCAATGCACCATGGCAGACACAATAAATTTTAAAATCCAAGTTTTGCATCTTGGACAAAAAAATAGAAGTAGGAGTTGAGAGAAAATGAGAAGAGAACTCAAAGATCTCTATTAGGGTTTATCATAAAGGACATTTAGAGGCTTTTTAGGGTTGTTAAATCCTTGGGTAAGCTTCCTCTTCTCTTTTCCTTTTTTTTCCATGAGTTTTTCTTGAGTTTTGTAGGATGGAGAACTTATCTCCGAATTGTAGCTAAGTTCTAGTGATTCATATGACTTCCATAGAGTCTTATGATGATTATCTACACTTCTAATATTGGGTTTAAGCTAACAACAATAATCATAAGTACTAATATTGGGTTTTAGCCAACTCATTTGGGATCCTGTGGGTCCACTCTTTTTCTTATTCAAAAATCAACCTCTTGTCTTTGTGTTTTCCTATCGAGAATTATTTGCAGATGAAGAGATGTCAAGGGGGCTTCTTACTTCCCAAACAGATCCTTCTACATCTATGTCTAAACATTAGTTTATCAAGAATACACAAGAAAAGTATTTCAAATTGTTGATTCATTGCTAGAGATGGCGCAAAACCAATAGTTCATTATCTAATGGATTTTTCTGTTTTAATACTCTATCTGAGAGTTATCAGTATTTATCAAATTTGTTCCTATCTAATGAAATGCTATTGGATCAAATGACAAAGAGCTAACACTAATCAAACTAGATTAAGCTAATGAAGTAAGTCAACATTGATTACTAAGTTTAAGAAAGGTTACATAAGTTAACAGAAGTGAGCAATGGGGTTGATTTTAGTTAATCACACTTAATGAGAGATTAAGGCCTTAGGTTAGTTAACAGTGATTAGTCATTAATGTATTTGTTAATAATTAATTATAGATTGAAGCTTGCAACTATGGGAAGCTCCCTCAAAAATCCAAACTATACTTATAGGGGTGGTAATGTAATATCATCTAGTTTACTCCTTTGTCTTAGCCATATAACCAAATATTACCATGGTACTTAGAGGACTTTTACCCTAATCACCTTACCATGGTAAAAAGAATTTAATTGCAATGAAAAGAGCTAACCATATTAGAAAAGGAAAAGATTATGGTTGAAGGTCTATTATGGTTAACAGAATAGGACATACAAAAAATAATTCAATGAATTATATTTATAGATTTACATGTATCCTATCATGATAGAATAGAGTTTACCATGGTAGAAATGATTAAAACCAATTAATAAACACAAGTATCCTAGAAAAAATTGAAATCCATAGTTGATAAAGTATTGTCTTTCAAAATATTTGGGATCTCAAGTTAAAAACCTATGTTAACACATTTCAAGGCCCAAACATATATAAATTAGAGTTTAGAAACATATAGAGCATGGGATACCCTTCGGATTGAAAACAATAGAAAAAAGGGTTCACAAATACCATTTTACAACTTTTAGACACATCCATTGTGGCATGTCACGTCGTGCTACAATGTGACTTGTAACACCACAGTAATGTCCACTTGACATTACCCAAATTATCACCTATCTTCTATGAAGCACTGATACTTCAAATTGCTTCATGATAGGAATTAGTCACTTATCCTCAAAATTAAAACTAAAACTAACTCTAATTTAATATAAGATCAACCCTAGGTCATCTCCCAAGAAATGATTTTAAGTCTAATTAAAGTTATCTAGTAGAATAAATCACCCAAAGTTGAAGTTGATTACCTAATTACTAAACTAGTTACATAATTGACTAGAAAATAAAATGCTAACTAAATGAATGAAAATAAAATGCTAACTAAATGAATGGATTGAACTTCCCTTTTTCTTAGTAGAAACCCCAAGGTGTTGTTAATGAAAGATTCCTAACCTCTAATTAATTATGGCAACTCACTCAACTCCTCTTCCTTGGTTGAAAAAGTGTTTACCTAAGACAACTATCTCAAGTAACCTAGATTCATTAATTCAATTTTCTAAGTACTATTACATGTCCCTTAGGTAACGTCACTAGCTTAGCTCAATAATTAACCAAGTGTTTAGTTAAAATTCATTCTCAATTACTACTGCCCAAAGCTATAACTAAGCTCAATATTATAAAAAATCAAGCAACTCATCAAGCATTCACCACACAATTATATGCTAGGCTAATACAAGACATTTACCAAATGAAATCATATTTTACAATGCAAAATCACTAAGTGGTAGAAATTTCCAGCAACAAAAGGAAGTGAAATTCAAGTCAATAATCTTGTTTCAACACTAACAATTAAACCAACCATGAAACCAAAGTCAAATTGAACTACAATCAATCATAGTTATAGTATTCTAGTGAAATTGAAACAAGATAAAGAAATAGTTGAGCTTAGCCAAGTGAAGACTTCAATGTCCCTCTTCCATCAACTCTTTCCTAGGATTTCATGGAGAATTTAGCTAGAAAACATCAAGAACACCTTGCTTCTTCAAGAACTAGAAATAACCAAGTAGAGTTCTATGAAAATGGTGGAATCAAACTTCAAATGTCCTTGCAAGTGGTAGGGATAGGTTCATCCAAATGAGAGGAATGGAATGGTGATGGTTTTGTGGAGGTTTGATGATTGAATGTGGAGTTATGGGTACTGGAAAAATGAAGACAGTAGAGAGAAGGTGGAGAAAATAAAGAACAAGATGAATTAGAGAGAGAATGGAAGAGATGATGAAATGGAGTGAATTAATCTGAAAATGGGGTGAATAGGATGTGTCTCACTTGTTTTCTCAGCTGATCACTCAATTTAAAAAATGAGAAAAGAAAATAAAAAGAAAATGAAAGTCTTGTCATGTTTGTAAGGTGGCACCCTCTTATTGGCTTATAGATGATTTCAATGTGTGTATAATTAATCTCATGCGTCATCCACAATTTTAGCTGATCTATACCACCAAATAGGAGCCCTTACATGTCCAAACCATCAGCCTTTAACCCCATAGAATTTTGACTTCATTTGCCTAATTATGCACAAGTGACATGTCACTTATGTCACATAAATTATACAATTCAATTAAATAACATGTGACATAATAAAATATAATTAATTTTTAGAATTAAATTCATAATTAAAGTATAAAATTTATTAAAATAACCAAGTTTTAGGCTATACAAAATTATATAAAAATTTTTACACAATGACAAACTGAAACTAGGTCAAACTATGAAACTTAAGAAAGTGTTGACTTTTTATTTAATTACTCCCAAAATAAAATAAATTTTAAAAATATAATTTGACCACTCATAAACTGAACATAAAATGTACTTTGTAAATTTTTCTTGTACATTTTCTCAAAATTTTATTTTTGGACCAAAATACCCCTAGTGCAATAAACCTAAAAATTTAGGCAAAATTCTAAATCTAATGCAATGTGTATATTTTGAGGTGATAAATAATTAATAAAAAGGTCCTCATTGACAAATAAAAGTGTGTAATAAATGTGTTTTATCACTTTACTTATCTATATCAGTATCGTATATGATACCAATACTTATCGATACTTCTTCGATATGTATTCATAAAGTATCAAAATAATATTTTTTAAATTTTAAAAAATTTTTAATTTTTGATACCTATTCAATACTTCTAAATTACTAATCGATACTTGAAAACCAAAAATTTAAAAATTAAATTTATTAAAACTTGCAATATTAAACTTTTTATTACTAATATCATTTTTTTGATTTTCTTTTAAAGTCAAATATTAGATTTTTCTTAAAAAATAAGTTTTGGATGTAATAAAAAAAATACATATTACATTTTTCTTAATTATAAAAATGTGAAAATGTAATCTTATGGTGGTCAAGGAGGGAGAGATATTGATACCATACCTATTAGTAAGAACTAGGTGGTAAGCAATTAGATATAGATAAAATTAAAATGCAATTAATGATTATATTTTATTTGAGATTATTATAAAGGACTATTTATGTATGCCAATTTGAATATATTCTAAATTAAAATTATATTTTTAATATTTTTTATAAATATATATAGACATATGGAAAATGTATGGTATCTTACATTTTTAAAAATGGAAGTATCAATATATTTGATATGCATATCAATATTCATGCAACCTACCTTATCTGATACAAAATCATAAATAGAGGTCCAGCAATTCTCTATTATCATCAAGGTTGATAAATATTTAAAATAATGAAAATAATTACCTTTTAAAGTTTGGGATCTCAAAACCTTTAGAAACTATTCAGAAATATCATTTAGTTACATACTAGAAGCCTTTATGTTGCATAATTACCTTTTAGTATAAGAATCAACACAAAACAAACAAGTCTAGAAATAGCATTGTGTGTTACGGCATGTGCCACATGTGTCGTGGTATACGGTACAGAGTTACAGGCTTTTACTTTGTGTCATACGTTATAGCATGTCTCCATGCACCACGGTGCACACGATAGTTTCTATTGTCATGACATTTCACTGAAGTGAACTCCCAATGTGCGTTATTTTCATATCTAAAGTTCGATTAGAATGATTTTGGTGCCACATACAAAGCATATAGTAACATTATGATTTTCTAATCTTGCAATTAGATACTAATTAGGGGGTGGATTAGTAGATTAGTAATGGGTAAATGATTAGAAGTTTGAATGGTTATTTAGTGATTTATGTCCTTTGGATGTTGAATGAACAAATACGAATGAAAAGACCGCATTTTGGAGCAAAGTGTGTGTGCAGTGAGGATTTTTCTCATTGTGCCATGAACCGTGGCACAAGCTACCTGCACTACCGTGCATGGACCAAAAACTTAGCTCTTAAGTCATGAATTAGATTGAATTTTAGAAGGGGAAAAGGAAAGAAACACAAGAGAGAGAAGAGAGCAAGGCTTTGGCAACTAAGGCAAGCATTTTTGGGGCATTGGAAGATGTTTCTGACTAGTAACTTATCAAATAAGCTTTATGTGACCCTTACCTCTAATTCTACTACAATTTCTCTTAGTATGAGCTATAGAAAAATTGAATTGGTGAAATTTAAGGGGTTAGTTTCGTACCCTATAGCAATAAAAAGATTCTCAAAAGTTAAATTAGAGCTTTGTAACTATTTTAGAGTTAAACAATAGAGTTTTAAACCCATAAACTCAATTTATCCCTAAACTAAGAGAAATTAGGGGTGAAAATCGTGTGTAAGCAAAATGAGATCATTTAAAGTGATGTAAAGTGGTAATTGAGTGGTAATGAGCTTAGAATGGCTAAGTGGAGAGAAATAGATGGCTAATTATAGCTATAATTGACAATTAAGTATTTTTGGTCAATTGACTCAATTGACTAATAATGCTAATTGTGTGTAGATTGGTATAATTCAAGTGTAGAGTGGGAGGAGAGCTTGGTAGAGACAAGTTAGCGATTGAGAAAGTACTATAGGTAACCTTTCTTGTGATAGAAGGGTTGAAGTAACTGAATAACTTTTTCTATTTGACTATTTATTGTAACTGTGTGAAAGTATGTTATCTAATGCATGAAATTGTTTTAATCTAAGCATGTTTTATGGCATTATGTGAATGTAAATGAAAAAGGGTTTTTGATCAAATAGATGAGTAAAAACATGTTATTTCATATTTTAAAAATATATATATATATATATATATATTGTATTGTGGAAACATGTATAAGTGTGAATGAGAACCTATGATTATTTTGGAAGCATGATCATAAGGGTGGGAGTTCACTTGCAATGTGGAGACGTAGAGAAAGACCATATGGTATTATTCTCCTTAGTCCCTAATGAGGTGCGGTGTTAGAGAATTGTATCTCCTTAGTGCCTTTCGAGGTGTGATGTTGGAGATTATCTCTTTAGTACTTATTAAGTTATGGTGTTGGAGATTCAGACTCCTTAGTATCGATGTGATTTGGTGTTGGATTCAATGATATCCCATTCTGTGTAATGGGGGAAACCATTGTCTAGAAGTGAGATAGAATACTTTTGATTAGGTGATTCTACAACTAAAGATGAGCTTAGGGCCAATGAGAATGTATATTGGTCTTCGACGTGCCTATGTTTTCAAGTTGGGGTGATTTGGATGCTCGGTTAGTAGTAATCATGCTATATGTTAGAAAAGTGGTGAAAAGCTGTGAGTTGTGGTGAATATAGTTTTAATAGTGGTGGAATGATTTATGTTGATGAGATTTGAACTAAATATATGTTTTATGCTATGTTTAACTGTATATTATGCTATACTTTCGTATAGTTTCATATGATAATCAGTAGTAGAGGGTTATTCTATTATTGAGATTTTTATCTCACCTCTATAGTTACATTCTTACAGGGTAGAGTAGTAACCCAGGTAAGGCAAAAGAGTCAGGACTAGCTTAGAGTTGTTAAAGCCGTGTGAACTTGAAGTTTGTGTAATGAATTGAATGTTTTATGCATAATGTGTGTATAAGTTGCCATAAGGATTTGCATGCATGTTTATGTTGTGATTTGTGAAAAATTTGTAATGATTTTGTGAATCTTAGCCTATATGTGGAAATGTGTGGTGGAATGATTAACTGGTGCTAAGATTTAGTTGAAAATATGTTGTGAATGTGAAACCTTGAGAATCATGGTGATATTGTAGTGAAAATAGCCAAAGAATAGTTTTTGAGCTAAGTTGTGAAAAGTTTGTGTTTTGTGAAAATGGGCTATTGAACAGCCAAATTTTGATATATGTGTATATATGTGATATATTATAGTCAATCATGTGTAATAGATTCTTTTGAAGTTGGTTCAAGGTTTAGAATGGTCTAATGAGATTAAAGGATTGATTTGAGCACTTGGTGTGTTAATTTCTTTTAAAAAGTGACTTTTTGCACCTTTAATCTCTAAATCTTAGTCAAACTATTAGATCATATCTAAACCTATCTCATTAATTAGCTTACGAGCTAAGTTTTATATAAGCGCTTGAATCACTCTAATTAGATGTCATATGCGAAAACGATGCATGCCAAAAATTCACTCTACAAATTGGTTTTTGATAGCAGCATTTTATGTCATGTGTGCCACGGTGCATGGTGTAATCTAATTTTTGTTGAGGATCATAAATGATCTATTAGACTCATAAATTTTTTTGTTAAAGGTTTCCTATAATCTAATTACTTCTTTCCTTTGTGTTTTCTTAGATATTCGAGCTTCTCTGAGGTTCTTTGGTGGATGAGAAAATGAAATAGTACTTTTACAACAAAGACTTTGTCTTTTGTATAGTAATAGCTAAAATATTAAATACTTCTAATAAAAGTAGTTCAAGCTTATACATTTTGATATAATAGAAGGCAAACTTAGTCACTCAATGAAAGATAAGCAATTTAAATAACTTCAAGGAAATAATTGTGTCTAAATACCATTCAATAAATATATACAGTGAACACTATTAATTTTAAATGAAATAAAGGATTGAAAGATGAGTTTTGGGGAGATTCAGAATTGATATGAAAAATAGAGCATGAAAATGCAAGATAGTACTGGTGTTATAATGTCCCAACACCAATGTTATTGTAATGAGTAGACTTTAATTGAAGAGCTTAACATAGGTGTTGTTTAGATATTACCTGTGTAATCCATTATCATAAAAGATGAAGATTTTTGATATTTTTAAGTGAATAAGGATATTTTTGAAAAGATAACTTAGCACCAGTGTTAAATGAAAATAACACCAAAGTAACATGATCAATCAAACATCTTTGCAAGAGAATAGAGGAGACAGTATTGGTGCTATACAGTTAGTACTGGTGGTATAGAAAATTGATCAAAAATAGCATAGGTGCTAATGAAGAAACACTGGTGTTGTCTTAACTCAAACAAGGACATAGAATGAACAAGACCAATGTTAAATAGATAATACTAGTGTAAAGACAAAGGTTCAAAGTAGACAGAATCAATTGCATAAGTTTAAAAGGATAACACCGTTTTTACAATAAGTAGGATTAATGTTATATGAAACCCGAACCAATGGAGCAATGAAAATAATTGAAGTAGTATCGGTGTTAAAACTTTCAGTACTGGTGCTAATAATACTTAGAAACAATTTAAAACAAGACAGCATCAAGCACATAGATCATAGTTAAGTCAAATACTTAACTAACATATATATATTTGGACAAAAGAACTTTTGTTACGTCTAAGCTTACACTTAGCTAGTTTAGATTAATGTTAAGCCAATTAACTTAAGTTCAAGTTAAATAACCTGAAATGCACAAAACTTCTCTTTATTTTGTAATTATCAAAACTAGGGTTCAATAACCATGCCTCATTAGACCAATTTAGGCCTTGAACCAAGTCCAAATGGATTAATTACACTTAATTGAATAGTTATATCATCACAAATATATATAATTCCTGGTCAAACTCTACATATTCACAACTTTTATACACATATTCCTATATAACACAATCTTAGCCCATAAATTATATTTCACCACTTATCACACATTATTGCACATATTGAGTTAAGGTTCACAAAATCACCACATATCATATCAAAACATGTTTATGCATTCTATGGCAACTTAAATCATTTACATCAAAACACAAAAAATTCATTACACAAACTCTAATGGTATAGCTATAGTCCCGCTGCACCTGTCTTAAGTCTTGTCTTTTGCCTTGCTCACAATTAAGGCCTGTAAAAATGTAACCATGGGTGAGATAATAATTCCAGTAATAGAATAACTTTATATATATATATATATATATATTAATATGCATAATTGTAAATAAGTAAAGCTTATATAGACATATGGATATATGTGTGTGTGTGTATATATATATATATTTCCAATTTCATAAAAACATTTTCACACCAAATCATTTCCACTAGCATGATCATCTAACATCCGTTCCTCCATATCACCCTGACTAAAACCATAGGCTTTATTAGGCTAATCACACACACAATGACTCGAGCACACCTTCAATAATCACATAACTAAAGCTTTTTTGTCCCACTTTTGGACTATGGTTTCCCTTATTGCATACAATAAGGACATTACTACTCTAACACCACATCTTACTAATGCTAATAAGCTCAAATTTCTAACACTGTACCTATATATATATTAAGGAGAGAAAATGTCCAACACTATACCTACACAGGTACTAAGGAGATGAATTCTCCAATATTGTACCTCATTAGGTACTAAGGAAAATAAATGCCATATGGACTTCCACTACGGGTAAAGTCCCTCCCTCTATCATGATCATACTCACATATAAACCATATATTTGTATTCTAATCCATATACATACATTATTCATGTTTTTTTATAAATTTATTTTCTTAAACCATTTTCGTGCATAAATCACCGATTTCATAACCATGCATAACTTTAAAACAAATA
Organism: Prosopis cineraria; assembly: GCF_029017545.1. NCBI lineage: Eukaryota > Viridiplantae > Streptophyta > Magnoliopsida > Fabales > Fabaceae > Prosopis > Prosopis cineraria. Next base: position 11,080,482 of record NW_026555336.1, on the reverse strand, counting down.
CAAGTAGTAAAATAATTACTTTCAAATAGTTAAACTAAATAATTAAATAGAGTAGGTTATTTGGTCACTTTAACTCTTCTGTCACTAAAAAAGTTACCCATAGATTTTCTCTAATCACTTAGCGTCACCATACACTTCCTTTACCTCAGTACATGCACGCGCGTGCGCGCACACAGAGTATCAATCTACATAAATTAGAAATATTACTCAATTCACCAATTGATCATAATTATTAATTATAACTATTAATCATAATTAATTGTTCATTTCCTTTCTCTTGACCAATGGTCTTAACTACCCTATTTAACTCTTATATCAATTTTGTAAGCTCCAATATACTCCACACAAAATTTCACCCCTTTTTAACTATCCATTTAGGGCTAATTTAAGCTTATAACCTTAAAGCTTAATCATTAACTTCTAGACTAGCGACAACCTTAACTTAATTCTTGAAAATATTTTATTACTAAAAGGTATAAAATAAACCCCTTAATAACTCTTAATTCAATTTCTCTCTAACTTAAACTAAGAGAAATTAGGGTAGAATTAGAGCTAAAGGCAGTATGAAACTTATGTAATGTCCACCTTAACATTACCAAAATTCACCACATAATCACAACAAACAATTATAATTAAGAGCAAGGATTGCTCCTAAGCTCACATTATCTATATAAAGATTAAAACTAATAATCTTTTAGAATTAATTTTGAAAAATTTAGGATCCTATAAAAACCCTTCAAATTTGTAGTTTGAGCTCAAACTTAATGATTTATAAAGGTATTGAAAGCATGAAAAAGTTTTGGGAAGCAAAACACTTCAAAATAGGGTCAAAAATGTCATTTTTGAATATTTTGGTCTATGCCCATGGCGTGTGGCACAGAAAGGCAAGTTTGCTCACTGTACCATGTGCCATGGCTTGTGCAAAATGCACTATGGCGTACATGTCCATAATAGCAATACTATCATAACAGATTTTTTGGGCAAACTTCGAACGGGTGCCATTTTTGCATCCGATGTCTGATTGGAGTGATTCAAGTGCCCACGCGAAGCTTATTCAATAAGCTAACTAATGGTATAAGTTTTATTATGATTTGACACTATATGAGAATTTTCAATACTCAAATGAAAAAGTCAGTTTTTAAAGCGATTTTCAACCATCCAAGTGCCCAAAATGTATAACTTATACCATTAACCCATTGTGAGGCTTGAACTAAGTTCAATAGACCAAAATACACTTGATTGAGCATTCAAACACACAAAAATATACCAAATATAAAATTTGGTCACTCAATGGCCATTTCACCCAATATGGCCAAAATACCAAATCAATACTACATGAACTATTTGGCTTCTATTGTCACATAATACCCTATATATAGATTGTCACCACATAGATAAAACATTCCTTGTGCTTGTATTAATATTTTAGCCCATCACCATAAAAATTGCCACATATTCACATCATATACAATATTAGGCTAAAATACAAAATAACATAGTATGAAATAAGTGCAACCAATCAAAATGATATACATTCTTAGTTGACAACATATAATATCATCCATATAAGTTTATTTACACAACTCAAAACAAAATCAGGCTTTATAATGAGAATGTAGCAAGTAGGTTAGAGCTTGCCTAATTCCTTCCCTGGCTCAGTCTTAGTGGTATAACCTGTAAAATGATAATGACGGGGTGAGATAAAAATCTCAGTAACTAAGATAATCTACATTATAGATTAACATGCCAAGTTATAAACAAACATTAAAATAAGTAACATAACCACACCATATAAAATCACCACAAGTTACATGCATGATCCCTAACTATCCGGTCCTCTAATGCTCCAGACTAAATCGGTAGGCTATTTCATGGAACCAAATCACATATATGGTCCCAAGCTCACCATCCATGGTAGGACTGCCTAGCCAAGGTGTCCTAAACTACTTTTGGACTACTGGTTCCTCCTATCGTAAGTAATTGGGGTGTCGTTACTTTAACACCGCATACTATAGATACTAAGGAGCATAGTCTCTAAATCTGCACCCTTCTAGGTACTAAGGAGAGTAAACCTCCAACACTGCACCCATTTTTGGGCTCTAAGGAGAGTAGTGTTGCACCTGGCATCCTAAGGTACCAGCAGTGTCATATGGACTTAATCTTCACTAACTCCACTAGGGTGACCTCTCACCCTCTAATATGCCATATTTCACTATATATCTCCACTTGACCATGTATAAACCACTTTCTAAACCAATATAATGAATATTACTACTTACTTCAAAAACTTGACATTTTACAAATCAATACTCCACTCATTTTCTAAAATAGTTAACTTTTACAAAATTCATATATATATATATATACATAACAAATCATGCAAGAACAACTTGAGAATAACTTATACAAGGTAATAAATAATGTAAATTATATAGTTACCTCAACTCTTTTGTTACTAAAAGGGTTATCCGTGGTACTAAATCTCTTCTTGTGTCAATGCAAGTCTTCCCACACCATAATCTATATCAACAAGTACTATATGTTAATTTTCAATTAACACAAGCACTATTAGCAATCAATAACCTCCCAATTCTCCCACTTCTCACTCATATTCTCAACAAAGAGGCTTGTTAAGATTACAATTTGTTCACACAATCCCTTCAAGCCTCCCTTTAACTATATCAGAACATAACACTTAATATCTCAACTTATCACACTTTAAAACCCTATGATCAAGTTAGGGCTTGATCCAAATTTCACCAAACAATAAGGTATCTTCATATTACCACATATCCAAGATTAATAAACCTAAATCAAACATTTAGAGTCAATAGAAACCTTCAAAACATAGACTCTTAGCTTAATCCATTTAGAGCAAATTCTCCCACTTTCAAATCCCAAGGAAATTGAGATGAAATGTAGAGGAGAAGGGTAGGAAACTTACTCAAGAGTTTGAAGGCTCAATTTATCTTCAAAATCCTCCCAAAATGATGCCCTCACTAGTGCAAAAAGCATTTTTCGCCACAATTAAAATGTATTTTTGATGACAGAAGACGCTCTGTGGTAGAAAATAGTATGGTGGTAAATGTATATTCTTTGCGACAGGTATAATGTAACTGTGATGAAAAATGCTATTTTTTTGCCATAGGTAAAGTTGAGACCTGTGGCAAAAAATAGCCTCTTTCGCCACAGGTGAAGGTTGGACTTGTGGTGAAAGAAACCATCTTTCGCCACACCCGTAAATGCTATGCTATTTTTTTATAGAATCACCTATAATTATATACATCCCTTTTACAAAACCTACATTAATACATAAATAACAACTCTAGAGGCCAATACAAATATATATTACAAATATTTCAACTAAAATCTCCATTTGAAAATACACATATTTAAAATGTTTCTACTTTAACCCTGTTAATTCTAAAAAAAAACAAGACCAAAGATTCCATATATGTCTGAACTCTCGCTTAGAATATGGCTCTAAATTTTGGAAGTATTGCAATTTCAATAACAATATATATAAATAATAACTCAAGTATATGACAAATTTCATAATATAAATCATTATTAGCAAATTATTACCTGATCAAATGAGTGAATAATACCTTGAGTGATGATTTCATACATAAAAATTATTACATAATAACCACACTCTACACTTCCTGGTTGTTGAGGATACTATAAAGATAATAAAAATAATGAAATTTATTAAATCAATATTATAATCGTCATTTTAATAAGAGAATAAATTTGAAATACTTGCATTTGCACCCACTTAATTTCATTCTTTTTCTTGTCAACCGTTCCTGCTGATTTCCAATATGTTGCTAATGATCTATTTACTAAATATACACACTTAAAAAATATTAAATATATGTTATTAATAACACAAAATAGAATTATTTAAAGACTTATAATTCAATCAAAGACTTCATATCATCACTTATTTCCTTTTGTAGTGAACAAAACCAGTATATAGTATTTTCATACAAGCAAAAGATAGGAAGCATCCAATGATGACTACAACATATTAATTTATATTAATATCACATCATTAGGCAAATTTTTATTAAATTGAGGGATGAATTTAAAATTTAATACCTTTCAATAATTGGTAAAAACCAGTATCTCTTCTTTTGCCTACACATCGTCTTTCCAATATAAGAAGCTCTTTGATTCACTTTGCCGATTGTGGTTGAAAGTGGAGATAAGAACCCATAATTATAATCGACACCAAGTTTGATGCAAATCTTATGGAGGTACTTTTGATAATAAAAAATATGTTAGAAAGAAAATAAAAATATTAAATATTAATCTAGAATAAAAATGAACACTTACATAATAAACACTTGAATTATTGCTAAGTCCAACCAGTCAAAAATAATGAGATCATTAATGTCTTTTCTGGCGACTCTGAAAGTAATAGGCTTCCCAACAATCATTTTGCTTACTTTTATTTCATCAGAAAATTCATTCATATCAACCACCACCGAAGCCAACTATTTCAAATAATCTTGCATCGGTTAGGGATTAGAACCCAGAGATTCTTTTAACTATAGGAGTTCCTATAATTAATATATAATAAAAATTAGAAATACCTATAATGTTAATTAAGAAATATAAAAATTATAACTTTTCATACCTCATCGGTAACCTGTCGGGCTAGCCTTTTCAACCAAATAATAAAATTATGCTCAGCTTGTCCTACTGTTTGTACCTCCTCAGTAGGGAATAACATAGGAGCATTGGCATCTACATCCTCTTCAACTGCGACCTTTACTTGGTTATGTTGTATCGGTTGGTGGTGTACTATAGTTGCATACATAGTTATATACCTTTCCATATGCAACTACTCATTTGCCATGATCCTCCACATAAAGTATGCATGACATTCCTTGCTCTGATAGGTCAGGATCAGACCCTGGATTTGGAGCACCACCATAGTTTGGTGCTTATTGTGATTGCATCTGGAGATTGCTAATCATTGATTGCATTTCCATCATCATGCTTGATTTGCATTCTGTTATCATCATTTGTACTTGATGCATTGGTATAAGATCAGGACATGGTGGTGGTCCAAAATATTGTTTTATGCCTACGCCTTTTGGAACCCCCCTAACACAGCTAGAGTGCTCTTCACTCCCTAATGCTGTGGCCAATATATCCTTCCTACTAGTAGATACAAAGGTCCCTTGAGAGGATGCTTCTGTAAGAGCATCCTAGAACATGTAATCAACTAATGCAATTAGTAGACTTAAATCATATAATTGAGATGTTGATTGTAAAGATACTTACAATTTTTCAGCCACTTCTCTAGCTTTTGAGGAAATGTACTCCCTTTTTTAGTCATCCGTCCTCTCTTCTATGCTTGTGCATGATTAATAGGAGATGGAGGAGAAACATCTTCAACATTATCAACCCCCACTGCTTGTCTTTTTGCTTCCTACTTCTCTTGAGTCATTATGTCATAAACATATGCATACCCTCCTCGAGATATAGTATGGTTATATAGATTTTTCTTCCAATGCTCTTGACCCCTTTGACTTTTTTCCTATTAACAAACAATGAAAAACATTTGTTAAAATAAAATTTTAATAATACTAGTTTAATATAATATTTTTCCTTCGCTTACCAAAAATTTAGGATCGTGTCTACTATGAACAAATCTCATCCATGTGTCATAATCAATGAATGGATACTTCTCCTAAGGTTTTTCCATGTCGATATCATTGTCACTATCATCGTTTTCATTGTCATTCTTGGGAAACACATATTTTCTTGTAAGTTTGGACTTAAAGCCCCTCTATTGATCCCCGACATATTTTAGTTCTTTAAAAATGGAGTTTCCTTTATGTCATATGTAATTTGTAAAAAACACGCCAATGATAAATTTAGTGACAACATATATTTCAAAATAAAAAGTAAATATGATATAAAGCAATTAGAAATACCAGTATTGTTTCCCAAACATCATCTCTATCACTTTTTTTTTACACCATCCTACTCTTCCTCCAAGATGCTAATCTTTTGACAAGCCACAAGACCCACAAAACTCTTAAAAGTATTTCCTTTTTTCTTATCAATTGGTTGGCCCTTTTCATCAAAGTTAAGATGAATCTTTGCATGTGCTTGGGCTAACTTAGTCGCGTGGCCCTCTTTTACCTCTCTTAGTCTTTGCTTTTTCAGTGCCACTTCTACAAGGATTTTTCATATTTCCCCTGAAATAAATAAGATAAATAATATTAGTAGCAAAAAATATAATAAATTTAAACTTATATAAATAATGAAAGCATAAAAAAACAAAAGAGATAAAATAAATTCACTAATGTTATGTTACTATTATAAATATATTTTAATTCTCCCATAAGCCTTCATCATGATCAGTTCTAACATCATAGATGTCATCGTCATCTTCCATATCCAACAAGGGTTAGGTTGGTATAAAAGGAGGAATCTCTTCAATGCCAAAACTTGTTTCATCATTTTCATCATGAGAGAGGAGACTTTTTCCCAATAGTATGATGGACTTATCAGCTGGATCGGTAATATAAAAAACTTGTTTTGCATGAGTTGCCATGATGAAAGGCTCATCCTTATGTTTTGCCTTATGAAGATCCACTAAAGTAAAACCCAATTTATCTTCTTAAACACCATTCTTAATATCAACCCACATGCACTTGAAAATGGGCACCTTAAATTTAAAGTAATCAACTTCCCATATCTCTTCAATGACTCCAAAATATGATGAAGATGCCACAGTTGGATTTTTATCTTTAACACTGGAAAAATGAGTTGCCTCAGCTTCTACCATTACCCTACTATTTTGCATAGTGCTATTATCATCTTGTATTTTTGTATAGAATGAATATCCATTAATGTCATATGCACTCCAAGTTATAACATCAAAGTTAGGCCTATTAGCTAACCACCTTATTGTATCAAAAACATTGGCCTTCCGACAATCCTCCTTTACCCTTATCCTAAACTAGAGTGAAAAATATTTGTTATGCTCACTTAACAACCATTTATCAGGCTTTTTAGGGTGCCGATCCCTTAATTCATTTTTATGCACATCTAAGTAATCTTGAACATCATTGGTGTTTCAAAATGTACAGATGTGCTTGTTGCATTTCTTCATGTGTCATGTGCTTTATTTTCATCCCTCGTGTCCCTTGCCCATGAACTCTCATTCCCTCGTGGCGAGACTCAGGAACTCCAATAGACTTTACTTCGGTTAGGTATTCAGTACACAACTCGACAACCTCCTTAGCAACATATCTTTCAATAATAGAAGCTTTTGGACGATGGGGATTCTTCACATACCCTTTAAGAATTTTCATGTACCACTCAAATGGATACATCCAACGCAGATAAACAGGGCCACATAACTTTATCTCTCTCACAAAATGTACAATTAAGTGCATCATAATGTCAAAAAATGAGAGAACAAAATACATTTTAAGTTGACATAAGGTAATGACAACTTCGTTTTGCAATTCGTCTAATTTTCCAAGATCAATGACTTTGCCACAAATTGCATTGAAGAAGACACATAATCTGATAATTGACTTTCTCACCTTTTCATCCATTATGTCTCTAATAGCTACTGGTAACAATTGTTGCATTAGTACATGGCAATCATGAGACTTCAAACCAACTAATTTTAAATCTGTTATTGATACAAGATTCTTGATATTTGAAAAATATCCTTGTGGAACCTTAATACCATGTAAACACTCGCAAAAACTTTTTTTCTCTCTCTTTGACAAAGTATAAGGGGCAGGGCTCATGTAAGTCCTCTTTCCTTCTACTCTTGGACCCAAGTTTGTTCGTATTCCCATGTCGAGTAAGTCTAGCCTTGCTTAAGTCTATCCTTAGTCTTTCCCTTTATGTCTAACAGTGTTCCAATTAGATTGTCACACACATTTTTTTCCACATGCATCACATCAAGATTATGTCTCACCTCAAGGGTGCTCCAATATGGAAGATTGAAAAAGATAGACCTCTTCTTCCATTGATTCTTTTGAGCTTCTTTTTTTGACTCTTACCAAATACCATATTGGTATCTCTCACCCGCTCATATGCCAAGTTTGTAGTTAATGGCTTTGGAGCTTCATCATACTCTTGATAACTATTGAATCTTTTTTTTTGCTTGCGATAAGGGTGGTCTTGTCTCAAAAATCTTTGATGACTAAGATAGACTGTCTTTTTCCCATGTTTCAATTGTTGATGGGATGTGTTCTCTTCACAGATAGGACATGCTTTATGCCCTTTCACACTATATCCAGATAGGTTTCCATATGCAGGAAAATCATTTATCGTGCAAAAAATCATAGCTCGGAGCTTGAAAGACTCATTTTGACATGAATCAAATACTTTAACACTTATCTCCCACATCATCTTCAAATCTTCAATCAATGATGCCAAGTAAATATCTATATTATTTCTTGGTTGTTTAGGGCCTGAAATCATCAAAGATAGCATGATATATTTATGTTTCATGCATAACCATGGAGGAAGATTGTAAATCACTAACAGAACAGGCCATGAACTATGTTGACTACTAAGACTACCATAAGGATTCATTCTATCTGTACACAGTCCAAGCCTAAGATTTCTAGGCTCATTGCCAAATTCAGGAAATAATTTATCAATTCCCTTCCATTGTGGAGAATCAGCTGGATGCCGAAGCATGCCATCCATTTTTCTCTCATCAGCATGCCATCTCAAGTTCTTTGCCTCACTTGAATTAGCGAACAAACATTTAAAACTTGGTATTATAGAAAGATACCACAACACCTTCACTGAAGGCCTCTTAGTAATGGAATCATCACTACCATCCATTTCTTTTACTTTATAGCTTGATGCCTTATAGACCGGACATGCATCCAATTCTTCAAAATCATTTCTGTATAATATACAATCATGGGGGTAAGCATGTATCTTTTGGTACCCCAAATCCATTGGACACAATATTTTTTTGCCTCATAATAACTATTGGGAAGTGTATTATCCTTTGGAAGCATCTCTTTCAACAATTTGAGCAACTCTGTGAAACTCTTATTACTCCACCCATATTTGCTTTCAAGTTAAACAACTTCAACACTGCTGTTAGTCGTGTATATTTTGTGCACCCTGAATACAAAGGAGTTTCTGAATCTTGCACAAGCTATCATATTTGTGCACCTTCTCAACAGCTTCAATACCAATATCACATAACATATCCTCTATTTGATCACCAAAATAATCCATATCATCATCCACCTCTTGTGGCACACTACGTTTTCTAGATTCACCATGCAACATCCACTGTGTGTATGCTTTATAGAACCCAAAAAAAATTAGGTGATCTTTAATCTCAATAGGACTTCATTGCAACCCATTTAAACATTTAACATAAGGACAATAGAACAGTCTTTATTATTAGGAGCATTATTCTTTGCAAATTCTAAAAATTGATCTACCCCTCTCTCATATTCATCACTTGTTCACAAAGAATCTATCCAATTATGGTTCATCATTACCTAATTAAAATATCAACAAATAATTTATGATTTGAAATTTTAAAAAATTTGATAGCATAACGACTTATAAATTAAGATTTTTCGGGCACTAAACCCTCCAATTAAGCCTATTAATTTTCAATAAATCACCAATTTCAACTAATTAAATGCAATGCATGATATTATCTACTAATCAAGTATCCACACAATTTAAAAATAATAATAATGTATCACCCAAATAATTTACATTTTGTAATTTAAAAAAAAAATTGCTTGCACAACAACTCAATAAATAGAGATTCTCCAAGATTTAAAACAAAATTTAAACTAATTAAACTCAAGGCATGATGGATTATAATTAAATTTTAAAAAATTAAAATTAAAAAAATATGCATAATTATAATTAGAAAAATAAAAATTAAGTTTTGAAATCAAAAATGAAAAATTCCAGGCAAAAGGATGAAATTAAGCTAAAAAATGACAAAATAAATTGCCAAAAAATAATAAATTGTAAAAAATAAAAAATAAACTGCAAAAAAGGATAAAAATTAAGCTAAAAAATGACATAAATTAAAAAAATTAATAATAAATTGAAAAAAAATAAACTAAAAAAAGGATGAAAATTAAGCTAAAAAATGACATAAATTGCAAAAAAAATAATAAATAGCAAAAAAAAAAATAAACTGGAAAAAAAAGGAGGGGAAAACCTTTAGCTGCCATTAGAGGAGACAATAGGCGAAGGAGATAGCAAGGCGGCGGAGCTGTGGGCTTCGAGAGACGAGCTGGAGCTGGAGTTGTGGGCGGATGAGCTGATGGCGTACGAGGGAGTTGGGGGAAAAGAGGGTGAGCTGCGACAGACAAGGGAGCTGGAGGAATAGGAGTTGGAGCTGTGGCAGCTAAGGGAGCTATGGGAATGGAAGCTGCGCCGAACGTTTGGGAGCTGAGGGCGAGAGAGGAAGCTAAGGGCGAGGAAAAATGGATTTATTGAAGACATACAGCGACAGGCATTAATGTAATAATGACTTATGGTGACAGGCATTTATTACACCTGTTGCCGTATGTTTGCCTGATTTTAGGCATAATTAATATGCCTGAAATCAGACATATTTAATTATATATATATATATATATTTAATGAATAAATATTTATAAAAATTAAAATAATCCTGATTTTATTAATAGTTTAAATTTAATATGTTTGAATTCAGACACATTTAATATGTCTAGATTCAGGCATATTAATAATTTAAATAATTAAAAAAATTTATGTAAAATTTTTAATTATTGATTAATTATTATTTTTTACAAAATTGAGGCATATTAAATGCCTGAATCAGACATACGACGACAGGCATTTATCATGCCTATCACCGTAAGTTTGCCTGATTTCAAGCATAATTAATATGCTTGAAATCAGACATATTTAATTATATATATAATGAATAAATATTTATAAAAATGAAAATAATCCTAATTTTATTAATAGTTCAAATTTAATATGTCTGAATTCAGGCACATTTAATATGTCTGGATTCAGTCATATTAATAATTTAAATAATTAAAAAATTTATGTAAAATTTTTAATTATCGATTAATTATTATTTTTTATGAAATTGAGGCATATTAAATGCTTGAATCAGACATATGGTGATAGGCATTTATCACGCCTGTCGTCGTAAGTTTGTCTGATTTCAGGCATAATTAATATGCCTGAAATTAAACACACTTACAGTGACAGCGTAGGTTTTTGATTTTAGGCATATTAATTATGCTTGAAATTAAAAAAATTAAATTTATTTATATATTTATGATAAAATATTTATAAAAATAAAAATAATCTTTTTTTGAAAATAACTAAAATTTATATGTCTGAATTCTAAATTGAGACATGTTAAATATATATATATATATATATATATATTTCTTAATAATTTAAATTTAAATATATATATATTTCTTAATAATGTAAATTTAAAATTTGAATTATTGATTTATTTTAATTACGTTATTTGTTTAAAGGCTTGTCAAATCATTTATGGTGACAGGTGAATTGTATGTCTGTGGCAATAAATCTTACATTTTTTACCTTATTTACATTTTTGCCACTTTACCTTATTTTACCACAGTTTTCCTATAAACTGTAGCGACAAATATGTAGTTAAAATTATATTTTGTACTAGTCGTAGCAGTGCTCAAAACTTGCCCCTTTGTGCTCTAGGTTTCCTAGCATAAAAATTGACTTTTTGATGATTTTTGAAATTTTAAGTTGCTTGTGTTATTGTGTGCTGCAGCGCACGTCACACAAGTTGGGGCTCGCGACGCAGTGAGCAAAATGTTGATTTTGCTCTCCTCGATGTCACCCGACTTGATCTGACTTTTATCCTACTCAATTTAGAGCCAAATATGACTTAAAAAGTCAATTAGCAACCCAAAAACATATTTAGATCAATTAATCATATTTTAACTAATTTATTCCTTAATTAGTTAATTTTTCCATATTTAAAGTTTTCGAATGTTACAACTTACCCTATGAGTGACATGTTGAAAATATCTCTTGAGGCTCTAAGATTCAATACCTTAATAGAGGTCCCTTCTTCTTCCTCTCCTTCGTCTTTTTTTCCTCTTCTCTCTTCTGAAATTCATGAGTTGGCCATGTGTAATGTCCGCCTTCACATTACTAAGACAACACTCTTACATACTATTGTGATAACTCAGATTGGAAAAAATCCCAAATAAAAGTTATCACAACCCAAGGGTTTAAAATATAATTGGTTAAAATAATAGGATATCAAGAAAAACCCTTTTTTAAAATAATTTTTGAGCTCAAACCATAGTTGAAAATTAATTAAATATAAATATAGAAGCATGAAAATCAAATAGCACTTCAAAACAGCTGAAACAAGCCATTTTCCAAAAATCTAGTCCATCTGCTGTGATGTAAGCCACACCCACCGTGGTGATGGTGCAGAGGAACAAGTCCTTTAGAGGTCACTTGTGCTGCGGTATGCATCTACTGTCATGACAGCACTCCAAAATTTTAGAGGGCGCTGTTTCACCATCCGATGTCTGATTTGAGTGTTTTAAGTGTCCATATGAAGTACTTTGAGCCCTTTAGCTAATGGTACCAGTCTCACACTCAAATAATCATCTATTAAAGAGAGGGACACCTAAATTTAAAATGGTTTGCTTTCACCTCAAAACACTTTCAAAGGTGTCTAAAATACACTGCCAAATGCCATTAGCTCTGAAACCACTTTGACCACTTTAAATGGACCATACACAACATGACAGGACAATTATATCACGCAATTAAGCATTCATATTCAAAATGACCACTAAACCCCCAATTCACAATAACACAAAAGGGTGTATAATATAATCACTTGTAATTGTATTTTGGCCAAGAACACTCATTCAATTACAATAGCATCACCTTAGGTTAGGATATACACAACTATCTTGAATTCATACAAGTGATAACAAAATAATGTCATATTCCTAAGTTGGCATTATAACATAGTATATTCGTTACAAACCTAAAAAGGAAAGGGAAGAGCTATACAACAATGCTCTTTACTTTACAGTCACCCCTTCTTTCCCTTTGCCCTTACTGGAGCTCTCACCTGTAAAATAAAACCATGAGGTGAGATAAACATCTCAGTAATAGATAATTCACTATTATTAATTAACATGCACAATCATAAGGGAGTAAAGCTATTAAGCACCAAAATATTCTTTAAGCATATTACAACATACTCTTTTCCATGAACACAAGTCATTTATTACTAGCATGATCATTCTATCATCTGAGCCTTTATATCACCCTAACTGAAACCATAGGCTCCTGAACCAAGTGCACATTCATAATGGTCCGAGCCTATCTTCAATGGTACGATCACCCAGCTAAAGGTGTTCTATCTCACGTCTAGGACTATGTCTCCCATTATCGTACATGAATTAGAGTGTCATTACTTCAACACCACATCATTGGTGCTAAGGAGCATTACTATCCAACACCGTATCCTGCATGGATACTGAGGAGAACATCTCTAACACTATGCCTTACTAGACACTAAGGAGATACATACTATATGGACTTCCACTACTTTTTTCCTATAGGTGAACTTGCACCCCTAACATGATCATGCTCATTTTGCTATACATTTCACACACTTATGAAAAATCACCATACTTTTTACATAAGGACTCAAAATTTTTTATTATTTCAAGAATTGTTTCTAATGCATAAGGAAATCATCTTTTACAACATGCCAAGATTTCAAAAACACATGTAAACAAATATATTTTTCTACTCATAAACAGTTAAGCAATATAATCAATTAGTATAAATTATTCTATTATCTCAACCCTTTATCACACAAAAAGGATTACCGTGGCTTAATGTTAGCTCCACATGTTCTAAATACACGATAAAGCTCGAGCAATATTCAATCTACATAATCAAGTGACAATTGTTAATTATCACTCCAGATAAACCCTAAATTCCTTAGGTTCTAGGTATCCATAACACTCAAATTCCTTATCTAATCTCACCAACAACTTTCAAACACTAACCATCTTATTAAACATCCCAACATACATCCAATACCCTACATCATCTTAAAACCTTCAATTTATGCCTAGGGTTCATCCAAGCCCTCAATAAAAATTTCAAGTCACTATAAAACTCATAAACCTAGGGTTAAATGCTTGATTTAACTCTTTAAGACTTTAAATAAGCTAATGGGTTTGGTCTAAACCTAAAAAAATCGAGATCAAAGCCTTCATTACCCCATAAGTCAAAAATTTTCACATAAAGAGGGAGAAAAGGGGTTATGGAACTTACCTAATGATGACTCAAGCTCTAAATGCTTCCAATATGGTCTAAGGATTGTGCCTTAATAGATATCGATCATTTGTCATTACCTTCTTATGATATATCTCTTTCTTTTTCTGATTCAAGTCTGTTTTTCATAAATTGATAAGTGCTAATTTTGCACATGCGCCGCGATATATTAGCACGTCCATCGTGGCATATGGCATAGAGAGTCCCTTATCAATTTAAACCTTCCTCCATGTCATGGCTTGCTCGAACTTCAACCTAGCCTTCTTCTAAAGATGTCTAAAGATCCAAAAACTATATTAGTCTCTTGTAAACATCTTTAATCAATAATTTATCTACATTGATCAAAATACCCTTTAAAACATTTTTAATTCCCAACTTGTAAACTTAAGATGTTACACTATGCAACTATTTATCACTTTTTTGTGCTATGAGCTATGACGTAGGTATCACATGCCACGGTGTATGGCATAATAAGGGAAACTTTTACTGTGTAATGCTATTCTTCCATTCAATCCTACTTATTCAACATCCGTCAAAATGTTAATTTACCATCTAAAATCCTAATCACACACTAATTTAGTAATTTACTCCTAATTAGCAATTTGTTCTATAATTAAGAACTTAGGATGTTACATGACCTTCTTTGTGCTATACGTTGCAGGTGCACTGTATAGAATTTGATAGCAAAATTGTTGTTGTGACATAACTTTAGGGAAAACTTTTGATGCACCTTGAGCTTCCGTCTGACATCTAATTAGGGTGATCTAGGTGTCTATAAAAAACTTATTCTATAGCCTAACTAATGGCAATAGTTTTATTTCAAAGTTATTTCATATAAAAAAGTTAGACACACAAAATCTAACCTTTTTCACACTCAAACACTTTCAAGATGTACAAAACCCAAACCAAGTACTAAAAGCCTACATAACCACCAAGACCAAACCCAAAAAACGTAGGACAACCTATATAATGAACCATAATACACATTCACAATACATTTAATTTTTTTCACCCTTTAACCCTAATTCATGAAAAATCATGAGTGAGGCATAATGGCGTGATTTTATTAGATATTCACATACAATCATCAAAACAAATATAACTATGTTTGCAATAGTATTTAGGTCCTGTTTAGATAACCAAAGCTTACACACAAAGATAAGGCACTAAATACAACTGAATTAACATATAAGTCATGAAATGATACAAGTAACAAAAGAATAGTCCTAGTTGGCAATTACATTATCAAAAAAAAAAAAACACACACACACAAAAGCTAAAACATTAGGTGTACAGTAGGAATGTGTATTTCTAATCCTCCAAAGCCTTTTCCTTATCCTTCTTAGAGTTACTGTTTGTAAAATATAGAATAAGGATGAGTAAAACCACTCAGTAGTTAAGAAAAATTATAAATCATGCACATATAAATCAAATTAATCAACGCATGAAAAGTGGGCATTTAAATTCAAATATATACCCTAATATCACATCGAATGATATTACAAATGCATGATCCAATACTCCTTATTTCCTTCGTATACTCCTGAATGAACCCGAAAGCTGACAAATTCAATAGGATAAGTTTGTGTGAATGAAATAGCTTAAGCTCACTAATTGTGAGAAGCTACCTGGACAAAGGTGCTATGCTCACTCTTGAACCATAGATTCCCTTATTCTTAAATTTGCTAGGGTGTCATAAGTCTTACCATTTACCCAGTCCAAAGTGAGGTTGAGGATTAAGGGTATGGGTAACCTATGCTTACACCTATTTTTGGGTGAGATTCAAGAAGATCCAACTCTAAACTAAATCATTGGGGCCACCTATGGTGTTGGTTATGTTCCACACGGAAAATAAATCATTACTTCTCCTAAAACAACCTTCTACCTAAAAATGAGCATGCAACATCAATCAATTAACCAACATGCATAATAATAATTCTTAGTATAATTAAGCTAACACAAGAATGCACATTATCCCAAATTTTCATATCTAATTATTCAAAAATATAATAATATTTCTAATGTCATTTGTCTCAATCGATATAAAAAAGCCACATTTTCAATTCATTTTCTAAAGTAATAAAAGATTTAGTTAATTATAAACATGTTATTCATTTTCACAGACACCATAATTAATCTAACAAACAATAGCAAGATATAGAATTTTCTTGTTTATCTCAAACCTTTGACAATTCAAAGGTTACCCCTAACAACTTGATTCTGAAGCTTGCAATAAGCTCAATTGACTGCCACAATGCTAATCTACAATTAGATAATTACCATCACTACTAATTATCAACATAAATACCATTTCTAACTCCTAAACTCACTTTAATAACCCAACTTCCCGACTATAAATTCAATATCACATCAAATGAGTTTATTAACTCTCATAAACTCCATTTAGCTCCCATTAGCTTAAATAACAATTAATATATCACCAAACAACTTAAAATTGTAAAATTGTACATAAAGTAACTAAGGTTCTAATACACTAGACCCAAGCTCACGTCCTCGTGAAATCTTTAGAACTAAGTTCAGATAGGTTAAATAACTCCTATTAGTTCTATTAGAACAAATAGGTTCAAACTCATGTGAGAAAAGTTAATCAAATCTGAGTAAAAATGGAAGAGAAAAGAAGAGGAAGGTGTAGATAACTTACCCAAAGTGATTAGAGGCTCTAAATCACAACCAATATCTTATGAGCAAAGCCTTAGCACACTAAGTCCTCATTTCCATCATACCCTCGCAGCTCTTCTTTCCTTTTCTTCTTCTGTAGTTGCATTTCATGATTCTTTTAAAATTACAACCATTTGCCATAATACATGGTGCATTTGCTGTAACGAATGGCATAAAGAGGTTTACTTTGGTCTTACACTCTAGTTGGATGCAAGTAACCCAACATACCTCTGGACCTAAATCTAAAGGTCAAATCCATTACAAGTAGACCTATTACCCATCAATAACCTTTAATAAACCATTAGAAACTCAATTTTACCTAAATACCCTTGGTTAATTAATTTATTCTAGGAATTAAAATTTAGAATGTTACAAGTAACACATGAGTTGAGGTAACTAGGAATTTAATTTTAATATGTGATATTGTTTGCAAATTATGAGTGGCATACTTGTGGCATATGTGTTAGTAATTTAAGCATAATCAATTGTATGGATGAGTAAAAGTCTTGACTTGTGGATCTTAGACTTGTTGTACTGAAGTGATTATTAGCGGTATTATGTCTCATATGATAATATGAACATGGATTGATGAGTTGAGATTGAGCATGTGATGAATTGAATAGTTTAAGTCCATGATTATGCCAAATGAACTTGATATGGTTAAAGTTGTGCCATTGCATATGCATTGGATTTGCATGATCATAAATGAGAGGGAGTTCATGTGAAAGAGAGGAAATATGCATTTTGAAAATCCACATAATATGGCCTCTATTGAGAGTTGCACACAATGACTGGCATATATTGATAATTAAATGTTCTTAGTATTATCATTAAGCTATGAGTATCAATCATTTGCAACCTAGATTCTTTATACTCTTCATTTCCTACCATTTTTATTAGCCAATAAATTATTCATTTCCTACCATTTTTATTAGCCAATCTTCAAGTCCAAATCTCTTCTTGAATCAAAAGGAAAATATTTATACAATGCTTAATTTCACATTGATGTAGCTAATTAGGAGACATGGTACTAGCTAAATAGATCGATATATTTATTACTTGTCATAGAAATAATCAACCTAAGAAATCCACTTCTACCTTTGATTAACCTTTTCCATCTCTAATTTCAATTTTATCATAAACATTTAACCTTATCTCCCTTATTCACCTTAAAATTCCATTGTTTTTTTAGAAAAATTATCTTAAAACCATGCTAAGTTTTATATCTTTTCTCCTTTTCTAAGGATAGAAATAACCACAAAAGAGGGTAGTTGTACAAGTTAATTAAACAATTATACAAAAGGGAAGTAATGTGTAATGAGAATATTGTCAACTTTTGTATACTCAATGCAACAAACATAGTCAAGTAATACCAAACCATGAAAGTCAAGAAATTAAAATTAAATTGTAATATCTGATTTGAAATTACATTAACAAATCCACATAAACACTATCATGGTAATTAGGATTTGTCAAACCACCTTTTTATTACCATGATAGAAAAAAGGTTAAGCTACAATTATATTTAAAACATTTATAAAGTTTGGGATTCTAAGAAACCATTTTAAAATTATTTGAGCTCAAACATATGAGAAAATATAGTATAAAATATAACAAAAGCATAGCAATTAAGTGCAAAAGGATAAAATATTAAAATAGGGCAAAATGGTCCTTTTTCTCATTCTAATCATTTTAACGTGACCAAAACATGTGTCATGGTGCACAACTACTATCATGACAGCTCATTTTTACTATCATGACAGTGCCCTATAATGAACCTTCACCATGTACCATTTCACCGTACATTATCTAATTGGAATGATTAAGGTGCCTACATGTAGCTAATTGAGCTATCTATATAATGGAGCCAGTATCACATCAAAATAATATTTAATTTAAAAGTTAGACACCTAGGTACAAACTATAATTCCCTCATGACATTATAGTACAATGTAATGCCCTTTAGACATTATGGTACAACACACTTATAATTAGATTTAAAATTGAAAACCATAAAAGATTGTGATCCCACATAAAATCCTTTGGAAAATCATTTCAAATTGTTTAAAAGATTCATATATGCATAGCAGAAGCATATAGATTACATATATAAAGCATAACAAGAAAACTGAAGCAAAATGTTGATTTTAAGCAGAATTGTTATGGCATATGGTATAAAGCCATCTCTACTTATTCTGTGACATGTGCTGCAACGTATGTATTAGATTTTGTTGTCAAATAGTACTTCTGATACAAACTTCTAACTTTCATCACAAATGGTGTTTGATTGAGGTGATTCAATTTCCCACACAATGCTTACTTCGAAATATAACTAACGATGCTTGTTTCATTTGAATTTGATATTTTATTTGAAAATTGGACACCCAAATGCAAAATGACTGTTTTGAGTCACTTTTACTTACTCGAGTGCCCTAATCTTAAACCACATGTTATTAGCCACATTTAGAGCCTCGACCACAACCAAAAGAACATTTAACATCAGATTGACCATTTATATAATCAATATAACAAATACGCACAAGTTTGGCCACTAAGTTATCCTTATTACACACTTGGTCAAAATCACATTTATACACACTTGGCCAAACTTCACATATTTTCACACCAATTATCCATACTTCACATACTTTCACACCAATTATGTACAAAACATGCACTTTACACCATATCTCATCCCTTGTTTACAAAAATCACAACACATTAGATGAATACAAACACTAGGGCTAAGTAATACATAAATATACAAGTGCAATAGATAGTTCATGCTTATACAATCTTACAGAAACTTATATATAATGTATAATTTACAACTATTTAGTTCATTACACCAAATCCATTGGGCATAATAGATACACTACTCTTTGCCTTATTCTTTCCCTCTACTATTCCCATGTTAGAAGCTAAAAAAAAAGGTAACCATTGGTAAGATAAATATTTCAGTAACTAAATAATTCATCAAATATCTACTAATAAGATTAACTCTAAATAAGTAAACAAAACTACTATTTTATATTTCATAATCAATAAACTCATATATATGTAAATATAAATAAACATTTATAATGATTTTCACAAAATCAATAATACTCACATGATCATCTATCCATCGAACCTCCAAGCTCCCCGATTGAACCCATAGGCTCTATTAGACCAATCATATATTGATCTGAGAACATCTCTAGTGGTAGAAACATTCAACTGAAGGTATTCTATCCTATTTTTAGATTATAGATTCCCTTTTCACCACACACACAATAAGAGTGTCGTTTCTCCTAACCACACCCTTTTGGGCACTAATGAGTTGTCAAACTGCTCGAATGTCCCTTAGTAACAGTCCCAAATATGATGCTGCACCGAATATCCTATGGTTTAGTCGGACCATATACATTTTCTTTTCAACACACATCTTCACACACAAAAGGTGAACTCCCTCCCCTAATATAATCATGCCACTTTTACACACATTTATAATCATGTTTACACATTTCCACACGCTTATGTGTGTGTGTGTGTGTGTGTATGCATAATAACTTTCCTTTCAAAACCATATGTATATACTTTAATAAATATGTCAAATCTTTTTGAATGCTATAACATGAAATATGAAAAACATACCAAAATAAAATCATAGATCATATTACCACCACTTATAAATAGTATAACTAATTAATAGACATAATTAGTTACCTCAATCCTTCTATACTTAGAAAGGTTACTCGTGGCCCTATATTCTCTCTTAGATTCCTCTTATTAAGTCATCACACAAACTCATGGAAATTTACACAATTGAGCACTATAAGTCAATTATCGAATTGACCAAAAGCACTAATTTATCATAATTAATCATGATTAACCACCCTACAACCTTTAGTTGCTCATTTTAAGATCTCATCCTCCTATCAACCCTTGCACCACTTTTCTTAGTCTTAACACACTTATTACCAAACTTTCACCCTCTTGAAACTATTACTTTAGGCTAAATTAAGCTCATAGCTTCAAAATTTAGCCATTAACTTCCAAATCAGTTGCAAAACTTTAACTCAACTCTAAAGAGTCTTTTTATTACCAAAGTGTAAGAAAACAACTTCTTAAAACTAATTAGTTTAATTTCTCTATAGCTCAAACTAAGAGAAATTAGTGTAGAATAGGAGCTTAAGGCAATATGAAACTTACTCAGCAAGCATGTGAGAAGGATCTAGCTAGTATTTCTTAAGCTAAGATATATGAAATATGTTGTGTACACTCAACAATTGTGGTGGTAAGGCGACATGATAGGTGATAGGCTCGATCTTCTTTAGAATCTTGAACAAACCTATGAATCTAAGAGTGTGCTTCGTAACTCTTATCAACTTCTTGATTTTAGTTACAAGTGAAATTCTCAAAAATACGTGGTCAACCACTATAAACTCTAACACCTTTTTTTGCCTTTTTGGATATCTCTTCTATCTACTATGAGCTGTTAGTAGCTTCTACCTTATCATTTCAATCTTGTGTTGTCTGATCCATAATGTCTTGTCCCATTATACTTCTCTTGCTTAACTCAATCCAGCATAGACACAATTTGCACTTTCTCCTATATAAAGCCTTATACAATTCCATTTAAATATTGAAATGGTAGCTACTGTTGTAAGAAAACTTAGCCAATAGTAGATGGCTATCCCAACTACCCTTCAACTCCAATGTATAGGCTCACAACATATCTTTAAGAGTATGGATTGTTTGCTTCATTTGACCATTAGTTTGATGATGATATGCCATACTAAATTTCAGCTCAGTACCTATCACTCTTTGTAAAGCTCCCCAGAATCTAGATGTTAACCTTGGATCACGATCAAATACTATATCCTTTAACACCTTATGCAATCACATAACATCTTTGATATAAATCTCTACTAGCCTTTTTAGAGAATTGCTAATCAGAATGGCCAGAAAGTGAGTTGATTTTGTTAACCAGTCCACAATTACCAAATAGAATCATGACTTGACTGGGTAATAAGTATGGTTGCTCACCTCTTAAAATAATGCTAAGCTAACCCTAATGTAGTAAAGGGGCAACCTAGGTCATCTCGCCATAAAAGTGTCCACTAGTTCAATTAAGGAAGTTGTTTAAGTAAATTAGGTTAAATTTCTAATTGTTTAAGGCTCAATTTGGTCACTGAAGCTAATGAACAAAGGAAAACAAGTTAAGGGTAGAATTAAAGTGTTTAGGAATCAAGTGTGAATGGGTAGGTACCTAGAGTTTAAATTAGGGAGAATTCCTTGCCACTTAAGTCATTAACCAACAATTATGCCATCACTAGTCAAAAGTGCAATTAAGTTCAATTAAACCTAGTGAACTTTAGCTAATGATCTAAACCAGGACCTCAATTGAGCAACCAAGTCATGGCCAAAGGCTAAATTAGAGACTTCTAATATGTTTGAATGCTTTCAAGGTCATGGCTCTCTTACTCTAAAGTCACTCAAGTACTATAAGATTATGTAACACAAGAGTAAGACTAGAAATCAATCCACAAGATTGTGTGAGACTAATTCCAAGCAAATTCACATTACTAAATCAAAAAATTATGCAATTCATCAATATGGAAGGATTGAGAAGAGAGTCAAAACCATAACAAAAATTCAAACAAGACATCTTCTATTACAATAACAGGCTACTTAAATTAGAGTCTAAGCCAATCACAATGTAATTTAAATCTAAAATTACAGAGTGAAGTGAAATAGAAGAGCTAGGTCAAATTAATCCTTATCTAAAGATGTAAGTACAAAACCATGGCTTCTTCTCATCCCCTCTAGAAACCAAAAATGCCTTAGCCTTCAAGCTCTATGAAAGTCTCTTTCAAGTTCTTGAGTTGATTGAAATGCTTTATGACTTCAAGTAGAGATTGAGGCTTTGGATGGAAGATTAAGTGGTAGGAATGTGTAGAGGATGATAAGAGGAGAAGAATGGTGTGGTTTTGTGAGAATCTAATTTTTGGATGTGGAGATGGAGTAGGAGAATTCTAGAGAGAAGGAGGAGAAAATGAGGAACCTTAAGAACTAGAGAGAGAAAATAAAATATGAAATAAAGAAGATGAATTGTGAATGAGTTGAATCTAAAAAATAAGAAGGAGGAAGTGCATATTGGTTTCTAATCAGATTACCTCTCAAAGTTAATTCTAAAATGAAATTAAAAAGGCTAGAGAGTTTCACACAATTTGCATATGCCCTTAGTTGGCACTTTCTCATTGGTTGGGTGATAATGCCCATGCTAATATAAATAATCCCATACTTTGCCATAGAAAATCTAATCTACCCTATCCTTTCAGCCATTTACATGCCACCTCATAGTCCATAATGTCCTTTTACACTTCCGTAACCAATTGATGTAAGTCTAAGTGCATGTGTCATCTATGTCACATATTGAACAAAATTAATCAAATAAATGCATGTGACATAATAATTCATATTTTGTCACATGGAATTAATTATTTAAATGGGAGAATAATAACATAATGTATTTCAAGGGCTGCCCCACGTGAAAACCCATGCACACACATATGCATAAAACCCTAATTACATTAACAACTCTATTTTTGTGATTTTTAATTAATATCTCCCAATCCTAATTGAATATTCAAAATCTAATTTTATATTCATTCTCCTAGGAATCAAACACATTTAGACTAATTTGATTGTACATTTTTCAAAATTTTAATTTTTGGACCAGCTTTGCCCTAGTGCACAACTTTGCCCTTTAGGTATTTTCTTGCTTTTTAGACCATAAATGTACTAAAATGGGGAATATGACATGTGAAATAGGTCTTGAATAACTAACTAGATAAAGTGTATAAAAATGTGCAGCTCTAGTTTTGTAACATCTTGAATTTCTTAATCTCAAGGTTGGTGGTTAATTAAGGGTAAAGTGGTAATTAGTGTGGGATTAGAGATTTGGATGATTACTTGATGATTTGACCCATTATACAGTAGCTCCCTAATCTGCTTCTTCTACTTAGCTAACTCTGATGGTAATATTTGATATAGAGCCTCGAAAATAGGTTTGGTTCTCAGAAGCAAGTTAATTGAAAACTTAACTTCCCTTTCATGAGGTAATTTGGACATCTCAAAAAATATCTCAGGGAATTTACTCACTACCTCAATCCTCCACTTACTCTACTAACACTTAATCTAATAATTTGTACAAAAACCAATTTAGAAAATTTGGGACCAAATAAAACCTTTCCAAAATCATTTAATAATATATTCAAGTTGTAAAATAACACATAGGGGAAGCATTATGCATTAGCATTCCTATGTCAACAAGAAAACATGTGAGATTCAACTTAATTAAGTCAAAAAAAAGGGCCATGCGCTGTGACTTGTGCCACATGCATTGCGGCATGTGGCATAGAGACCACAGCTGCCCACTCTTTACCATGTGCCATGGCATACACACTTGATTTTGTTGTTACATAGCAGTTTTTGTTGCAAACTTCAGATATGTGGCATTTTCATTTTCGATGTCTGATTGGGGTGATTCAAACACCAATATGAAGCTTGTTTCAAAATCCAACTAATGACACTAGTTAATTTTCAATCAATATCCCATTTAAAAATTGGACACACAAGTGTATTTTGATCGTCTTGTATCAAAATTAGCCACTCGAGCATCACCAATTGAAACCATATGCCATGAGCTGCTTGTAGAGCCTTTACCACATCCAAATGGACAATATACACATAATTGACTAATTACCCAGACAATACAATACACATATACACAATTGGCTTGTAAACTACCTATATCACTCATTTGGGCAAAATTTTATTTCTCATTCTCAATCTCATACAAGGCCACATTTAACATACATTTCACCACTATATTCCTAAAACATTCATTATCCAGCCCACATTACCATTTTCGCCACATACACATATATTTACAAGATTAGTGGGCTATAACTCAAAAAAATCACACACACTTACACACATTCACAAACATATGCACAAGAATGGATTTCTATGGCAACTTAGATACATAACTACTATTATTTACTCAATTTTATTACACCAATTCTTACAAAGACTTTTTTAGAGAAATCTCTATTCTCAGCCCAGTTATTTCCCTTTCGTACTACTACGACCAAAGCCTAAAAAATATAAATAACCACGGGTGAGATCAAAATCTCAGTAACCAATATAGTTCATTTAATGTCTATTAGGGTAGGTAACTATGTCAAAGTAATAAACCAAAGTATAGCATATATGTGTATTATAACATAGCTTTATTCATACCTTTTCTCATATGAATCACTTTCACACACTAGTATGATAATTTATCCATCAATCCTCTAAAGCTCATTGATATGAAACCATAGGCTCTACAGGATCAATTGCTCATTGACCCAAGCACACTTTCAGTGGTACATAAATCTAGCTAAAGATAATCTATCCAACCTATAGAGTACAGTTTCCCTCATTTCACACACTTGTGATAAAGGCATTATTGACTCCTAACCGCACCCTAATGGGCACTAGAAAGTTGCCAGACTGACTAGATGTCCTATGGTACAGTCCCAATATAATGCTGTACTAGATTACCTATGGTATCGGCTTGTATAATGTTGTATCAGATGTCTCATAGTGTTTGCTCGACCATATAGATTTGTTCTCTCATATCTCCACACACATCCCTACATATCTTGGGTGAACTCCTACCCTTTATGATTATGCTTTTTCACATTTACACACCATGTACTTTTATTCATAACATACATATATACATACATACATATAATATATATATATTCATTCAAAATTGGAAATCCTCAAACTTTCTTTTCATAGATCAATTTCATACTTACCTGTTTCCAATTTCAAATCATGCATAAAAACCAACAAAACCACAGTTATACAATTACTTTTATACATTTATAATAGTTAATAAATATAATAAACTATATAGTTACTTCAACCTTTCTGTTTGCAAGAAAGGGTTATTTGCATACTCAAAACCTTACTTTACTCCTTTCCGCAATCTCAATACATCACACACGATAATCTACACAATTAGGCACCCAAAATCAATTTCACTATTAACAAGTGCTAATTACAGTAATCAAGCAGCTAATCACTTTCATTTCCTCTATTCGCTTTCACTTATGTGCATTATGACCAATCACCACCTGCGACAAGCACTAACCTTCTCACAATTAAATTTTCTCTCACTACTCTCTCTAAATCAGGTTAAACTATGCCTACAGCTTTAAAACTTTATCGTTTTGACTAAACTAGTTACAAAGTACTAGTTTAGTTTTAAAGAGCCTTTATATTATTATAAGGTAAGAAAGCATCTCCTTAAAACTTTTGAATTCAATTTCTTACTAGTTAAAACTAAGAGAAAATAAGGTAGAATCAGAGGTTAAAGAAGTACAAGACTTACTTGATAAGTAACTAGTTAGAAACGTCATCCTTGCTCTTGAAATCACTTGCCCTAGTAGAGGTCCCTTCTCTTCTCTATGCCTAACTCCTCTTTTCCTCTTTTTCCTTTTGTTTCATAAGTTGCTCCACGTCCCAATTAATTAGAATTTTACACCAGGTGCCACGATACACCCATCTTCCGTTGTGGTGTGTGGCACAGTGAAGAAAGTCCTTACTATACTCACACACTCTGCTTCAAAATTTTCTTCTTTTGCTCACATCTGTTCATATAACATCCCAATAAGTCAACTTAATGCTTTAATATCCAGAATCCTAATCTCACTTTAAATTGCTAATTTAATTTGTAATCAGCCATTAATGCAGGATTAAAAATTCAAGATGTTATAGTTCTCCCCTCATTTCAACAATTTTATCCCTAAAATTGAAACGGCTATACTCACATCTGTACCTAAGGGAACAATTGAGGGTATTGCTGCCTCATCTTAGCTTATGTCTCCTAGGTCGCATCACTAGGAGTCATACCTTTCCAGAACACTTTCACCAAACAAATAGTCTTGTTCCTTAATTGCTTATCCTTTACGTCTACTATCTGCTTTGATTTTGTTCTGTAGGTCATATTCTCTTATAACTTCACTCTTCATGCTCAATTACATGAGAAGGATCCAGTTGGTCTTTTTAAGTTGAGATATGTGGAATACATCATATATCCTAAATAATTGTGGAGGCAATGCAATTCGATAAGCAACCAGCTTGATTCTCTCTAAAAGTTTGAATGGACCCATAAATCTAGGAGTCAATTTCTTAGCTCTAATTGACCTCCCAATTCTCATTATTTGTAATGCCCTTATTGACATTATCATACACCTCACCACAATCAATCCTTAATCATGTAATTGAAAAACATTAAAAACCTTGGGATTCTAATAAAATATTTGTTGAAATCATTTTATTAATCACTCGGGTTTATAATACCCCAAACACAACAGAAGCAATAAGTCTAAGTGTATCGAAGATCAAAAAAGCATGTGCAAATCAGGAAAAAACTATGTGAAATTTGGCACTGTACATCATGGCTCATGCCATATGCATCCCAGCACGTGGCACAGAGACCATTGACGACCTTTCTATGCCGTGCGCCGCAGCATGCAGATACATGTGCCGTGGCGTGTACGCTTCAAATTGCTATCAAATTACAGATTTTTGGTAAGAATTTTAGACATGTACTACTTCCACATCTGATGTTCGATTGGGGTAGTTTAAGCGTCCACATGAAGCTTATTTTGAAATCTAACTAATAACACTGGTCTTTTTCCAATCCAATATTTTTATCAAAAATTAGACATCCAAGTGCATTTTAACCATTTTCTGCCAAAATCTTGCTACTCAAGTGTCTCAATTTGAAACCAAACGTCATTAGCCACGTTTTAGGCCTTGACCACATCTAAATGGATAATACACACCTAGTTGACCATACACATGTACAATATAACACACATACACACATTTGGCCTGTAAACTACTAATATCATATTTTGAGCTAAAATTACATTTTCACTTCTCAATCTTATACAAGGCCAAATCATCACACATACACTTCAAACATCTCATATTCACACACATACACATTCATCCACTAGTCCATTCAATCATTTCATCGTTCACACATATACAAGAGCTAGGGAGTTGCCAAAACTAACACAATACCAAATTCAACAATTGCATACGATTTGATTCTTACGATAATCATACACATTTTTAATTAATAATTTACAAAGTTATTATACCAATTCTTACAAAGGCTTAGGTGAGAGATGCCAACTCAGCCTATGTCCTTCCCTTTCAACCCATTAGTGCCTGAACCTATAAAATGTAAATAACCACAGGTGAGATAAAAATCTCAGTAACCAATATGATTCATTTAATGTCTATTATCATAAATAACCATGCTAAAGTAACAAAAACCATAATGTAACATCTATATATAGTACAAGATAGCTAACATCTTTTTCATATATAAATCACTTTTCAAATACTTTTATACCTTAGCATGATCATCTATCCACCGATCCTCCAAAGCTCTCTATAATGTTGCCTTGATATTACCAAAATTCACCATATAATCACAATAAAGAATGATAATTAGGAGCAAGGATTGCTCCAACCTCACATTAAATATAAAAGAGTTAAAACTAATAATCTTTTTGAAATAATTTTAGAATATTTGGGATCCCATAAAAACCCTTCAAATTTGTAGTTTGAGCTCAAACTTAATGATTTATAAAGGTACTGGAAGCATGGAAAAGTTTTGGTATAGTTTTCGTTATGATCCGACACCATATGAGAATTTTAGACACTCAGATGTAAAAGTCAGTTTTTAAAACGATTATCAAGTATCTAAGTACCTAAAATACACCATTAACCTATTGTGAGGCTTGAATCAAGTCTAATGAACCAAAATACACCTGATTAAGCATTCAAATACACAAAAATATACTAAACACAAAATTTAGCCACTTAATGCCAATTTCACCCATTATGGCCAAAATACAAAATCAACACCACATACACTATTTGGCTTCTATTGCCATGTAATACACCACATATACATTATCACCATGTATATACAACATTCCTTACACTTGTGTTAGTATTTTAGCCCATCATTATAAAAATCACCACATATTCACATTATATATAATATTGGGCTAAAATACAAAATAATATAGTATAAGACAAGTGCAACCAATCAAAATGATATTCATTCCTAGTTGGCAACTTATGTTATCATCTATATAAGTTTACATACATAACTCAAAATAAAATCGGGCTTTACAATGATAATGTAGAAAGTATGCTAGCCCTTGCCTGATTCCTTCTCTTGCTCAAACTCACTGATAGAACCTGTAAAATGATAACCATAGTTTGAGATAAAAATCTTAGTAACTAAGATAATCTACATTATCAATTAACATGCCAAGTTATAGACAAGCTTTAAAATAAGAATAATAAACACACCATATAAAATTACCATAAGTTACATGCATGATCACTAATCATTTGGTCCTTTAATACTCTCGATCGAACTGATAGGCTATTTCATGAAACCAAACCACATGTATGGCATCTCACCATCCATGGTAGGACTACTCGACCAAGGTGTCCTAAACCACTTTTGGATTATCGATTCCCCTTATTACAAGTAATTGGGGTGTCGTTACTCCAATATTGAATCCTACAGATGCTAAGGAGCATAGTCTCTAACTCAGCACCTTTCTGGGTACTAAGGAGAGTAAGTCTCTAACACCGCACCCTTTCTCGAGCACTAAGGAGAAATAGGAGCTGCACCTAGCATCTAAGGTGTCAGCAGTGCCATATGGACTTAATCTCTGCTAATTCCACTAGGATGACCTCCCACCCTTTAATATGCCAGATTTTACTACATATCTCCACTTCTAAACAAATATAACAAATCTTACCACTTTCTTCAAAAATATGGAATTTCACAAATTAATACTCTATTGATTTTCTAAAATAGTTAACTTTTACAAAATTTATACATATATACATAACAAATCATAGAAAAAAACAACTTGAGAATAACTTATGCAAGGTAATAAATAATGTAAATTATCTATTAAAAGGGTTACCCATGGTACTAAATCTCTTCTTATGCCAAGGCAAGTTTTTCACACCATAATCTATATCAACAAATACTATATGTTAATTTTCAATTAATACAAGCACTATTAGCTATCAATAACATCCCAATTCTCTAACTTCTCACTCATATTCTCAACAAAGAAGCTTGTCAAGATTACAATTTGCTCACATAATCCCCTCAAGCTTTCCTCTCACTCTATCACAATATAACACTTAATATCTCAACTTATCACACTTCAAAACCCTATGATCAAGTTAGGGCTTGATCCAACTTTCACCAAACAACAAAGTAGCTTCATATTACCACTTATCTAAGGTTAAGAAACTTAAATCAAACCTTTACAATCAATTTAAATATTTAAAATATAGACCCATAGCTTAATCTATTCAGAGTAAATTCTTCCACTTCTAAATTCCATGGAAAATGAGATGAAAAGGTAGAGGAGAAGGGTAAGAAACTTACTTAAGAGTTTGAAAGCCTAATTTATCTTCAAAATCCTCCCAAAATGATGCCATAATAATGCCCAAGCTTTCCTCTTCGTATTCTAGGTTTTCCCCCCACAAAAACTGCTTTTTTTGATAATTTTTGAAATTTATGATGTTTGTGCTGTGCCATGCGCCGCAGCGCACAACGCACAAGCCACAACTCATGATGTAGTGCGCAAAATGTCATTTTTACTCCCCCAATGCCATCCAATTTGATCCAACTTCTATCTTAACTCAATTTAGAGCTAAACATGACCCAAAAAGCCAATTAGCACTCAAAAACATAATTAAATTAATAATTATCTTTTTAACTAATTTATTCCTTAATTAGTCAATTTATTCTAGATTTGAAATTTTTAGATGTTACACTCCTCGACACGAAACTATAGGCTCTCTTGGATCAATCACTTGTTCACCTGAGCACACTTTCGGTGGTAGAAACACCCAACCAAGGGTAATCTAACCACCTACAAACTATGGTTTCCCTCTTTACATACTTGTGATAGAAACGTTATTGACCCCTAACCGCACCCTAATAGGCATTAAGGAGTTGCTAGACTACCCGAATATCCTGTGGTAATAGTCCTATAATATGCTGTATCAGATTACCTATAGTAACAGCCTGTATAATGCTACGCTGGATGTCTCATGATGCCAACCTGAAATTTTTCACTCTCTTCTACACGTACACCTTCCTACATATCTTAGGTGAACTCCCACCCTCTATAATCATGCTCTTTTCATGATTATCATTACTTTTCTTCACATTTTCATAGCATATAATGTCATAACATATATATATATATATATCAATTGAAATCAATAACCTTTTGAATTTCATTTCACAACCCTATATTCATGCTAAAAACCATTTTTTCAATAACAAATCATGCATAAAACTCATAAAAAACAAATTTCACATTTTGTATTTACTTCTACACAGTTATGATAGTTAACAAGCGTAATAAACTATATGGTTACCTTAACCTTTCTGTCTAATAGAAAGGTTTGCTCGTGTAACTTTCTTACTTGAATCTCTTTTCGCTTATTTACTCATCACATACTAGAATCTACATAACATTAGAATTCAAAGTCAATTTCACTATTGATAAAAAGTGCTAATGATTGAAATTTCGCACCTAATAGCTATCATTTCCACACTTTACAATCAATTATTCCCATTACCACTGATTACCCTTCATTACAAGCTTTAACCTTTTCTAGCCAAATTTCTCTCACTACTCTCTCTAGATTGGGGCAAATTTGGCAAAGCTTTATCGTTTTGACCCAAACCAGTCATGAAGTACTAGTTTAGTTCTAAAGAACCTTTCTATTACTATAGGGTGTTGAACCCTAGTTTTGATGATTACAAAATAAAGAGGAATTTTTATGTGTTTAGGCTTTCTTAATTACAATAATTGGCTTAACATTAAAACTAATTGAGAGCTTGTACAAACAGAAGGTATGCTATCTTGTTAGTTAAGTATTTGACTTAACTATTATCCTTTATGCTTGAATTTGTCTTGTTCAAAAATATTTTTAAGTATTGATAACACCAGTATTCAATACCTTAACACTAGTGCTACCTTTGTTATCTTTACTATTCTATTAATTCTTGGTACATATAACACGGTCCTACTCATTCTAATATCGGTGTTACCCTTTTGAACTTATGCAATTGAGTCTCTCTTATTCAAATCTTTTTCCTTACATTGGTACTATCTTTTCAACATCAGTCTTATTTTTCTTTTATGCTTAGTTGAGTTATGTCAACACTTGTGTTATGTGGTTAGCATCTATACTAAGTTTTGCTCAAATTTGTGCAACACTTGTGCTAACATCTTAACACAGGTACTATCCTTTCTTCTATTCTATGAAGAGATTTGATTAATAAGTTACTTTACCGTTATTTTATTTTAACATTGGTGCTAAATAATCTTTTCAGAAATATTTTAATTCTTCCAAAAATATTAAGAATCTTTGTCTTTTATGTATTGGATTACATCTATGCTAAAACTTTCTTTTTGTGTCTGTTCATGACTGTAACACTAGTGCTAAATCATAGTAATACCAGTACTACTATAAATCTTTGTGCTCTATTTTTTATAACTCTTTCAAAAGTCATTAGAATTTATCTTTTAATCCTTCTTTTCATCTATAATCAATTATGTTCACTCTATATCCTGACCAAATAATATCTAAACACAATTATGTCCTTGAAGTTCTTCTAGCTGTTAATATTTGTTTTGATCACTGAGCTTTCCTTTTGTTATATAAAAATGTATAAGCTTCAACCACTTTTGTCAAAAGCATTTAATGGTTTTAGCCATTACTGTATAAAAGAGAAAGTCTTTGCCATGAAGCATTATTCCATTAGCTAGTCTACTAGAGAACCTTAAAGAAGCTTGAATATCCAAGAAAACTCAAAGCTAGAATGAAACAAATCACAAGCAACCTTTAACAAAAAAATTTATGAGGCTAACAAATCATTTATGATTCCCAACTATAAATAAGGCTCATTTATGAAACACGAAAGCAAGAGGAAAAACATAAAATGCAAGAATATTCTTCATTTATTGAGTATCAAAGTTTACCTACCTTTTGTGTATCATTTATTAATAGAGAGCTTCATTGATTATATACCTACTCTAAAAGAGAGTTTAAAAAAGCAGTAGTAGTTCATTCTTGAATATACTTTATTTATCCTTATTTTACATCTTCAAAATAGAGGAACTTAAGCTCAAGGAGCTTAAGGGGATTTATTATTACCTTTATAAGGGGGAAAGTTTCATATTGAAAAGTCTGTTTATATACTGTGGCAACCAAGAGCCCGGATTAATCTTGGTAATATATTTAGAAATCTTAGGAGGTTCCTGAGGACCAGACGTAGACTTAAGTGGTAGGAGTTAAATTAGGATAAATCATTTGTGTCGAGCTCTATTCATTTAACTCTTGTGTTTAGTGATTTCCTTCCTTTTTCTTACTTGTTATGACCACACTTCATTTAAAATTTCAATTAGCCTAATTCACCCCCTCTTGGGTATTTACAATTGGTATTAGAGCTTGGTTGCTCATACTTGACTTAATTGTCTAAGTAAAAGATCCTACTAATAGCCAATTTTGTAGATGACAATTTAGGAGAAGGTATGTTAACAACGAGGCCTTTTGCATTTACAGGAGAAGACTATCCCTTTTGAAGAAGTAGAATGATGACGTATCTTGAAGCTCAAGACATTAAGATGTTGGATATCATTACCAGAGGTCTATATGTTCCCCTGATTCCTAAAGATGATGGCTTGATAAGACAAAAAACAAGAGAAGAATGGGATGATAAGGACAAATAAACTTAAATCTCAACGCCAAGGCAAAACTTACAATTTCCTGTGCTCTCAATAGACCAAAATATTATCATGTTACTCACTACACTACTTCAAAAGAAATGTGGGTTACCTTAGGACAAGCTCATGAAAGAATTGATAGAGTTAAGGAAAACAAGAAAATTAGTTTCATTCATGAATATAAGACATTCAAGATGAAGGAAGGAGAAGCAATTAAATATATGCAAGAATGTTTTACTTATATTATCAGTCATTTGATAAATTTGGACAAAACTAATACTCAAGCTGAACAAGTTAAACAAAAATCCTTAATAGTCTTCTAATGGAATGGTAACCTAAATCCATTATACAGGCACAAGGAGTATCAACAAGTTTGGTAGCTGCACTCTTTGAAAGCCTTAAAGAACATGAATCAACCTTACTTCAATACAAGAAAGATATGGGAAAAAAGAAGAAAGGCATTACTCTAAAAGTTGATAAAGATGGATCAGAAGCAAAGTGTGATGAAGATAAAGAATTTGGCATGATGGTTAGACGATTCAAATAATTTTATTGAGGAAAGAAGAACTTTAGAAAGGGATCTTTAAGGAATAAGAAAGATCAAAAGGAGCCATTGACATGTTATGAATGCAAGAAATTAGGACATTCAAATGGGATTGTCCTCAGTGGTAAAAGAAACAAGAAAAGGAGAAGAAAAAGGAAAAGCCTCAGAATAAGAAGAAGGCTTTTACTGCATGGGGAGATAGCTCCACAAATGATGAAGAAGAGAAGGAGGAAATAGTAAACCTATACCTTGTAGCACAAGAAATAGATCTAACTAAATCACAATTAGATGAGGTAAATTTTGATCTTCTACAAAATGAATATAATGAGTTGTTCTATTTGTTTAAAGAACAGTACAAACAACTTCTGCATATTAAAAAGAAATTTTTTATGTTAGAAGATAAGTTAAAAACTTCCTCTAAAAAGAAGGATGTTGTCCAAAATGATTCTGATTCATTTACAAACTGCATATAATTACAATCTCAAAATAACATCTTGAAAATTGATTTAGCAAAATTCACTTAAGGTATCGAGATGCTAAACATTTTGATTAGCTTATAAAGGTGCATCTCTGATAGGTCAGGAATTAGATATAACCCTATCACTGATACTTCTCATAAGAAGCCTAAAAAGGCAGCCAGATACTATCATAGATACTTTAAAACTTTCATGCATTCTTCCAATTTGTTTATTACCTACTCATATTGTAACAAGAGAGGGCTTCATGTTAAGTCTTGCCTTCATAAGAAGAATGGCATTAGAAGTTCCTTGAAATGGGTTCCTAAAAATAGTAATATTTCTACGAAACCAACTAACGAAAAGGACCCATTAAGAAATGGGTACCTAAAATGAAATAGTCTTTATTTGCAGGTATGCTTCACTGTCTCTAAGAGGAAGAAATGGTATATAGACAGTGGTGCTCTAAACACATGACCAGAGATTTAAATCAATTCATTGAACTACATGAAAGAGATGGTGGTCATGTCACTTTTAGAGGTAATCAAAAAGGTCACATTGTTAGTTTTGGAAATGTGGGAAGAGGAAAAGAAGTAAGCAATGAAGGAGTATTATATGTCAAAGGTCTCTTCCATAATCTAATAAGCATCAGTCAAGGTTATGATAAAGGAAATAGAGTCATCTTTGACTTAAAGGAATGCATTGTTTAACAAAAACCAGATAGAAAGATACATTTTCATGTTGACAATGATAGTAATTATTATACTTATTATACTCTAGATGCATCTTTTCTAATAATGACTCTACCTTCCACTTTATGTCATTATAGTACTGCAGATAGTGGAATAGGATGATAGGTCAATAAACCTCTTAATGAACTCTTCTTCATCTAGATCTCCTTGTTTAAAAAAGTAAAACTCATCATCTTTCTCCATATGAAAGGATTTCAGAAGTAGTAATTAAAGAATACCAGTTTGAAATCTTCTTAAGAGTACCTCACCTCACCAGATGGTCTCACGAAATCTTGCCATCTCTTAATTGGTCCGACTAACTAAACCGTAGCCAAAATCACCTTTTGCTCTAATATACAATCACTACCTTGAATATAGTCTTGAGGTGTTTGATCCACTATTCGACTTCTCTTTCTTTCATACTGCCATCGAATGTTAGTGGACTGAACCTTACAAAGGTCTTCTAAGCCCAGCCATGGATGGATCAATAGCAATTCCCACAACCTGACTATCTAAGGCTTGAGATAACTCAGGTCTACTATAAGCTTCTTTAGCACTGGTCTTTATTGACCTTCTCTTTCCTCTGCTTGATCTCTACCTCTTAATAGCACATCATGATCTCTCACTGTTTGTCGAATATCAATCATCATGTCTCTTAGTTCCTCTAAAAGAACATCCCTTCTCTCAACCTACTGCTCATCAGCCATGATACTTGAGTACTCCTCGAAGCCTAAGTACCTCTTCTTCTCATTTTCTCGCCTCTTAAGGATGAAAATAAATGAAGAGTTAAGCAAAAGGGAAAGAATAGGTGTACTAAATAATATGTAAGTTGCCAAGGTCTAGGATGTATGGAACAAACAATCACAATGACTAGATCTTGAAACTTGAGAAAATGATACCAACTATTTGTAATACACTCATTGACATTACCATATGATCCTCTACTCACTCTACTAATACTTAATCTAATAATTCATATGAAAATCAATTATTCAGAAAGTTTGGGATCCTAAATAAAACCTTTTCAAAACCATTTAATAATATATTTGAGTTGTAAAATAATACACAGTAGAAGCATTATGCAATTGCATTCCTAAGTCAACAAGAAAACATGTGGGATTCAACTTAATTAAGTCAAAATAAAGGCCATACACTGCTTGTAGCATAGAGACCATAGCTACCTACTTTATGCCATGTGCCATGGCATGCGGATGCATATATTGCGGCACACACACTAATTTTATTGTCACATAGTAGTTTCTAGTGTGAACTTTGAATGTGTGTTGTTTTTGCATCCGATGTCTAATTAGGGTGGTTCAAGCACCCACACAAAGCTTGTTTCAAAATCTAACTAATGATACTAGCTTCTTTTTAATCTAATATCCCATTTAAAAATTGAACACTTGAGTGCATTTTGACTACTTTATGTCAAAAATAGGCACTCGAGCATTACCAATTGAAACCATATGCCATGAGCCACTTTCACAGCCTTGGCCATGTCCAAATGGACAATAATGACACCTAATTGACTAATCACCTAGACAATATAACACACATACATACAATTAGCCTATAAATTGCCTATATAACTCTTTTGGGCAAAATTTCATTTCTTATTCTCAATCTCATACAAAGCCACATTCCACATACATTTCACCACTATATTCCTAAAACATTCATTATCTAGCACACATACACAAATATATACAAGATTAGTGGGGTAGAACTTAAAAAAGTCACACACACACACACACACTCATAAACTTATGCACAAGAATGGATTCTTATGGCAACCTATATACATGACTACTATTATTTACTCAATTTTATTACACCAATTCTTATAAAAACTTTTTAGAGAAATCTCTATTCTTAGCCTAGTTCTATCCCTTTCACACCATTACTATGAGAACTTAAAAATATAAATAACCACGGGTGAGATCAAAATCTCAGTAATCAATATAGTTCATTTAATGTCTACTAGGGTAGATAACCCTGTCAAAGTAATAAACTAAAGTATAGCATATATGTGTATTATAACATAGCTTTATTCATAACTTTTCTCATATGAATCACTTTCACATACTAGCATGATCATCTATCTATCAATCTT
This sequence comes from Prosopis cineraria, assembly GCF_029017545.1. Taxonomy (NCBI): domain Eukaryota; kingdom Viridiplantae; phylum Streptophyta; class Magnoliopsida; order Fabales; family Fabaceae; genus Prosopis; species Prosopis cineraria. The sequence goes on along the minus strand of NW_026555336.1, from coordinate 11,042,686 downwards.
CCAAAACTCCCTAACATAAAACCATAGGCTCCACTGGGTCAATCACTCATTGACTCGAGCACACTTTCGGTGGTAGATACATCTAGCTAAAGGTAATCTATCACACCTCTAGACTATGGTTTCCCTCATTTCACCTACACACTCATGATAGAGTCATTGTTGACTCCTAACCATACCTTATGGGCATTAAGGAGTTGCCAAACTGCCCAGATATTCCATGTTAATAGTCCTAATATAATACTACACTGGATTACCCATGGTACCAGCCCGTATAATGCTGCACCAGATGTCCGTTGGTGCTAGCCCAACCATATAAATTTATTCTCTCACATCTCCACACATATCCCCACATATTCTAGGTGAACTCCTAACCCTTATGATCATGCTTTTTCACATTCACATACCATACACTTTTATTCATAATATACATACATATATATATATATATATATATTCATTTAAAAATAGAAATCCTCAAAATTTCTTTTCATAAATCAATTTCATGCTAAACTTGTTTTCAATAGCAAATCATGCATAAAAACCAACAAAACCACAGTTATACAATTACTTGTACATAATTATAATAGTTGATAAAGATAATAAATTATATGATTACCTCAATCGTTTTATTGCAAGAAAGGGTTACTTGTGTACTCAAAACCTTACTTTACTCCTTTCCATGATTTCAACATATCACATATGATAATCTACATAATCAGGTAGCCAGAGTTAATTTCACCATTAACAAAAAGTGTCAGTTATAGCAATCAAGCAACTAATCACTTTCATTTCCTTTATTCGCATTCACTTATGTGTATTATGACCAATCAGCACTTGTGACAAGTACTAACCTTCTCACAATCAAATTTTCTCTCACTACTCTCTCTAGATCAAGTAAAACTATGCCTACAGCTTCAAAACTTTATCGTTTCGACTTAAACTAGTCACAAAGTACTAGTTTAGTTTTGAAGAACCTTTCTATTACTATAGGGTAAGAAATTATCTCCTTAAAACTTTTGAACTCAATTTCTCACTAGCTAAAACTAAGAGAAAATAGGTTAGAATTGAACATTAAGGTAGTATAAAACTTACTCGATAAGTAATAGGTTAGAAACTTCATCCATGCTGCCAAACTCACTTGCCCTAGTAGAGGTCCCTTCACTTCTCCACAGCTAACTCCTCTTTTCTTCCTTTTCCTTTTGTTTCACAAGCTGCTCAATATCTTAATTAATTAGAATTTTGCACCATATGCCACGGCGCACCCATCCTTCATCATGGCACGTGGCATAGTGAGGAAAGTCCTCACTATACTCACACGCTCTACTTTAAAACTTCTTTCTTTCGCTCACATATGCTCATATAACATCCTAATAAGTCAACTCAACACTTTACTATCTAAAATTCTAATCTCACATTAAATCGCTAATTTACTCTGTAATCAGCCATTAATGCAAGATTAAAAATTCAGGATGTTACATTATGTGAACAAATTATAATCTTAACAAGCTTCTTTGTTAAGAATATGAGTGAGAAGTAGGAGAATTGGGGATGATATAAGTATTTAATCATGCTTGTGTTAATTAAAAATTAACATATACTACTTGTTGTAGATTATGGTATGGGAAAACTTACTTTGACATAAGAGAAGATTTAGAACCATAGGTAACCTTTTAGTAATAAAAAGGTTAAGGTAACTAGATAATTTATATTATTTATTATCTTGTATGAGTTATTCATAAGTTGTTTTTGTATGATTAGATATATATATATATATTTTGTAAAATTTTAGTATTTTAAAAAATACATAGAGTATTGATGTGTAAAATGTCATGTTTTTGAATTAAATGGTAAGATCCATTATATTTATTTAGAAAGTGGTTATGCATGGTCAAGTTGAGATATGTAGTGAAATGTGGCATGTTAGAGGGTGGGAGGTCACTTTAATAGAGTTAATAAAGATCAAGAGCACTACTAGCACCTCAGGATTCCAAGTGCAGCTCATATTTCTCCTTAATGCTTGAAAAGGATGTGGTGTTGGAGAGTTATTCTCCTGAGTACCCAAAAAGGTATGCAGTTAGAGATTATGCTCCTTAACATCCATAGAATGTAGTGTTGGAATAATGACACTTCAAATACTTATAATAAGGGCAACCTATGCTCTAAAAGTAGTTTGGTTCTGTGAAATAGCCTATCGGTTCGATTGGGAGTATTGGAGGATTGAATTATTAGTTATCATGCATTTTATTGTGGTGAATTGTTTATGGTGTGATCGTTATGCATATTTTAAAACTTATTTATAACTTGGCATGTTAATTGATAATGTAGATTATCTTAGTTATGAGATATTTATCTAACCCTGTGGTTATTATTTTACAGGTTCTACCACTGAGTTTGAGTAAGAGAAGGAATCAAGGGCTAGCTTAATTGCTACATTACAATAGTAATGCCTAATTTTGTTTTAGGTTGTATGTATCTAAACTTAAATATATGAGAATATGAATTACCAACTAGAAATGCATAACATTTTGTTGTTAGCACTTGTATTATACTATATTATTTTGTATTTTAGCCTAATAAAGTATTTGATGTCAATATGTAGTGATTTTTATGGTGAATGGATAAAATACTAATACAAGTGTAAGAAATATTGTACACATGTGGTGATAATGTATATGTGGTGTATTATGAGGCAATAGAGGTCAAAATGGTGTGTGATTGTAGTTTTGTGTTTTTGGTCATATTAGGTGAAATTGGCCTTAAATGGCGAAATTTTGTGTTTGGTTTGTTATTGTGTGTTTAAATACTTAGTTATGTGTATATTGGTCTATTAGACTTGGTTCAAGCTTCAAAATAGGCTAATGGTATAAGTTTTGAGTTTTGGGTACTTGGATGCTTGAACATCATTTTAAAATTTAATTTTTGCATTCGAGTGTTTGAAATTTTCATATGACGTGAGATCATAATAAAACTTATACCATTGTTGGATGATTGAATAAGCTTTGTGCGGGCTCTTGAATCACTCCAATCGAATATCGGATGTGTAAATGGTGCGCTTTTGAAATTTGTCTTGAAAAGCTATCATGATAGCATTTTGTTATCATGACAAGGACATGTGCACCGCGGCATGTTTCACACAAGCTATGGAGCACGACGTGGAGGCTGAATTGGCCTCTTTGTGCCACGAGCTAAGGCTTATGGCCCACAAGCCACGGCTTATGTGCTAGGATGCACAAAAATAACATTTTTGGCCCTACCTTCAAGTTTTTTTTTTCCTAAACTTTTCCATGCTTCCCATATTTTTATAAATTATTAAGTTTGAGCTCAAACTACTTATTTAAAGGGTTTCTATGAGATCCCAAATATTTTAAATTATTTTTAAAGGATTATTAGTTTTAACCTTTATCTATTTACTGTGAGCTTAGGAGCAATCTATAACTCCTAATTATCATTATTTATTATGATTGTGTGGTGAATATTGATAATATCAAGGTCGACATTGCAATCAACACTTAGGTAAGCTTCCTAACTACTCCTCCTTCTCTCTTATACAAATTTTTGTAAGTTTGAAGTTGGAGATTCCTTCTTTCATCTTTGTTAAGTTTTGACTGAACCCCTTGGGTTTATCTTAACTAATGGGAGTTGATTTGACTTTCTATACCAAGGGTTAGTGGTTCTGTTATGTTTTAGAGTTGGGCTTTGGCTTTGGATGAACCCTAAGATTGAAATGGGATTTTGAGAGTAGCATGGACTATAATTATGCATTGTATTATAAACCGATAGAGTAGCAATACTGTGAAAGTATATGCATGCGGGTGTGTGAGTTATTAATTGAAATGAATTTGAAATGGAACGTGTACTGAAATGCATCGCATCCATGAAATATACCCTAGATTATGGTAGGGAAAAATGCGGCCCTACTATAAGGAGGTTTAAGAAGTCTTAATGATCCAGAGCATAAAGCTTGACTCTGCCATGACGGACCTAAGAGAAGAAATCATGATGATCCAAAGTGTAGAGCTTGACTCTACCACAACGAACCTAGGATATTGAATGATCTATGACTTAGACTAAGGTAGGGAACTGTGGTCCTACTCTGTATAAGATTAGGAAGTCCTAATGATCTAAAGTGTAGAGCTAGGCTTCGCCATGATAGACCTAGGAGACCACCCATATGAAAATGACCTAGTTTGAGTAGTGGTATAGTGGGCCCTGTTCCTGGTGATTGGAGGGCTTGGTCTAAGTGTAGAGTTTACTCTATCGAGGGGAACCAGGACTACATTATATGAGCATAATGAGACTGATGAGAATGTATTCCTGTATATGTATATGTTACTATTTTATGACTATACATGCTACTTTATCATTTATTTACGATTTTGCTTACTAACTGGTAATTAGGGTTTCCTTTGAGTTACTACAACGTATGTCTTACTCCATTATTTTTGAACATAGGTGAAGAGAGCTTGAGAAGGCTGGGAAAAGAAGCAATAAAAAAGTAGCCTTGATAGGTAGTAGTATGACTACCTTGAGTTGGAATGAATATATAAAGTTGTTTATTGAGTTAAGTTGTCAATTAGGATACATATATGTATGTGAATATGAGAAAGTAAGTTGTAATGTGAACCTTATGTATATATGTGCATTGTGCTGAGGGTGCCCTTGAGGAGGGTAGGTAGGTAGGCCTAAATACGAACAAGCAAGCGTACGATGTTGTAACTTGTTCCACTAGTGTATATATGTGTTGATTGTGTATTGATTGTGAATTATGTTGATTGTATGAGAACTTGACACAAATGGTAAAAGCTTGACACAAATGGTGAGGCGGAGTATAACATCCTGAACATTTTAAGACTCGAATTTATTTTAAAAATAAAATAAAATATCTATAATCAAATTAAAATTTAGAGTAATTTGATAGAGGTCTAGATTTTGAATTTTTCTCAGCAAAAGTTTAGTTTTATTTGATTTTTAACTATGGGAAAAATTATCAAAGTTGACCCAGGCTTTTGTGCTATGATAAAAAATGTTGGGCCCTTTCTTGTAATTTTTTCCAAAGTATTATATCAGCATTTTAAAGGGAAAAGTGATGCAAAAACGTAGAAATGAAACAAGGAAAAGAACAAAGAACGCACGAGAGAGAGAGAGGAAGAAGAGAGGAGAAAGATAAGGAGTTGGGCTTAGATCTAGGAGGCTTTACGACTGTTGCAAGCTCAATTACACAATAGATAAACTCCTTACTTCAATCCTCTTCCTTCCCTCTTGATTTTCTTTAATTTTTAAAAGAGGGAATTTCTAAATTTTGATCCCAAAAGCTTTATTCTTGTAAGCTTTTATTTTTTTGGTTCTTAGGGAGGATGTTGAGTTTCTATATAGTGATATAATATTTTGAGTGAATAACTTGATAAAAGAGGTGTTTTGGGCACAAATTAAACCTTGAGAGATTGGGTTTTGCTCCTCAATAGTTTAAGCCTATTGATTTAGTTATAATTTTGCTATTTGAGCCTAATAAGATTTAAATTAAGGTTTGGTTTTCATTATAAGGGCTAACGGTAAAAGTTGGTGACACTAAGTGAAGGTTTTTAATTGATAAAAAATTATATAAATTGAAAATTAGCCTAGTGATGGCTAATAAATGGTTTTGGTGGTTAAGTGATACTATGTAAATGGTTAGTTTAATATATGGACCATTAGGATGGATTATGACTCATTAACTTAAGTTGTGTGGTATGAGTTATTGTCTTCATTAATGCTATTTGTTATGATAAGTGATATGGATTACTTATATGTTGTAGGGAGTTGTTGGTGGAACTTATTGAGAAGTTAAGGAACAAGCCATGTCCTATTTTGTACAAGAGAAAACCCTGTTGGTACTAAAGGGTTGAGGTAATAGAGAAATTTATATTTCTTATTACTTTGTTTTAGCTATTTTTGAATAAATATTACTAGCTATCATGCATTACATGTTTTAAAAGATTAAATGTGCTTTATAAGGGGTTATAGGGTACTACTTTGATTATAGTGCAAATATGTTTTTCTAATTGTTTAACAACAATGTTTTTATGAAAACGAGATTTGTTTGCATGTATTGTAATCATAAAGAATAGAAGTTGCACTTAAGAAAGTGTAATTAAGTAAAGTACCTTAGATAGGCTAAGGAATCGTTTAAGGGAGATTTATAAATGTTACACTACCTTAGAGTGTTGAAGTGGTCAATACTTAAAAAAGGTAGACATGAGTAAAAGGCATGTGATAGAACACATTTGTTACCCACTTTTATTTGTCAATTAGGACCATTTTATTAATGATTTATCACCTTCAAGTGCACACATTGCATTAGATTTGGAACTTTGCCTAAGTTTATAAGATCAGTGCATAGGGGCATTTTGGTCTAAAAAATGAACTTTTGAGAAAATGTACAAGAAAAATTGACAAAGTGCATTTTATGTCCAGTTGATGAATGGTGAAATTATATTTTTAAAATTCATTTTAGTTTGGGAGTAATTAAATAAAAAAGTCAACACTTTTTTAAGTGTCTTAGTTTGTCCTAGTTTTTGGTTTGCCTTTGTGTGAAAATTTTTATATAATTTTGTGCAGCCTGAAACTTGGTTAATTTAATAAATTCTCCCTTCTAATTATGAATTTAATTCTGGACATGAATTAGATTTTATTATATCATATGCTATTTAATTGAATTATGTGATTTATGTGACATAGGTGGCATGTGACTTGTGCATCAATTGGGCAATTGAGGTCAACACTTCTTGAGGATAATGGCTGATGGTTTGCATGTGAATTATGATTATTTTGAGGGATTAGATCAGCTAAAATGATGTGGATGACACATGGGAAATTAGGCACACATTGGAATCATCTACAAACTAATAGGAAGTTGCCACCTTGCAAGTGTGACAAGGCTCCCATTTACATTTTAATTTCTTTTTCCTTATTTTAATTAAGCTTCAGCTGATGGGAGACACCAAGGAGCACGCCATTTTAAGTCCCAAATGGGATCCAACACATATCTCATTCATCTTCCACATTCTCTCTCTCTTGTTCATAGTGTTCTTCATTTTCTCTCTTTTGTTCTTCATTTTCCAGCACCCTAACCTCCATTTTCAGCCACCAAACCTCCACAAAACTCATACCATTCTTCTCCTCTCTTCATTTTCGTTCCATCCCTTCCATTTTCACAAGGATTGAAGCTCATTTCCATCATTCAAGAGCTATGGAGTTTGGCCTTCACAAGCAATCACTAGGGTTCTTGAAGATGAAGATCGGCTAAGTTTCTTTATGGAATCCTAGAGAGATGAAGATGGAGGATGAGTCTTGAGCTTCAAATTGGCTAAGTTCTTTTGTTTCCTATCCTCTTCTCTTTTTACTAGATGGTTAGATTCCTTAATCTAGGGTTTAATCATCTTAGCTTATAAATTCTAATTTGAATTTGATGTTGATGTAAAAAGAGAGGATTGTTTCATTTAATTTCTTCCTTGGACAGCCATGACTGAATTTTGCCACTCTTTGTTTGGCACATAATCCTGTGTTTTTCAATTAGTGAATTTCTTGTGTTAATATTGCATAATCTTGTGGTGTTAATGCTTGTGTTGTTGAGTAGCTTGACATAATCTTGTGGTTGCTCAATTTATGTGTTTGACCTTGGCTGTTGAGAGAGGATTTTGAATGAATCACTTGGCTAATGTCTTCACCAATTGGTTAATTGAACTAGGGACTTTAATTTAAGACCTAGGGAGGTTAACTAATTAGGTTAATTGGCTTAGGATAATTTTCTTAAGTCATGACAGCTTTAGTCAAGAGGAAAGGGAAGCTAAACTTAGCCTAATCATGAGAAGATAATGAGTCCAAAATCAACTAATCTCTAGGGTTCCATTATTGTAAAAAGGGAAGTTCATTTCACTCACTTTCACTAGCATTTTAATTACTTGCATATTAGGTAATTAGTTTAGATAATTAGCTAGATAACTAAATTCCTACAAACTTTGGTTGATTTATTTCACTAGATAACTTTCAATTAAACTTAAAACCATTCCTTGGGAGATGACCTAGGGTTGGCCCTATATTGCATTAGGGTTAGCTTTAGTGTAATTTTGAGGATAAGCGACTAATTTCCTATCAGCATGATCTTGGTGGGAGTTCACCAATGAGAAGCTGTGGACTTTTGATATTCTGTGGCATACTGCCAGTACTCAGTGTTGCCTTACGTATTATGGGCTCAGTGCACTAAAATGGTTAATGTATTGAGTGTTCGACACCTCTTAGTGGGGGAGGGAATCTGACATATGAAGTGTGAGGTTAAGTGCCTAGGCCAAGGTAGCCCTCGCATGGAAAGTATGTCGGGCTGGCTCTAGGAGGGAGTTAGCTTTGACTGCTCAGGATTCACGTCAAAGGGGCATAGGTGGTTTGGTAGATTAGATCATGCCTTAGATTATGTTTTGTTCCTGTGGAGGTACAAGTAGGTATAAGGTTTACTTGTGAGTTAAAGAGTGCCAGGGGGCATTCTGTTGGTCATGAAAGGCTATACCTGCCTATGTCATGCATTTATGCATTTTAAATGGCTAAATTATATACTATGTTGAATTTATTATTCGTTTATTCAATTATGGCTTACTTTGTAATAATCAATGTAGATTTCTCTATTACTGAGACTGTAGTTGTCTCACCCCTTTCTTTTCAATATTTTCAGGTTTAGGCGAAGGAACCAGTGGAGGATGGGGAAAGGAGCATAGCTAGGGGCTGTTTGTGAATTGTAAAGAACTGTAACCCCTTTCTTTTCAACAAATCTATTGTAATGTATTTAGAATTAGGGTACCAATAGGATGTGATTATGTATACGTGTGTGAGTATGTGTGGATTGTATGGCTTGTGTATGAATTTTTGTTTACTTATAGACTTGTGACTAGGAAACTTGGCTATGGTGTGTGGTTTTTATGGATTTATTTAGTAGACCAAGTTTTCATTATAAGTAAATATTTATTTTGGTATATATGTGATTCCACAAGCAAATGCAAAGTAGTTGCATTGCAAATGGTCTGCTATGGGCAAACATATACCTTGGATAGAGAGAGTAGATGCGTGGGCTCCACAGAGATCTCTGAGCCAAGTAAAAATGTTTAGCGTGTGTATTCATATGTGTATATAATATTTGGAATAGTTTTTTGCCACTCTTGTGTGATTTGTGTATTTTGGGGGTTTAGGGTCCATTTTGGGAAATGGCACCCAAGTGGTCAAATTTGGTATAAAGGGTTTTTCTATCATTTAAATATTCTATCAGGTATTTTTAGTCCTATTTCATGTGTCCAAAGTATTCCCACAGGTTTGTGAACGTTATGATGAGATTTGGACAATTTTGAAAATGGTTTTTACTAAAAAACTGCAGTTTTGCATCTGGGTGTTCAAATCTTAATCTGACCATTAGATTTCTCTAAAATTTAGGTCATAAATAAAACATTTTATAAGCTTTGTATGGGCTTTAGAATCACATCAATCGGATATTGGACGGAGAAATGGCACACTCTAGATTTTAGTCCGGAGGAGCTGTCATGACAGCAACAGTGATGATGTTGCAACATGCACGAAATTTAATTCATCTGTTGGATCTTTCTAAAATTTGGTATGCTAATAGTACTATTTAAAATTGACATGTAGGCTTTGAAATCTTACTTATCAGAGCTCGGATGATGAAGTGGTGCATTCCGGAAGTTAGTTCGGACGTGCTGTCATGACAGCTAAAAACAGCAAAAATGACTAAACTTTTAACATGTCTAATTTTTAATCCGACCATTGGATCTTGTTGAAATTTGGTACACTTATAGTACCCTTTGAATGTGACATGTGAGCTTTAAAATTACTTTGATCAGGGATCGAATGACAAAATGGTGCCTCCTGGAAGTTGGCCTAAAAGGGCTGTCACGATAGCATCTTTTCCCCCACTTTCGCCTAGCTTGCTTCCGTGCGCTATAGGTAAAACCTATAAATTATTTATTAAAAAAATTTTAAATGTTTATTTTGCAATCATGCATCTGCTTAGTGATTTAAATGGTTTATTTCCTCAGTTAGTTTTAAGATGTTATTTGAATTGTGTGAATTGTAGATAATACTCGGGGCAAGCATTACATGGAGCTCCATTTGGAAGAGTCGAGTACATTTATGATTCTTGACCATATGGTAAGGTGTGGCTCCATATGTGAGAGTCAGAGGGTTAGAAGTGGAACAAGTTTAGTTGTATATGTCATTTTGGGTATATATGTAATTTCCTCATGTAAGACCACAAGTATGTGATGTGGCTTTGAGAGGTTGAAATGGGCTATTGATGTGATATTTGATATGTACGATGTTAATAAGGTGTATGTGGTTCTTTTAGACTTAGTTCAAAGCCTGAAGTGCTCTAATGAGATAAGGAATGAGAATTGAGTACTTAAGGTGCAAGTTTTTGAAAGAAAAAGTGACTTTTTGCACCCAGGTGTCTAATTTTAGATTGGATCATCACGTTAAGTCCAAACTTATTCTATTAGCTAGTATACATGGTAAACTTCGTATGGGTGTTTCAATTACTCCAATTGGATATTGATTGTTAAACTGGTACACACTGAAAGTTCTTCATTTTTGTTGTCAAAATGACAGCAGAATTTCAGACAGGCGTGCTGTGGCTTATGATGTGCCCGCTACATTACATGACACTATATGAAATAGGGTTAGTGGTTTTGTACCATATGCCGCGGCGCACTTGTTGCACACCATGGCACATAGCCCACTTTTCAGGGTTAAGATATTTGGGCTTTTTGTGTCATTTGATATGTGTACACTTCCATTAGCCCTCTTATTTGAATATATGTTTTGAGAAGCCAGGATCCTACGATTTTGAAAACAAATAAAAGGCTATTACTCTAATTTAGATTTGTGATTGTGTGGTGTGGCATGGTAAAGCACGGGTTAAGACAAGACTTTATAGTCCAAACCCGAGGACTTTATAGTTTGGTATCAGGTTTCTATGATTTTGACCTATTTGTGCATTGCATCATATTAGTTAGCAATTTTTATACATTCATTACTCTTTTTTAGCCTTACACTTGTTTATTGACTTTTTCTACTTGTACTCTAAAAGAGGTGAGAAAGGTATGTGATGCTGTGAAGTTAATATAGCACTATTATAGCATTGCTATAAAGCTATGAGAGGGTGTGGTAGAATTCTGTGATGCACACAGGCTCAGCATGCCTAAGATATGCGGGATCCAGAGGTGCCATCGGAACAACCTTAAGGTAATGACCCTATTATGGCACATTTACTGGAAGTAATATTGGACATTTAAAGAAGTCTAGTAGGTCGTGATGCCCTGAACTGTAATAGGAATCACAAGGAGTCAAGGCTAGAGCAAGAGGCAAGGCCCGAGGCTGAAGAGAGACTAGAAACTAAGTAGTAACTTGAGATACGGTTTAGTAGGCTAGTTGTAACATCTTAAAACTTCAAATATGGAAAAATGGATTAATTAAGGGATAAATTAGTTAAAAATATGATTAATTTATTTAAGTATGTTTTTGGGTGGCTAATTAGATTTTTAGGTCATATTTGGCTCTAAATTGAGATAGGATGAAAGTCGGATCAAGTTGGGAGGCATTGGGGGGAGCAAAAGTCAAGTTGTTGCTCGCTGTACCGTGAACCGCGGCTTGCGCGGTGTGTGCTGCGGCGCACGACACAGTAGGGAACTTAAATTTTTGAGAATCAACAGAAAAACTCAAATTTTAGGGTGGAAAACCTAGAGCACGAAGGGGGCAACTTTGGGCACTGCTAGGGCATCAATTTGGAAGGATTTTGAAGATCATTTGAGCCTTCAAACTCTTGGGTAAGATTCTTACCCTTCTTTTCTACCTTTTCATCTCATTTTCCATGGGATTTGGAAGAGTGAGAATTTGGTCTGATGGGATTAAGCCATGAATCAATGTTTTAAAGGTTTAATTTAGGTTTATTGATATTGGATATATGGTAATATTAAGCTACTTTGTTGTTTAGTAGGAGTTGGATCAAGCTTTATCTTGATCATAGGGTGTTGAAGTGTAATAAGTTGAGATATTAAGTTTTATGTTGTGATAGAGTTAGAAGGAGACTTGAAGAGATGAAGTGAACAAATTCTAATCTTGACAAGTTTATTTATTGAGAATTTGAGTGAGAAGTGGGAGAATTGGGAGGTTATTATTAGCTAATGGTGCTTGTGTTAATTGAAAATTAACATATAGTACTTGTTGATGTAGATTGTGGTGTGGGAAGACTTATATTGATACAAGAAGAGAATTAGTACCATGGGTAACCCTTTTAGTAACAAAAGGGTTGAGGTAACTAGATAATTTACATTGTTTATTACCTTGTATAAGTTATTCTTAAGTGATTTTCTATAACTTATTGAGTATATATGCATAAATTCTTTAAAGGTTATCTATTTTAGAAAAAGTGGATTATTGGTTTTGTAAAATTCTATATTTTTGAAGTTAATGGAAACATTTTGTTATACTTGCTTGAAAAATTGTTTATGCATGATGAAGTAGAGATATGTAGTGAAATGTGGCATATTAGAGGGTGGGAGGTCACCTTAGTGGAGATAGTGAAGATTAAGTCCATATGGCATTGCTAGCACCTCGGGACACCAGGTGTAGCATTTACTCTCCTTAGTGCCCGAAAATAGGTGCGGTGTTGGAGACTTACTCTCCTTAGTACCCAAATGGGTGCGGAATTAGAGACTATGTTCCTTAGCATTCGTAGGATGCGGTGTTAGAGTAACGACACCCCAATTACTTGTAATAGGGGGAAACGATAGTCCAGAAGTGGTTTAGGACACCTTGGCCAGGTAGTCTTACCATAGATGGTGAGCTTGAGGACCATACATGTGGTTTGGTTATGTGAAATAGCCTACTGGTTCGGTCGGGAGTATTGGAGGACCGGATGATTAGGGATTATGCATGCAAATTTGTGGTGATATTACACGATGTGATTGAGTTACTCATTTTAATACTTGTTTATAACTTGGCTTGTTAATCAATAATGTAGATTATCTTAGTTACTGAGATTTTTATCTTACCCGTGGATTATCATTTTACAGGTGTTACCAGTGAGACTGAGCCAGGGAGAGAATCGAGCAGGGGCTAGCATATCTGCTATGCTCTTTATAAAGCTCGATTTTGGTTTGAGTAGTGTACATAAACTTGTTATATGATATTATATGATGCCAACTAGGAATGCATATCATTTTGATTGGTTGCACTTGTTTCATACTATGTTATGTATTTTAGCCCAATATTGTATATGAGGTGAATATGTGATAATTTTTGTGGTGATGGGCTAAAGTATTAATACAAGTGTAAGGCATGTTTTATCTTATGGTGACAATGTAATTGTAGTATATTATGTGGCAATAGAAGCCAAATAGTGCTTGTAGTGCTAATTGTGCATTTTGGCCATATTAGGCAAAATGGCCATTTAGTGGCCAAATTTTGTGTTTGGTATGTTTTTGTGTGTTTGATTGGTCACTCAACTGTATTTTGGTCTATTGGACTTGGTTCAAGCCTCACAATGGGTTAATGATATAATTTATGAGTTTTGGGTACTTGGATGGATGAAAATTTCTTTGAAAAACTGACTTTTGCATCCGAGTGTTTAAAATTCTCATACGGTGTCAGATCATAACGAAACTTATACCATTAGTTAGCTTATTGAATAAGCTTCGTGCGGGCATGTTCGAAGTTTGTCCAGAAAAGCTGTCATGACAGCATTGCTGTCATGGACACGTGCACCGCGGTGCATTTCGCGCAAGCCGTGGCTCACGGTATAGCGAGGAAACTTGGCATTCTGTGCCACAAGCTGCGGTGCACGAACCACGAGTGCGGCACATGGATCAAAACACTCAAAAATGACATTTTTAGCCCTATTTTGAAGTGGTTTGCTTCCCAATACTTTTCCATGCTTCCAATGCCTTTATAAATCATTAAGTTTAAGCTCAAACTATCAATTTAAAGGGTTTTTATGGGATCCCAAATATTTCACAATTATTTTCAAAAGGTTATTAGTTTTAACCCTTTTATATATAATGTGAGATTAGGAGCAAATCTTTGCTCCTAATTATGATTGGTTGATGTGATTGTGTGGTGAATTTTGGTAATGTCAAGGTGGACATTACACTAGTGACCTCCTATGCTTCAGGGAGTAGGTTAGAGACCGATAGGAAAGATTAGGGGATTCCCTTGGACTAAGTTTAGAGGACTTTTTCATGGTTGAATCCACTAACCTTCAATGGTAGCATGAGGAGGGGGATGCCAAGAATTGGGTAAAGAGAATGGAGACCATTTTTTAGGTTACTCTATGTTCCTCTGAGCAAAAAGTGGTGTTAGGCACGATGTAGTTGATATAGGATTCCAAACATTGGTCACATTCGATGAGACCCTTTAGTAGTAGTCGGCTCAATTGGGAGCAGTTCAAAGAAAGGTTCTTTAGCTATCACTTCCCAGCAGTATTTAGAGATGAGAAAGAAGTTGAATTCTATGCTTTTCAATAAGGAGACTTAGATGAGGAGTTGTTTATGAGGAAGTTCAACCAGCTTTTCAAGTTTGTAACTTATCTGTATGAGAAAGATGATAACAAATAGAGAGCCAAGTGGTTAATAGAAAAGATATAGCTAGAGTATAGAAGGAAGATTGCCTTATTGGGAAATGCTACATATGAGGAAACCTGTAATCGGCTTTATATAGTTGCGATATGAGTTTGAGATGAAAATGTTGAGAAGAGAAGAGATAGCTATGGGTAGTTTTTCACTCCCTTAGGCTCGACTGGAGGAACATTCAAGAGAGGCAATTTTGGTGCCAGTGGTTTTGGATCCTCAAGCAAGAGGATATTTAGTAAAGGATTAAAGTCTCAAGGAGTAATTGACCAAGGTAGGAGGTTTGGTGGGGATAGAGATTCTAGAGCTCTATAGCAGTTGAGTCAAACCATTATTGCCCCTACATCTCATGTGAGCACTGCACACTCACTTGTGTGCACAATTTATGGGTAGAATCATCTTGAAAGGTGTTAGGCATGCTACATTTATGGTGGAATGGGCCATTTTATGAGGGATTGTCCTAAGAATTGAGGGGGAGCTTCTAAGCAGTGGCTAGTAGTGTTAGGTCAAGTCTATACTATTCTTGAGAGGAGGCTCAAACAGTACCAAATCTAATTACAGGTACAATCTCTATTTGTGAGCAAAGAGTTGAGGCTCGATTTGACTCAAAAGCTACTCATTCATTTGTATCACAAGATTGTGTGAAGAAGTTAAAATTGCCCATGTATGAGTTACTGTATATTGTGAAAGTGTTTGTACCCTCTAGATTATTGGATGAGACTAATAAGGTGTGTAGAAAAGTTGAGTTGTGCTTTAAGGGCAGAACTTTGGTGATAGATCTAATCCTGATTCCTATACAAGGATTAGATGTTAACATTGGGATGGACTAGTTGGCAGGGAACAATGCTACCTTAGATTGTGCTAAGAAGATAGTATTACTACTAATTTATGTGATACCAACTATAATTTTTACAATAAATGTCAATCAACCAAGGCTATTGTTAGTTATGCAAGTTGAGGTTGGTTTCTGAAGGCTATCAAGCCTATGTAATTTTCTTCATGGTAGAAGGTAGTGGCAATAGTAGTATTGATGAAAGTCAAGTGGTAAATAAGTTTCTAGAAGTATTTGCAGATGAGGTATTAAGTTTGCCACCGGAATGAGAAATAGAATTCTTTATTGATTTAGCACCTCGTACTAAGCCTATATCGAAAGCACCATATAAAATGAGTCCTTTTGAATTAGTAAAGCTTAAGAAATAGCTTGAGGAGTTGCTAGAGAAGGGTTTCATATGCCTTAATGTGTCACCATAGGGTTTTTCAATCCTATTTGTAAAGAAGAAGGATGGTAGCTTATGATTATGTATTGATTATAGGCAGCTAAACAAGGTGACACTGAAGAACAAGTACCTACTCCCAATAATAGATGTCTTGCTGGATCAGCTAGAAGGAACTTTGGTGTTTTCCAAGATCAATTTGTGATTTGGGTACCATCAATTGAGAATGAATGCAGAGGATGTGCCCAAGACAGTGTTTTACACTCGATACAGTCACTTTGAGTTCTTGATAATGCTGTTCGGGTTGACAAATGCACTTGTGGTTTTCATAGATTACATGAATCGTATATTTCATCCCTTCATGGACCAATTTGTTGTCATGTTCTTGGATGACATACTAATATACTTTAAGGACAAGGAAGAATACGCAAGGCATTTGAGAACTATGTTAAGAATTCTGAGAGATAACAACTTATATGCCAAGTTGAGTAAATGTGAGTTTTGGCTATGAGAGGTAACATTTCTCGGACATATGGTATCAGCTGAGAGTATTTCAGTATATCCTCACAAAGTAGATGCAGTGTTGCAATGGAAGTGGCTAAGTTTAATAACTGAGGTGTGAAGTTTTTTAGGTTTGGCAAGCTATTATAGAAGGTTCATTCAAAGATTCTCTCAGATTGCTATTCCTTTGACTCAATTGACGAGGAAGGATCGACCTTTCATTTGGGATGATTGATGTGAATTTGCTTTTGTGAAACTTAAAGAAAAGCTTACCTCTGTGTTGATATTGATAATTCTTAATCCACAATTGCCTTATAAGGTTTACACAGATGCTTCTTTAAAAGGTTTGAGGTGTATGTTGATGCAAGAAGACTAAGTTGTGGCCTACGCATGCCAACAGTTATGACCTCACAAAGAGAGTTATCTAACACACAACTTGGAGTTAGCAGCTATAGTGTTTTCTCTTAAGATTTGGCAACATTATCTCTATGGTGTAGAGTTTAATGTGCGTAGTGATCACAAGAGTTTGAAGTATCTTGTGGATCAAAAAGAGCTAAATATGAGGCAAAGGCAATAGATGAAATTCTTGAAAGATTATAACTTTGACTTTAAGTACTATCTAGGGAAAGCCAATATTATGGAAGATGCTTTAAGTCAAAAATTACTTTATATGGCTCGATTAATGATTCAAGAACACCAATTATTTTGTCTTTGCTAGAGGTACAGCTTGAGGCATCAAATTATACTCTGAATGTAGTTCACTCAACCATTATTTTAAATGAGTTTTAGAAAGGGATTCAAGTAGCTTAATTGAGAGATAAGTTTCTGTCAAGTGTGCGAGAGCATAGAGGAAGGTCATATTACTTTGTTTTGGTTTAGTGATAATGGTTTATCCTGTACAAAGACCGAAACTGTATACCCACGAGTGAAGAGATCAGAAGGAGATTGTTAGAAAAAGCTCACTGGAGTAAATATACTATGCATCCTTGGTGTGACCAAGATTTACTATGACATAAAGAAGGATTGGTGGTGGCAAGGTATGAAGAGGGATGTTACTTAGTTTGTGAGCTGGTGTCTCACATGTCAAAAAGTGAAGATTGAGTATCAGAGACCGGCTGGGACACTACAACCTCTAGAGATTCCCTAATAGAAGTGGGATAGCATTTCAATGGACTTCATGTCTATTCTACTGAGAACTCAAGTAAGATATGATTCTGTGTGGGTTATTACAAATCAATTGATAAAGTTAGTGTACTTCTTACAAGTTAAGACCATTATAATGTGAAAAAGTATGCAAAAGTATACGTGAAAGAGGTGGTGAGATTGCATGGTGTACCCAAGGACATAGTATCAGATAGAGATCCTCTGTTTACTTTGAGGTTCTGGGGAGCATTGTAGAAGGCAATGGATACCGAGTTGAGGTTTAGTATCTTTTATCATCCACAGACCAATGGGCAAACAAAGCATATAATACAGACTCTAGAAGATATGTTATGGTTGTGTGCTCTTAAATGGCAAGGTAGCTAGAACAACCATTTACCTTTGGCTAAGTTCGCTTACAATAACAGCTTTTACTCGAGTATTCAAATGGCACCGTATGAGGCATTGTATAGGAAGAAGTGCATATCACCCTTGTGTTGGGTTGAGTTGAGTGAGAGAAGTGTGATTGGTCTTGATATAGTAGATCAAACTATTAAAAAGATTAAAGTTATATGGCAAAAACTTCTTATTTCCTAGAGCCGTCAAAAGAGTTATGCTAATAAGTGGCATCAATAGTTAGAGTTTGAAGTGGAAGATCATGTATTTTTTTAAGTTTTACCATTGACTAGCATTGGTAGGTCTATAAGAGCTAAGAAACTAACACCTCATTATATAGGACTGTATCAGATTTTGAGTAGAGTAAGTCCTACTACGTATAGGATCGCTTTACCTCTGCCTTTATCTGGAATATATGATGTGTTTCATGTATCACAATTGAAAAAGTATCAACAGAATCCGTCACATGTGATTGAGCTAGAAGAAGTTGAGCTTTAAGAGAATCTAACTTGTCAAACTAAATTAGAACGGACAGTGGATGTTAAAGAAAAATAATTGCGAAACAAGACTATTTGATTGGTTAAGGTGTTTTGGCAAGGAATGGCTTCGGGTGACGCGACGTGGGAGATGGAGGAGAGTATGGGGAGGCAGTACCCTTACTTGTTTCTATAAGCTAAATTTAGACTTGTGTTTGAATTTTGGGGACACAATTCCTTTAAAGGAGGGGCGAATTTTAACATTCTGAATTTCAATCCTAGGAACTAGTTGCTAATTAAGGGTAAATTAGTAATTAAGAGATTGAATGTGATTTGGATGTTGAGTTTATGTTTTGTGATGTTTGGGTATTACATTGGTAGGATGAAAGGGTAGAAAGGAAATTTATGACAGAACATGTGAGCACACGTGAGAATTTAGAATAATAGATTCGAACAACACTAGGTCCAAAAATCATCATCTCCTAACCTCAAATCTTACTTCTAAAATGTATAGAGAGAAGAAGAAGAGATAAGGAATGTATACTTAGGTGAAATCAAGCTCTAATTAGCTCTAAAAGGCCCAAAAGTTGATGCCCTAGTGGAGGAACAACTCTCTTCATCACCTTCCCTCTATTTCAAGCTCATTTCACCCTATTTCAATTGTTTTTGCTTTTTGAAAAAAAGCTGGTTCTAGAAATTCTACTGCAACATAAATTTTTATACTGCAACATAATACACTAGGCACAAAATCCTATTTTTTCTCTACAATTTAAGCCTAGGTGACCTAATTCACTTTTTAACCCAATCCAAAGGCTAAATCTAAACCCAATAGCCATCTCTAACTATCCTCAAACCATTTTATACTTAAATTTACATATTTACCATTCATTAGCTTAATTAATCATGGGAATAATTTTTAGGATGTTACATTGGGAGATTATTTTCTATCCATCTAGGTTATGGGTCCGAATTCATTGACCGAAATAGACTTAATGGAAGTTATTTTAGTCATTGAAAACATTAATGAAGGATTTTATGCATTAATGGTAGTGGGAGACCATTAATGTCCAAGAATGAGCCATTAATGTGGGTCTTTGAGGTGGTTGGAAGCCACCAATGACAATGTGAGAGTTTAATGAAGCTATATAATGCTAAAGAAAGTTAATGCACATAATGAGTAAACCTAAATGTGAGAAGAAAAGGCATTGAGAATTTTAGAAGTGAAAATATGAGAATTAGAAATGTGTTTTCAATAATGTTTATTGAAGAGGACTTAATTAATTGTAGATTAATCGTCCGAGCACCATTTTGGCTTGGAAAAGAAAGCTTGAAAGCAAGATTTTAAGGAGTAAACCTTTGACCTCTTAAAGGTTTAAGGTAACTAAGGGAACCTTACTTTGGATAATTGTTTGTTAATTAAGTTTTAATTCTGAAAATGTATATATTGGCATGTATAATTTAATTATGAATGTGAAAGCATGCCATAAACCTTGATGATTGATTGAATTGTGAATGTGCATATTTGTTTGTTTTGACTTGGAATGTGGAGTTGAATTCAAAGTGATTTTCAAAACTCAAATATATACATATAATGGAATGAGATGTGTGATGATATGTGATGTGATAATTATATGTGAATGAAGAAATTAATGATTTAGTAAAGTGAAGAATGTTTGTAAAAAAAATATAGATGCTCGTTTGGGTAACGTGATATCATAAACCCAATGTATTAATATTGAATGAATGAAATTATGAAATGAGTGAGATTATACATTGCATGATTATTTGACAAGAGTTAATTGTAACATCCTGAAACTTTAAATATGGAAGAGTTGATTAATTAAGGGATAAATTAGTTAAAAATGTGGTTAATTTATTTAATTATGTTTTTGGGTTGTTAATTAGATTTTTGGGTCATATTTGGCTCTAAATTGAGATAGGATGAAAGTTAGATCAAGTCGGGTGGCATTAGGGGTAGCAAAATCAACATTTTACTCACTGCATCGTGAGCCGCGGCTTGCGTGATGTGTGCTGTGGCGCACGGCACAGTAGACAACTTGAAATTTCAGAAATGATCAGAAAAAAATTAGATTTTATGGTGGAAAACCTAAAGCATGAAGGGGGAAGCTTTGGGCACTACTAGGGCATCATTTTGGGAGGATTTTAAAGAAAAATTGAGCCTTTAAACTCTTGAGTAAGTTTCCTACCCTTATCCTCTATCTTTTCATCTCATTTTCCATGAGATTTGGAAGAGTGAGAATTTGGTCTGATTGGATTAAGCCATGAGTCAATGTTTTGAAGGTTTTTATTGACTCTAAAGGTTCAATTTAGGTTTATTGATCTTGAATATGTGGTAATAGGAAGCTACTTTCTTGTTTGGTGAATTTTAGATCAAGCCCTAACTTGATCATAAGGTATTGAAGTGTGATAAGTTAAAATATTAAGTTTTATGTTGTGATAAAGTAGAAGGAGGCTTAAAGGGATTGTGTGAATAAATTGTAATCTTGACAAGCCTATTTGTTGAGAATTTAAGTGAGAAGTGGGAGGTTATTATTAGCTAATAATGCTTGTGTTAATTAAAATTAACATATAATACTTGTTAATGTAGATTGTGGAGTGGGAAGACTTACCTTGACATAAGAAGAGAATTAGTACCACGGGTAATCCTTTTGGTAACAAAAGGGTTGAGGTAACTGGATAATTTGCATTGTTTATTACTTTATATAAGTTATTCTCAAGTTGCTTTTCTAGAAATTATTGAGTATATATGTATAAATTATTTAAAGGTTAACTATTTTAGAAAATGAGTGGAGTATTGCTTTCTAAAATTCTATATTTTTGTAATAAATGATAAGATTTTGTTATATTTATTTAGAAAGTTGTTTACGTATGGTCAAGTGGAGATATGTAGTGAAATGTGGCATATTAGAGGGTGGGAGATCACCTTAGTAGAGATAGTAAAGATTAAGTCCACATGGCATTGCTGGCACCTCGAGACGCCGGATGCAGCATTTACTCTCCTTAGTGCTTGAAAATAGGTGCGGTGTTGGAGACTTACTCTCCTTAGTACCCAAAATGGTGTGGAGTTGGAGACTATGCTCTTTAGCATTTGTAGGATACAGTGTTGGAGTAACGACACCCTAATTACTTGTAATAGGGGGAACCAGTAGTCCAGAAGTGGTTTAGCACACCTTGGCCAGGTAGTCCTACCATGGAGGGTGAGCTTGGGAGCCATACATGTGGTTTGATTGTGTGAAATAGCCTACTAGTTCGGTCAGGACTATTAGAGGACCGGATGGTTAAGCATCATGCATGCAATTTGTGGTGATCTTATATGATGTAATTATGTTACTTATTTTAATGCTTGTTTATAACTTGGCTTGTTAATCAATAATGTAGATTATCTTAGTTACTGAGATTTTTATCTCACCCCATGGTTATTATTTTACAGGTTCTACCAGTGAGACTGAGCCAAGGAGGGAATCGGGTAAGGGCTAGCATACTTGCTACTTTCTCATTGTAAAGCTTGATTTCATTTTGAGTCATGTACATAAACTTATATGAATGATATTATATGTTGCTAACTAGGAATGTATATCATTTTGATTGGTTACACTTGTTTCATACTATGTTGTTTTGTATTTTAGCCCAATATGGTATGTGATGTGAATATGTGAGAATTTTTGTGGTGATGGGCTAAAATACTAATACAAGTGCAAGAAATGTTTTATCTATGTGGTGACAATGTAATTGTAATGTATTATGTGGCAATAGAAGCCAAATAGTGCATCTAGTGTTGATTGTGTGTTTTGGCCATATTGGGTGAAATGGCCATTGAGTGGCTAAATTTTGTATTTGGTATGTTTCTGTGTAATTGATTGGCCAGTCAAGTTTTTTTTGGTCCATTGGATTTAGTTCAAGCCTCACATTGGGTTAATGGTGTAAGTTATGAGTTTTGGATATTTGGATAGTTGAAAATTTCTTTAAAAACTGACTTTTACATCTGAGTGTGTAAAATTCTCATACGGTGTCAAATCATAATAAAACTTGTACCATTAGTTAGCTTATTGAATAAGCTTTGCCTAGGCGCTTGAATCACTCCAATCAAACATCGGATGCAAAAATGGCAAGCGTTTGAAGTTCATCTAAAAAAGTAGTCATGATAGCATTGTTGTTATGGACACGTGCGCCGCGGCACATTTTGTACAAGCCGCGATACATGGTACAACAAGCGAACTTGGCTTTCTATGCCACATGGTGTGGTGCATAGACCACGAGCCGCGGCGCATTGACCAAAACACTCAAAAATGACATTTTTGGCCCTGTTTTGAAGTGGTTTACTTCCTAAAACTTTTCCATACTTTCAATACCCTTATAAATCATTAAGTTTGAACTCAAACTATCAATTTAATGGGTTTTTATGATATCCCAATTATTCCACAATTATTTTTAAAAGATTATTAGTTTTAATCCTTATATGGGTAATGTGAGATTAGGAGCAATCCTTACTCCTAATTATGATTGTTTGTTGTGATTGTGTAGTGAATTTTGATAATGTTAAGGTGGACATTATAGTTTGGTATCAGTTTCTCAGGTTATGAGATATGGTTGTGGTGATGTGTCTATTGCATTCATTCTTATTAGTTGGCAACTTTATGTACACAACTCTTTCCCTTTATCTCATTTCCTTTATTTCCTACTAATTCCCCTTTTTTACTTGGTTTCTTCCTTAGGAGAAGAGATAAATGGTTAGAAGAAGCATCCAAAATGTTGGTAATTTATCGAAGAATGATGGGCCTATACCAGAGGTACAGCCAGAGATACAAGTGGAACAACAACAAAGGCCCCAGGATAATGATGCAATTCTAAAAGAATTACGAGATATGATGAGGAATATTCAGAGAACTTTTCAAGACCATAACACTTTGCTCCATAATAGAGGTTGTGAGGAGGAACAAAGGAGACAAGAGGAAGCTCATGAGAGTAGAATGAAACCATCTCATGGTTCTAGTAGTAGACCTGGATTGTCTAGGACGAGAGCGGATGGAGATGCTCAAGGGATGGCTATTGATTGAGCATGGAGGACTTTCTCTCAGTTTAACCCTCCAACCTTTAATAGAACTATGAAGGAAGGAGAAGCGGAGAAATGGATAGAGAGAGTTGAGACCATCTTTGAGGTGGTACTGTGTTTTATGAAACAAAAGGTGATTATAGCCACAGTGTATCTTGTTGAAGATGCTAAATACTGGTGGAATTCTGTAAGACTAATAGATGGACGCCAGCTAACATAGGAACAATTCAAGGAAATGTTCTTTGATCATCATTTTCCTTTAGCTTTTAAAGATAAGAAAGAGGCCGAGTTCTATGCATATCGGTAGGGAGATCTTGATGAGGAAGCATTCATTCAAAAGTTTAATCAGCTATCAAAATTTTTTACTTATCTGAATGAGATGAGTGATAGCGAGTGGAAGGCCAAGAGGCTTTTGGAAAAGATGAGGCCTGAATATAGACAGCAAATTGCTCTGCTAGGAGTAACCATATATGGTGACATGTGTAATTGACTCCGAATTACAGCAAGAAGGGGTCGGGAAGTAGAAGCAGAAAAGAGACAAGATAGTCATGGGAGGTTCTCATCCTCCCTAGGCCTTTCTAGAGGAGTCTCTAAGAAGACAGGTTATGGCCTGAGTAGTTCTATAGCATCGGGCAAGAAGAGTCTTGTTAGAGGATCACAGACTCAGGGAACATTTCAGAGGGGTGGATTTAGGAGTTTTGGTATTCCATAACTATCCCAATAGGCTTCTAATATGCCTGCCCCGACCTTGAGTACAGCTCGACTATCACCGTATGCTAAGTGTGGGCAGTCACATCCTGGGAGGTACTAGGCATGTTTTAAATATGAGAAACCTAGCCATCTAGTAAGACAATGCCCTGAAGGAAGAGTGGAGGTGGCAGAGCAAAGATCTACCATTTCAAGATGAGTCTACACACTATCTCAGGAGGAGGTAAAAGCATTGCCAAATTTGATAAAAGGTATTATTTCTATCTGCGAGCAGAAAATTGAAGCATTGTTTGATTCTGGTGCTACACATTTGTTTATTTCATATGAATGTGTAGAGAGGTTGGGACTTCCTTTGCATGAATTGCCTTATGTGATTAAATTGTCTATGCTAACTGGGTCATCTGATATGACCAATAAAGTATGTTTGAATGTAGAAGTAAGGTTTGAAAATCATTCAACCACTCTAGATTTGATCTAAATTCTTATGAAGGGTTTAGACGTGATTATCGATATGGATTGGTTGATGGCAAATAATGCCATTTTGGACTGTGCTAGGAAGACAGTTTTCTTACCGGTACATACTATACCGGCTAATATTCCTAGCGAGTCTAAGTTCTTATCAGTGGTGTAAGCAAAGAAACTAATGCAACAAGAGTGTATGGCTTATATAGTTTTCTTCTCAGTACATGGGGTCTATAATGGAAATATTGATAAGATTGAGGTAGTGAATGAATTCCCTGAGGTATTTAAGGATGATATGTCTGGTTTACCTCTAGAAAGGAAAGTGGAATTCACCATAGACCTAGTGCCAGGAACTGAACCAATCTCAAAGGCACCATACTGAATGTCACTAATGGAGTTAGCTGAGTTAAAGAAGCAGATAGAGGAGTTACTTGAAAAAGAATTTATTAGACTTAGTATGTCACCTTGGGGATCACCTGTGCTGTTTGTTAAGAAGAAGGACAGTAGCTTATGGCTCTATATTGATTATAGACGGTTGAATAAGGTAACGGTGAAGAACAAAAATCCTTAAGTATTGATGATTTGTTAGATCAATTGGTGGGAGCTTCGGTGTTCTCAAAAATTGACCTGAGGTCAGGATACCATCAATTGAGAGTGCGCTTGGAGGATGTGCCCAAGACGGCTTTTCGTACCAGATATAGGCATTATGAGTTCCTAGTCATGCCATTTGGGTTAACAAATGTGCTTGTGATTTTCATGGACTACATGAACCGCATATTTAGCCTTACCTAGATTAATTTGTAGTGGTATTTATTGATGACATTTTGATATATTTTAAAAATGAGGAGCAATATGCGAAGCATTTGAGGATTGCTCTACAAATTTTGAAGGACAATAAGCTCTATGCCAAGCTTAGCAAGTGTGAGTTCTGGCTACAAGAGGTTTGATTTTTAGGACATGTTGTGTCGGTGGAAGGGATTGCGGTGGATCCGCGTAAAGTAGATGCGGTGTTGAAATGGGAAAGACCTAGTTCTATAAATGAAATATGGAGTTTTTTAGGATTTGCTGGATATTATCATAATTTATCTAGGGTTTCTCTCAGATGGTTCCATCATTGACTAGGTTGACCCAAAAAGATCAGCTATTCATTTGGATGACAAGTGCGAGATTGCATTTCAAAAGTTGGAGGAGAAACTGATTACGACACTAGTGTTGATTATTCCTAATCCATGATTGCCATATGAAGTGTATACAGATGCATCTCTAAAAGGTTTGGGATGTGTGTTGATGTAAGATGAGCGGGTAGTGTCTTATGCCTCTAGACAGCTCAGGCCACATGAAGAAAATTACCCTACCTATGACTTAGAGCTTGCTGCAGTTGTGTTTGCATTAAAGATTTGGCGGCATCATTTATATAGAATAGTGTTTAGTGTTTTCAGTGACCACAAAAGCCTGAAATATTTAGTTGATCAAAAGGAACTTAATATGAGGCAAAGAAGTTGGATGGAGTCCTTGAAGGACTATAGCTTCAAATTTAAATACCATTCGGGAAAGCAAATGTGGTTGCAAATGCCTTAAGTCGAAAGTCATTGCATGTCGCTTATCTAATAGTGCAAGAGCACAAATTATTGGAATCCTACTTAGATATTTAGCATGACTCACCAGAATTTACTTTGTGTAGCCTACATTCCATAGAGATTACCAATGAGTTTTGGAGAGAGTTAAGGACAACACAACTTGAGGATGAGTATCTATTGAAAATTCGAGAAGATGTGGAGGAAAGGAGAACCATAGACTTTGGTTTCAGTGATGATGGATATGTTGTATATCGAGATCAGGTTTTTGTACTAGATGAGGGTGATTTAAGAAAGAAAATTTTGAATAAGGCATATAAGAGTAGATATACAATTCACCCTGAAGCAACTAAGATGTACTAGGATATGAAGTGGTATTGGTGGTGGCCTAGAATGAAAAGGGATGTTATAGATTTTGTGTCTCGATGTTTAATTTTTCAAAACTAAAATTGAGCATTAGAGACCAGTAGAAACCTTACAACCACTAGAGATACCGAAATGAAAGTGGGATAGTATATCTATGGATTTCATTTCAGGATTACCAAGAACACAATCTAGTCATAATTCTATCTGGGTGATTATAGATAGATTGACAAAGTTAGCCCATTTCTTGGCAATGCGAATAAGTGATTCATTGGAAAAGTTGGCCGAGATTTACATTTAAGAAGTTGTGAGATTGCATGGGGTGCCAAAGAATATTGTCTCTAATTGTGATCCGAGGTTCACCTCAAACTTTTGGAAAGCATTGCAGAGAGTAATGGGTACTGAATTAAGATTCAGCACAGCTTATCATCCACAGATTAATGGACAGATAGAAAAGACTATACAGATTCTAGAGGACATGTTGAGAGCTTGTGCCTTGAAACTGAGAGGCAATTGGGATAGCCATCTTTCTTTGGCAGAGTTTGCCTACAATAATAGTTTCCACTCCAGTATAGGGATGGCTCCCTATAAGGCACTATATGAAAAAAAATGTCGATCTCATCTTTGTTGGGTTGAACTGAGTGAGAGAAGCATTATGGGTCCTGATATTGTGGATCAAACGACACAAAAGATTCAAAGGATAAGGTAGAAACTTCTAACGGCTCAGAATAGGCAAAAGAGTTATGCGAATAGATAGCGAAGGGCTTTGGAGTTTGTGGTTGGTGACCATGTTTTTCTAAGAGTTTCACCTGTGACGAGAATAGAGAGGTCAATCAGAGAAAAGAAATTATCTCCTCGATTCATGGGTCCATTTGACATTCTCAAGAAAGTTGGGCCAGTTACCTACTGATAGAAAATTAGTCGCTTATCCTCAAAATTACACTAAAGCTAACCCTAATGCAATATAGGGCCAACCCTAGGTCATCTCCCAAGGAATGGTTTTAAGTCTAATTGAAAGTTATCTAGTGAAATAAATCAACCAAAGTTTGTAGGAATTTAGTTACCTAGCTAATTACCTAATGTGCAAGTAATTAAAATGCTAGTGAAAGTGAGTGAAATGAACTTCCCTTTTCACAATAATGGAACCCTAGAGATTAGTTGATTTTGGACTCATTATCTTCTCATGATTAGGCCAAGTTTAGCTTCCCTTTCCTCTTGACTAAAGCTGTCATGACTTAAGAAAATTATCCTAAGCCAATTAACCTAATTAGCTAACCTCCCTAGGTCTTAGATTAAAGTCCCTAGTTTAATTAACCAATTGGTGAAGACATTAGCCAAGTGATTCACTCAAAATCCTCTCTCAACAGCCATGGTCAAACACATAAATTGAGCAACCACAAGATTATGTCAAGCTACTCAACAACACAAGCATTAACACCACAAGATTATGCAATATTAACACAAGAAATTCACTAATTGAAAAACACAAGATTATGTGCCAAACAAAGAGTGGCAAAATTCAGTCATGGCTGTCCAAGGAAAAAATTAAATGAAACAATCCTCTCTCTTTACATCAACATCAAATTCAAATTAGCATTTATAAGCTAAGATGATTAAACCCTAGATTAAGGAATCTAACCATCTAGTAAAAAGAGAAGGGGATAGGAAACAAAAGACCTTAGCCAATTTGAAGCTCAAGACTCATCCTCCATCTTCATCTCTCTAGGATTCCATAAAGAAACTTAGCCGATCTTCATCTTCAAGAACCCTAGTGATTGATTGCTTGTGAAGGCCAAACTCCATAGCTCTTGAATGATGGAAATGAGCTTCAATCCTTGTGAAAATGGAAGGGATGGAACGAAAATGAAGAGAGGAGAAGAATGGTATGAGTTTTGTGGAGGTTTGGTGGCTGAAAATGGAGGTTAGGGTGCTGGAAAATGAAGAACAAAAGAGAGAAAATGAAGAACACTATGAACAAGAGAGAGAGAATGTGGAAGATGAATGAGATATGTGTTGGATCCCATTTGGGGCTTAAAATGGCGTGCTCCTTGGTGTCTCCCATCAGCTGAAGCTTAATTAAAATAAAGAAAAAGAAATTAAAATGTAAATGGGAGCCTTGTCACACTTGCAAGGTGGCAATTTCCTATTGGTTTGTAGATGATTCAATGTGTGCCTAATTTCCCATGTGTCATCCACATCATTTTAGCTGATTTAACCCCTCAAAATAATCATAATTCACGTGCAAACCATCAGCCATTGACCTCAAGGAGTGTTGACCTCAATTGCCCAATTGATGCACAAGTCACATGCCACCTATGTCACATAAATCACATAATTCAATTAAATAGCATATGATATAATAAAACCTAATTCATGTCCAAAATTAAATTCATAATTAGAAGGGAGAATTTATTAAATTAACCAAGTTTCAGGCTGCACAAAATTATATAAAAATTTTCACACAAAGGCAAACTAAAAACTAGGACAAACTAAGACACTTAAGAAAGTGTTGACTTTTTTATTTAATTACTCCCAAACTAAAATGAATTTTAAAAATATAATTTCACCATTCATCAACTAGACATAAAATGCACTTTTTAAATTTTTCTTGTATATTTTCTCAAAAGTTCATTTTTTTGGACCAAAATGCCTCTAGTACACTGAACCTAGAAACTTAGGCAAAGTTCTAAATCTAATGCAATGTGTGCACATGAAGGTGATAAATCATTAATAAAATGGTCCTAATTGACAAATAAAAGTGGGTAACAAATGTGTTCTATCAATTCCCCCACACTTAGCTTTTGCACTCCGGGCAAAATCAAGTGAAAAAGGTCCCAAAAGAAACTATAAGACAAAGAAATAAGAGAAAAACATTGTTTGAAGTCACTAAAATACTAGCTCATGAACTTCTACAAATTATCAATCAATGTGGCAATAATTAGGAAAGAATTAAGCACATCACAAACAAACCCTTACCAAGAATCAATGTCAAAGAGTAAGCCTCTCTAGGTTAAGTGTTTGCTCTCATCACTTAAAGTGTATAAGGTATTAAATTTCACTCAAAATTTCTTAGGATAAACCCTACTATAAATTTGTAACCCTTCTACATCTCCATCACTAAATAGCACTTGCAATCAAGAATCAAGTGGACTTTATTAGGTTGTGATATAGGTAATGAAAGGATGTCTAAGAAATGCATGTATATAAAAAAATAGGGTTAGCATCAAAATAATACTAAATCAAGATATATCCCCTTAATATGCAAAACATAACCTAACTCAATTAAGTGAACACCTTAACACAATGAGGATGGAAAGAAATGATAAGAAATAATAAAACAAATGGAATGGATGAGCTAGGCAACTTTTTTTTTTCTTTTTTTTTATCTCTTCTTCTTTTTGTTTCTTTTTCTAGCAACTTTATTTCTTTTCTTTTTGACTATATTTTTTTTTTCAAATCTATCTTTGTTTTTTTTTTTGTTGCCCCTAACTCTTTGAAAACAATGGAAGTAATGGATGTAATGGTGTAGCAATAAAGGATAAAGAGTAATGGATAGAAAAATAATAATAGGCATCCACTCATTTGATCTAGGAACATGCAATGAATATTAAAAAGACATATAAAAGTGTAACATGCATTCCATGGGGAAAAATAGGGTGAATATATATATACATATATTTAAGAATCAAACTAAAGGCTCAAAGTGGCTAACAAAGGATAATAAATGATAATAGGTTGGCTATTTGGCTTTTGGCTATTTTTTATGAATGCCATCTCTCATCTCCTATCAAACAAGTGCGAGATATGTGGTCTTAATTAAGAAGTGAAACAAATTCTAGAGGGTAACATCACTAAGGAATTAATCACACATGAGTGTTTAGCCTCTTCCATGAAAGGGTAATATGCCACTCTAATCCATTAATTCAAGGTAAAAGAATATTCACTTCACACCTATTCAATCCTAAAAATTACCACATCTCAAGAATCAAAATATCCATTTAAGAGCTAGGTAATTAAGTAACCTCAAACAAAACAAAACAAAGCAATTTTTTTTTTTTTGCAAAACCAAACAAACAAAACAAAATCTTTATTTCTCTCCCCCACACTTAAATCATGCATTGTCCTCAATGTATGTATAGACTAATGATAAAATAAGGTGTGATCAATAATGAATGCATAACAAAAGTGTGGTCCAAAATTTTTTTTTTGTCAAACTAAAACACAAAACAAAGAAGTCAAATAAAGCAAATAAACTCTAATTTTCCTACGAGGTTCATCTCCCCCACACTTGCAATTTACTCAATCAACAAATCAAAGCATAAAGCAAACTAAAGTAAAAAGCAAGGGTGAAGAAGATACGAACCTAGTTTAAATCTCCACAAGCTCTTGAAGTTAAAATTTTCATCTTTGAGGAGTAGCATGAAGCTACTCATTATCATCTTCATTCCAAGCATCTTAAGTAGAGGCTCAAGATCAATTTGTAATGGCTCCAAGATGTATGGTGTAGAATCTTTCATAACTTCATGTGGTTGATCATCTTCATGATTAGCAAGGTCTCTTCCATTGCAATGATAAATCCTCTAAGTACATGGGGGTTCTTGGCCATATCATCATTTAGACCTATAAAATCAACAAAGAACCCTTCTTCAAGCATATTGGGTTCCAAAGAAGTGCACTCATGATTAATTTCACTCAAACATGCATCATCAATTATTTTATCAAGTAAATGATTGCTACTATTTTCAAGCACAAATGAATTAATTTCTAAACAAATAGGGCATGGAGAATCATGTGAACAATCACAAGTGAATAGGAAATTAGAACAAGTACTATGAAACAAAGCCAACTCATCATCAAAATCATCAAGCATTAAATCAATGTTATTCTCATTACTATTTGGCTTTGTAAAATCAATTCCTTGATTTTCAACCTCCTTGTCATCTTGAGTTATTTTCAATTCCTTGTTCAAATCCTTAGTAGGAGCCACAGCCTCTTCAAGTTGAGCAAGTTTGAAATCAAGAGATGGTTTGGCTACATTGCCTTGTTCACCTACAAAAGAAGGTAAACAACCTTTCTCAAGCACATCATGGTTAGAAGAAACAAGTGCATGTGCACTATTAACAATATCACAAGAAGGAATTGGAATTTCAAGCATACAAGATACATCATCGCCACCATCAACATCCATTTCATTTTCTTTATTCAAGCTAAGTGAAGAGTCAACACTTTCAATGATATTTGAATTTAAATCAAGATAATTATCATGTGAACTCAAAGTGTTTTTCTCCCAAGGGTATACTTTTTCACAATATAATTCATGCTCAAACATCCAAGGTGATTCAACTATAATTTCTTCATCTACGTCATCATCATTTAAATCATTATGCTCATCATTAGATAAAGTCAAATGTGAAGAAGAATCAACCTCAATAGGAATAGGAGAAATTACCTCTTGAAGTAAGGGTTGGATTGACTCCTTCTCTTTTGGAGATTGAGTGGCTTGAGGTGTATTTATATTCTCAATAGCTTCATGAGCAACTTTTTGTGTGTCTTCAACTTGAAACATGTAATTTCTCTCTTGTGAGGCTTGGGCTACTCCATGTGGTTCACAATATCCTTTTAGAATAGGACAATCATAATAGAAGTGGGAGATAGCCTCACAATGCACACAATAAAATTTACCCCTTTGTGCATATAATTTTTCTAGATGCTCAATGTCAATGGATGGTGTACGCTCAACATGAGTGCTTAGATTGGCTTCAAAACTCATGGGATTGGAAAATTCATAATTGTGACTTGGATGGAAATGATCATGATATGGGGGTGGATAATCAAAGTTATATTGTTGAAATTGATTATGGAAATGGGATGTATGGTCAATGTTAAGCGCTGGAAATGGATGGGAATGGATGTCAAATGAATGATGGAATGAATCATGATCATGAAACCAAGCCATAAAATGCAATGAAATTTATATCCACAAGCAATGATTCAAATTCAAGCTCAAAATGATGGAAAGACCAAGGAAGCTCAAATGATATGTCCTTTGCAAGTGTATGAGTGGAAATGCAAGCAAACAAAAATCAAGAGAAATTTTTTTTTCTTTTTTTATTAGAATTAAAAACAATAAAAATGAAAAAAAAAATAAAAAACAACACTAAACAAGTAGAAAGAGAGTTAGAAATGCTCAATCAAGAAGCTTTACAATTCTGGAATTTGCACAGTAGGCTTTTTGGAGATAGTGAACTTGTGGATTTTTTATCAGCCAATCCATATGAGAAATTCGCCTGAAACTTTTACGAGAGAGACAAGAGATATTCATAAAAATTATATAAAAATTTCAGATTACAAATCCCTCCCAATCGTTCCCAGAAGTTTTCACAAGTTGGTCCACAGGTCTGGAGAAACAGGATTTCGTCCAGAAGACCTTCAGAGCTTCTAACAAACTTTCAAATAGGAAAATGGAAAAATTGAAGAAACTCCTAAACACAAGAAACAAAGATAAGACAGTGATAAGAAAAATGAAACTGGAATCAATCAATTTGAACGCACAGAGAGGGAGATATGAAAACTCAAAGTTGAAACAGGGTTTTAGGAGTCCTCTGTAAAGGCTCTCTGGACCTTGTTAAATTGTAAAATTTTCACAGGACACATCCCACATCCAAAATTGACCAAACAAATTTTAAAATGAAGCTAAGATATATATCTTTCAATGAAATAAATTTGAAGTTTAAATTTCCTCAGATTCATTCCCAGTTAATTTTTCAATTTCAAGCAGAGACACTAGAAACAGAGTATCATCAACTCTATACCAAACCAACGAAAATTGCACTAATTTTTTTTCTTTTTTTTTTCTAAAACAGAACAAAAACACTCAAAACACACAAAAGACACTAAACAAAACACAAAACACAAATTTTTATAATTTTTCAAAAAATTTTCCAGGAACACTAAAAATGTAAATTAAGTACTAAACAACCTTAGAATTAAACTTAAACCATTCCCCGGCAACGGCGCCAAAATTTTGATAGGAAATTAGTCGCTTATCCTCAAAATTACACTAAAGCTAACCCTAATACAATATAGGGCCAACCCTAGGTCATCTCCCAAGGAATGGTTTTAAGTCTAACTGAAAGTTATCTAGTGAAATAAATCAACCAAAGTTTGTAGGAATTTAGTTACCTAGCTAATTACCTAATGTGCAAGTAATTAAAATGCTAGTGAAAGTGAGTGAAATGAACTTCCCTTTTCACAATAATGGAACCCTAGAGATTAGTTGATTTTGGACTCATTATCTTCTCATGATTAGGCCAAGTTTAGCTTCCCTTTCCTCTTGACTAAAGCTGTCATGACTTAAGAAAATTATCCTAAGCCAATTAACCTAATTAGCTAACCTCCCTAGGTCTTAGATTAAAGTCCCTAGTTTAATTAACCAATTGGTGAAGACATTAGCCAAGTGATTCACTCAAAATCCTCTCTCAACAGCCATGGTCAAACACATAAATTGAGCAACCACAAGATTATGTCAAGCTACTCAACAACACAAGCATTAACACCACAAGATTATGCAATATTAACACAAGAAATTCACTAATTGAAAAACACAAGATTATGTGCCAAACAAAGAGTGGCAAAATTCAGTCATGGCTGTCCAAGGAAGAAATTAAATGAAACAATCCTCTCTCTTTACATCAACATCAAATTCAAATTAGCAATTTATAAGCTAAGATGATTAAACCCTAGATTAAGGAATCTAACCATCTAGTAAAAAGAGAAGAGGATAGGAAACAAAAGACCTTAGCCAATTTGAAGCTCAAGACTCATCCTCCATCTTCATCTCTCTAGGATTCCATAAAGAAACTTAGCCGATCTTCATCTTCAAGAACCCTAGTGATTGCTTGTGAAGGCCAAACTCCATAGCTCTTGAATGATGGAAATGAGCTTCAATCCTTGTGAAAATGGAAGGGATGGAACGAAAATGAAGAGAGGAGAAGAATGGTATGAGTTTTGTGGAGGTTTGGTGGCTGAAAATGGAGGTTAGGGTGCTGGAAAATGAAGAACAAAAGAGAGAAAATGAAGAACACTATGAACAAGAGAGAGAGAATGTGGAAGATGAATGAGATATGTGTTGGATCCCATTTGGGGCTTAAAATGGCGTGCTCCTTGGTGTCTCCCATCAGCTGAAGCTTAATTAAAATAAGGAAAAAGAAATTAAAATGTAAATGGGAGCCTTGTCACACTTGTAAGGTGGCAACTTCCTATTGGTTTGTAGATGATTCCAATGTGTGCCTAATTTCCCATGTGTCATCCACATCATTTTAGCTGATTTAACCCCTCAAAATAATCATAATTCACGTGCAAACCATCAGCCATTGACCTCAAGGAGTGTTGACCTCAATTGCCCAATTGATGCACAAGTCACATGCCACCTATGTCACATAAATCACATAATTCAATTAAATAGCATATGATATAATAAAATCTAATTCTTATCCAAAATTAAATTCATAATTAGAAGGGAGAATTTATTAAATTAACCAAGTTTCAGGCTGCACAAAATTATATAAAAATTTTCACACAAAGGCAAACCAAAAACTAGGACAAACTAAGACACTTAAGAAAGTGTTGACTTTTTTATTTAATTACTCCCAAACTAAAATGAATTTTAAAAATATAATTTCCCCATTCATCAACTAGACATAAAATGCACTTTGTAAATTTTTCTTGTACATTTTCTCAAAAGTTCATTTTTTGGACCAAAATGCCCCTAGTGCACTGAACCTAGAAACTTAGGCAAAGTTCCAAATCTAATGCAATGTGTGCACTTGAAGGTGATAAATCATTAATAAAATGGTCCTAATTGACAAATAAAAGTGGGTAACAAATGTGTTCTATCACCTACCAAATCACCTTGCCACTATAATTATCTAGGATTCATGATGTTTTTCATGTTTCTCGACTGAAGAAATATCAACTTGATCCATCTCATGTCATTGAACTTGAAGGGTAGGGTTGCAAGAGAATATGACTTATGGAGTAGAGCCAGAATGAATAGTAGATGTTAAAGATAAGCAATTGCGAAACAAGACTATTCAACTGGTTAAGGTGGTGTGGAAAGGAATGGCTCCTGGTGATACTACCTGGGAGGCAGAGGACAAAATAAAGTAGCAGTATCCCTATCTGTTTCCCTAGGCATGTGTTGTGGCTGTTGAATTTTAGGGGCAAAATTCTTTTAAAGGAGGAGAAAATGTAATATCCTGAAACTTCAAATCTGGAAAAAGTTGATTAATTAAGGGATAAATTAGTAAAAAATATGATTAATTTATTTAATTATGTTTTTGGGTTGTTAATTGGATTTTTGGGTCATATTTGGCTCTAAATTGAGATAGGATGAAAGTCGGATCAAGTCGGTGGTATTAAGGGTAGCAAAATCAACATTTTGCTTGTTGTGTTGTGAGCTGCGGCTTGTGTGATGTGCGTTGCAGTGCACAGCACAGCAGACAACTTAAAATTTCAGAAATGATCAGAAAAAGTTAGATTTTGTAGTGGAAAACCTAGAGCATGAAGGGGGCAACTTTAGGCACTGCTAGGGCATCATTTTGGGAGGGTTTTAAAGACAAATTGAGCCTTCAAACTTTTAAGTAAGTTTCCTACCCTTCTCCTCTACCTTTTCATCTCATTTTCTATGGGATTTGAAAGAGTGAGAATTTGATCTGATTGGATTAAGTCATGAGTCAATGTTTTGAAGGTTTCTATTGACTCTAAAGGTTTAATTTAGGTTTATTGATCTTGGATATGTGGTAATAGTAAGCTACTTTTTTGTTTGGTGAATTTTGGATCAAGCCCTAACTTGATCATAGGGTGTTGAAGAGTAATAAGTTGGGATATTAAGTTTTATATTGTGATAGAGTAGAAGGAGGCTTAAAGGGATTGTGTGAAAAAATTGCAATCTTGACAAGCCTATTTGTTGAGAATTTGAGTGACAAGTGGGAGAATTGGGAGGTTATTATTAGTTAATGGTGCTTGTGTTAATTGAAAATTAACATATAGTACTTATTGATGTAGATTGTGGAGTAGGAAGACTTACCTTGACACAAGAAGAGAATTAGTACCACGGATAATCCTTTTTAGTAATAAAAGGGTTGAGGTAACTAGATAATTTGCATTGTTTATTACCTTTTATAAGTTGTTCTCAAGTTGCTTTTCTATGAATTTTGAGTATATATGTATAATTTCTTTAAAGGTTAACTATTTTAGAAAATGAGTGGAGTATTCCTTTGTGAAATTCTATATTTTTGAAATAAATGGTAAGATTTTGTTATATTTATTTGAAAGTTATTTATGCATGGTCAAGCAGAGATATGTAGTAAAATGTGGCATATTAAAGGGTGGGAAGTCACCCTAGTGGAGATAGTGAAGATTGAGTCCATATGGCATTGCTAGCATCTCGAAACACCAGAAGCAGCATTTACTCTCCTTAATGCCCAAAAATGGGTGCGGTGTTGGAGACTTACTCTCTTTAGTACCCAAAAGGGTGCGAAGTTGGAGACTATGCTTCTTAGCATCCGTAGGATGCGGTGTTAGAGTAATGACACCCCAATTACTTGTAATAGGGGAAACTAGTATTCAGAAGTGATTTAGGACACCTTGGCCGGGTAGTCCTACCATGGATGGTGATCTTGGGAGCCATACATGTGGTTTGGTTCTGTGAAATAACCTAATGGTTTGGTCGGGAGTATTAGAGGATCGAATGGTCCGGGATCATGCATGCAATTTGTGGTGATCTTATATGATGTGATTATGTTACTTATTTTAATGCTTGTTTATAACTTGGCTTGTTAATTGATAATGTAGATTATCTTAGTTATTGAGATTTTTATCTCACCCCGTGGTTATTATTTTACAGGTTCTACTAGTGAAACTGAGCCAGGGAGGGAATCGGCAAGGGCTAGCATACTTGCTACATTCTCATTATAAAGCCTGATTTCATTTTGAGTCCTATACATAAACTTATATGAATGATATTATATGTTGCCAACTAGGAATGCATATCATTTTAATTGGTTGCACTTGTTTCATACTATGTTGTTTTGTATTTTAGCCCAATATGGTATGTGATGTGAATATGTGGGAATTTTTGTGGTGATGGGCTAAAATACTAATACAAGTGCAAAGAATGTTTTATCTATGTGGTGACAATGTAATCATAATGTATTATGTGACAATAGAAGCCAAATAGTGCATGTAGTGTTAATTGTGTGTTTTAGGCCATATTGGGTGAAATGGCCATTGAGTGGCCAAATTTTGTATTTGGTATATTTTTGTGTGTTTGATTTGTCACTTAAGTGTATTTTGGTCCATTGGACTTAGTTCAAGCCTCACAATGGGTTAATGGTACAAGTTATGTGTTTTGGGTACTTGGATCGTTGAAAATGTCTTTAAAAACTGACTTTTGCATTCGAGTGTCTAAAATTTTCATAGGGTGTCAGATTGTAACGAAACTTATACCATTAGTTATCTTATTAAATAAGCTTTGCGTAGGCGCTTGAATCACTCCAATCTAACATCGGATGCAAAAATGGAACGTGTTTGAAATTTGTCCAAAAAAGCTATCATGACAGCATTGCTATTATGGACACGTGCACTTGCGACACATTTCGCGCAAGCTGCAGCACACGATACAGTGAGCGAACTTGGCTTTCTGTGCCACATGCTGTGGCATATAGACCATGAGCCACGACGCATAGACTAAAACACTCAAAAATGACAATTTTGATCTTGTTTCGAAGTGGTTTACTTCCCAAAACTTTTCCATGCTTCCAATACCTTTATAAGTCATTAAGTTTGAGCTCAAACTATCAATTTAAAGGGTTTTTATGAGATCCTAATTAGTTCACAATTATTTTTAAAAGATTATTAGTTTTAACCCTTATATGATAATGTTAGCTTAGGAGCAATCCTTGCTCTTAATTATGATTGTTTATTGTGATTATGTAGTGAATTTTGGTAATGTCAATGTGGACATTACATTTATCAAGAGAGAGGAGAGTAGATAAAATCTATATGATATTATTGGCTACCTTTTAGCACACAAAGGCTAAGCCTTGCCCCACTGTTTGTCAAGGAATTG
The DNA here is from genome assembly GCF_029017545.1 of Prosopis cineraria. Lineage (NCBI taxonomy): Eukaryota > Viridiplantae > Streptophyta > Magnoliopsida > Fabales > Fabaceae > Prosopis > Prosopis cineraria. The sequence goes on along the minus strand of NW_026555336.1, from coordinate 11,004,000 downwards.
TCCCATAACTTTTTAGAGACTAAAACCTACCCATTTCACCTGTTTATCAAGAAGATTAGCTTAGGATATGCAACACCCCAAATATTCAAGAGTGAGGTAAGCGATGGTCTGAGAGTAAGTTATGTGATCTTTAGCTAGGTCACACCTTATAATTGGTAAGCTTAGGTAGTCCAATCATACAAATGGAGCCTTGTTTGTTATTATAACCCACGGTTACAATTGGAAGATGTAAGGAGGGTATAAGGTGGAATTGATCATGTATGTGTGTTTATCTGGTACGCCACATAGTTGTTAAGTTTGTGGCAAGTCATGATACTAAATGTGCTATGGTCACATGATTAACTGTAATATGGCAATGTGTATGGAACTAATGAATTGGGTCATTATCCATATTGTGTATCTTTTAGTAATGAACTCTATGAATTGAGATGTGAAACATGTAAGAAAATTAATTTGAGAAAGGACAATTTACATTACATGTAATGGTATATTTTAGGTGATTAACACCTTTTTCTATGAGTTAAAATCAATTGATATACAATTGAATAGGGTAGGTGTACCTTGGTTATCAATGGCTAGACTCACCCCTTTATTTTAATATTTTACAAGCTCTAACTCCGGTGCAGATAAGGAAAAGGCTCCCAAGGCTTAGGAATATAAGATTCCTACTAAATAGCCTCTTAACTCCAATTATTTTTGTGCAATATTTGATATATTGCTAATTAGGTTATATTTTGCATACACTTGTGTTATTTTATTGTTTGTGATTTTTGGAATGTATTTTAAGCCTTGGAATGTTGTTTATGAGATTTGTAAATATTGTTAGGGCCAAAATACTAGTGTAAGTATAAAAATGTCAATTCAATCATAACTTTGATTATTTGTGGTTAAATGCAATGCCAAGACCTCCCCTTTCTATTTTATTATTAAAGGGGATAAGGAGTGAAGGTTTGATAATGTGGTGTATATGTGCATGTGGTGTGTTGTACAGGTCAACCTAAGTCCATTAAGTATGGTCTGGGTGTTAAAAATGGCTTTTGGCATATGTGCTGGGTTTTGGACACTCTTAAGTTGTGAAAATAGTTTGAAAATGAGTTTGGATATCCAACTTTTTTGTGTGACTTAATTTGAAAGCAAAACTCATGTCATTAACTAGTTTATGAAAAGAATTTTTTGTATACACTTAGATCATCTTATTAGGACATTGGATGAAGAAATAAGGCATGTCTAAAGTTGCCCGAGTTTGTTGTAAAATGTCAATAGAACTACAGTCTGAAAACATGCCACATGCTATGATACATGTGCAAATTCCACAATGCACTATTCTGTTTCTTAATTCTTGATATTTTTCAAATGAATTTTGAGTCTTTTCATTCTTTTGAGGTATCCCATGCTTCTGAAATATTTTTATACTCTAATTTGAGGTTGATCAAATGATGTTTAAGTTATTTGTAACTCATAAAAAAGGCTTTAGCTACTTGTTTTCAAACTTAAATATTATGGGATCCCATTTACTCAAAAGTATATTTTTAAATAAATTCTTTAGAATTTTAAATAGTCAAGGTTAATCCTATTTTCTTTAGATATCTTTCTCGATATCTTTAATTGTCCTAGTGATGTGGTTAATGTCAAAAGACATTACATGTAGGGCCTACATGTAATAATAAGTGGGGACTCTGGCCATAACTTTTAGGGCTAATTTGCCCTTGAATTCTTTTTTCAAGAGTGTTGCATACCCTGAAATATTTTTAAAATAAAATTTAATAAATATTGTTAAAATATTAAATATTTTAGTATTTAATAATTTAAATATTATTACTTATAAATATTCATCCAAAATTTATAAATTATTTTTTAAATATTAACAATCAAATTATTTTTTTAGAAATTTATAGATGATTTTCAATTTTTTTATATATCGATCATACTTTTAATATTAATTAAGTTCTGTAAATATTTTAGGTCTCTCTCTATAATTTTTTTTGTCAACTAATGATTTTCCTCCAAAATATTGTCTTTAATTTGATTCTATATGCTTGAGGAAAATCTAAAAATAGATTAGCAACATAGTTGAGGAATTTTTTGCGTAGTTACTAGACTTGCTGGAGTCATCACAAGCAAGGACCAATGTTCTTCTTACTCATAAAGAGCAAGTTTAGTAGTTATTAATAATTTTTATTTGTTTCAAACTTATACCTTTTGAGAATTGAGTTCTATACATTGTTTTCTATTGCATGGAAGTATAAAGAGAAAGAGAGTAATGTTCACCTCGACATTACCATAATTTACTACAAAAGAATTGCCACACAATAGTAATTAAGATGCACTAAGCATTCCTAAGCCTTAATTCACTCAAAAGAGTTTAAAGAAAATTAATAAGATAAAACACATTCAAAATAATTAAGATTCTATAAACCCTTTTTAAAAGTTATTTGAACTCAATATAGTAGTTTAAATTATATTCACTGAAACAAGATATTTGCTAAAATAGGACAAGGCGCCATAGCATATGGCTCATGTGTTATAACATGTAGCACAAAGAGGTCACACCTCACTCCTTCATATTGTCATTGAAGGTTGGTAGACTAAACCTCACAAAGGTCATTCAAGCTTAGTCTACTGATAGATCCACATTAGTCCCAACAGCTTGTCTACTGCCAAAATCCTGAAATGGTTTATGTCTATTGTGGCCTTCCTCCTAACAAATCTGCTCTAACTTTTATTCTATCACCATGGCCTCCTTATATCCACAACCATGTCCTCAATTCCCCTAACAACTCATCTCATCTATCTTGCAATTGTTGCTCAACTAGTTGAACCTCTACTATAGTTCATTAGCTATTGATAAGCACCCTGATGCCTGAGTACCTCTTCTTATTTTCTCTCCTCATAGGGATAGTAAACAAAAGATGAGGTGTACAAAAGGGAAAGAGTGGTGTAATGAAAGAACATAAGTTTTCTTTAACTAACATGAATGTAATAAACAAGGACAAGAACTAAATCTCAAAATTCTTGAAACTGATACCAATAATATAAGGCCTTCTTGACATTATGGACTACACGCAAACACACTAAGGTTTAGAATAGTAAATCATAAAAGATTGGAATCCTACATAAAATTCCTTGGAAAACTATTTCAAATAGGTTAGAAATCTCTCTTATGCACAGTGGAAGCATAAGTTTGTATCATAGCACTCTAGAAAAAAAATAGAGGCGAAATAGAAAATTTTAGGCAGATTGAGCCATATGCCATGACATGTGACACATGTGCCACGACATATGGTACTGAGCCACCACATCTCGCTCTATGACATGCACCACGGCATGTACTCCATGTGTCGCAAAGCACATGATAGAATTTTACTATCATGATAGTTCACTAATGCAAACTTTCAACATGCATCATTTCTACATCCGATGTCCAATTAAGATGGTTCAAGCACTTGCACGAAACTTATTTCAAAATTTAGCTAATGACACTAGTTTTATTTGAATATGATATTTCATTTAAAAATTGAACACCTAAATGTAAAATAATTGTTTTGAGTTATTTCCACTCACTCAAGCATTCCAATTCTAAACCAAGTGTTATTGGCCACTTCTAGGGCCTTGAGCACATTCAAAAGAACATTTAACACCTAGTTGACTAGTTACATACATAATATCACACACACAAAAGTTTGGCCATTAAACTACCTATTTCACACAATTAGGCAAAGATCACACTTTCACACACTTTTACCACAACATATTATATATACATACTTGCATTATATCTCGGCCCTGAATGACTCAAACATCACATATATCACAAATGTACACATTATAGATCCAAGTTACACAAATACGCTCACTAGTGATATAACTTTCCTACATGTATATATTATCCTATGGCAACTTATATACAACACATTATTTATAACCTCCTCCTATATTCACCTAATATAGGGGAAGATTATAGAGTTAACATATCACATGTCACCATAGAAATCAAGCATCTCATTTGAAAAGCTTTGACCAAATACTTATTTTGTAAAACCATTCAAAAGCATATCTTACCAGAGAATACACAGTGGAAGAAAAACATATATTTATCTAATGCATAATGGATATCACTCATGAACACTATCATTTTAATAGCATGCATCGCGGTGTGTAGTACATGCACTGCAACATATGGCACTGAGCTACATGCTTAGCTTGTTCTGTGTTATGCTCTGTGGCATGTGTCACCATGTACAGCAATGCTTCTCTCTAAATTTCTAATGTCATTTTGACAACAAAATTAATGAACTTCGGGATGCGCTATTCTCACATATGATGTCCGATCAAAGTGATTCAAGCACCCACATGAAGTTTTATTCATAAGCTAGCTAATGAACAGGTTTGAACATGATTTAATAGTCTGACTAAAATTTGGACACTAGGTGCAAAAAGTCACTTTTTTGAAAAAATTTGGACACCCAAGTACACAAATTAATCCCTTTTTCTCATTAGATCACACTAGACCTTAAATCAGTCTAAAAAGACCTAACACACCTAATTGACCATATTATGTCACAATCACACATATGTATTGAAATTTGACCCTTCTACGATCAATTTTCACATTTTCTAAACTTTACACTTGCCATCTCTGAACATAACTTGACCTAACTGACCATTTTCTAATCACATTCATATACAATCACATGTATTACTCAATCTTAGCCCAAAGTTACTCATTTCATCATAATTTCTCACTTGGGCATAAGATTCATCAACATCAACAACAATTCAACACAAACATACTCAAATCATAGCTTCTTGATTTATTTCATCACATACACATACAATTGAGCTAAGATTCCACAAAAATCATTACTCAAGTCATGCATGCAATCCTATGACAACTCTTTTACATATATATACACAAGTTTCTTAGTTCATTACACAATCTCTGAAGTCACATGGCTTCAACAACTCAAGCTAGTCCAGACTCACTTCCCTTGCCCTGATCACTGCATAGTCCTATAAACAGGTAACCACGAGGGTGAGATAAAAATCTCAATGACAGAATAACTTACTCATTTTGACTATTACATGCAACAATATGGAAGTAAAGCATAGTATACCATTTAAATCACATTAAAATAGCATTTATATCATATATTTAATCCCCCACTTTTCACTACTTCACATAATATTCCATAGTATCTCATAGCATCTCTTAGCATAATTACTACCGACTGAACCTCTAAATCATCCTGACAAAAACCATAGGCTCACCTAAGACCTATGTATACTCTCATTGGCCTTGAGCTCATCTGCAGTAGTAGAATCACCCAACAAAGATGTTCTAATGCACATATAGACTATAGTTTTCCTCAATACACATAATGGGGTGTCATTGACTCTAACACAGTATCACATAGACACTAAGGAGTCTCACATCTCCAAAATTGCACCTCAATAGGCACTAAAAAAATCTTCTCCAACACTGCACCTTATAAGGCACTAAGGAGAATTGTCTCCAACACTACACCCTATCAGGTACTAAGGAGAATTGTCTCCAACACCGCACCCTATTACGGCACTAAGGAGAGCTTGCCATATGATCTTTATCATCACCTCCACTCAGGTAAACTCCTACCCCTATGATCATGCTTTCTAAACCATTTAAGATTTCCATTTACCATTTTACCCACTTTCTCAAACATAACATATATATATATATATATATTAACACATCATTTGAAAACACCCATTTCAATGCTTTTATTCAGTCAAAAGCTATTTCATACAACATTCACACAATGCTATAAAACATGCTTAATCCAAAAATAATTCATGTACTACATAACATACTCACACACAGTTATAATAAATAGTCAAAAAAAGAAAGTTATTCAGTTACCTCAACCCTTCTGTCACTGAAAAGGTTACCCGTGAATTTTAAATACCATAATGGCTTATCTCAAGCTCCTTTTCTCTACTTACACGTCCAATATGCCAATCTGAACACATTTGGCACATTTTAGTCATTTAGTTTATTTTGATCAAAAACTCATATTTATTATCTAGGGCTATATTCATCTATAAACTAATTCCCATTTATCCATTCTAAGCCCATTACTACCCGATTATTACTTTACATTACCTCAACTAATTTATTTCACTTAAATCATATTATTGCCATAAATTCTCTCTCTCTAAGGCCAAATTGAGCCTACAGACTTAAAGCTCTATTGTTCAGCTTTAAATCAATCACAAAGCTCTAACTTAACTCTTAAGAACTTTTTTATTACTATTAGGTAAGAATCAAACCCTTCAAATTTCACTGATTCAATTTTTTCATAATTCATTTTTAGAAAAATTTGTGTAGAATGGAAGGTAAGATTTATATGTAGCTTATCTAATAAGTTACCGATCAAAAGTACCTTCCAATGACCTGAAATAGCTACCCTAGCTTCTCAACCCTTCTTCTCTCCTTCTCTCATATGTTTCCAAAATTTTACTCCTTTGAAATTTCACGATTTATGAAGGCAATGTCTGGTCTATGCACTATAGACTATGCAACACAAGCCACAACGCGTGGCATAGTAAGATTTATTTTCACCACATGTACTTGCTTCGACCCAAAACGTACTCCTCTCACCCATATCTATTCATACAACACACCAACAAGTCAAATTATCAAGTAATCATCTGAATCTCTAATCCTACACTAATTACCACTCTACCTTCAACTAACCACTAATCCCAGGATTAAGAAATTTAAGATATTACATTATTAACACAATCAATTTCATTACATTAACCCCAAGTGGGATAGAAAGAGAGCCTCTAATCTCAGCCTGAATCTTTCCCTTTCGAGCTACCAATGTCAGACCTTGAAAAAATGAATAAGCACAGGTAAGATAATAATCTCAATAACCAAAATAATTCATTAAATACCTATTAGCAAGAATAACTACATATAAGTAAACAAAATCATTCTAACATTCACAAATAGTAAATATATACACATGCATAATTATAGTCATTTCTCATAGAAACCACACATACTAGCATGATCCTCTATCTGTCGATCCTCGAAGCTCCCCAACTAAAATCATAGACTCTATTAGACCAATCACATATTGATCAGAGCACACTTTCAGTGGTAGAAATACTCAATCAAAGGTATTCTAACCCACTTGAGGACTACAGTTCCCCCTTTCACACACACTGGGGGTCTTGTTGACTCCTAACTGCACCTTCACGAGTACTAAGGAGTTGTCAAACTGCTTGGATGTCCCATGGTAACAGTCATAAATAATATGTTGCACGAATGTCCCATGGTGACAATTCAACTATATGGATTTCTTTACAGATATATCTCCATCACTCACACAGAGGGTAAACTATCACCCACTATCATGATCATGCTGCTATCATATGCATAAAATCATTTACTTCCCACGCTTATAGATTTATAGATATAAATATATATACACATACTAAATTTTCTTTTTAAAACCATTTTTAACTAAATCCTCATTGACACATCAGTTGAATGCTAAAACATGCACATTGTAAAAGATATTAAATTGGAAATCATAAAATCACAATTTTTTGCCTTCACTTATACATAGTTACACTAGCTAATAAAAATAACAAACTATTCAGTTATCTCAACGCTCATGTTCTCAAGAACGGTTACAACAACACAATTATCCTTACTTGGATTCCTTTCGCTCAACCAATGCACAATTTATGATAATCTACATAAATTAGCACCTTGAGTCAATCATCAAATTGACTAAAAGTACTAATTGCAACAATTAAGCCTCCATTAACTTCCATTTATCCTTCCTAAGTCCATTTCATCCTTCTAAATTCTTTTGACACTTAAAGTAACCTTAATACATTTCTTATCAATCTTTACCCATTTTTACTCATTAAAATTATCTAACTTAAGCCTATAGCTTTAAAGCTTTACCATTAACTTTCAAACCAGTCGTAAAGCCTTTTTATTACAAAAAGGTAAGAAAACAACCCTTTAAAACTCCTGATTCAATTTCTCTATAACTTAGTTAAGAGAAATTAGTATAGGATCAGAGCTTAAGGTGGTATGAAACTTATTCAACAAGTAACAGGTTAGAAATATCCCTCGAGTAGCCATGAAGCTTTACCCTAGCAGAACCCTTCTCCTTCTTCTCTCCCTTACGCTCCTTTTCCTCTTTTCCCCCTCTCTTTTCTTTTGATCCATGAAATTTAAAGTTAGAAGTTTATGCCATGCGCCACAGTACACACAGTATATGTCGCAGCGTGTAACACAATGAGGAAAATTTCATCATGCTTGAATGCTTCACTCCGTATCATCATTCTTCCACTCAATACTATCCATTCAACATTCAAAGAAGCCAAAACCTTATCTTGCCATCCAAAATCTTGATTATCCAATTAATCTACTAAATTACTAATTTACCCATACAATAGGAACTAGTTTTTTTTCTAATAAAATTTTATGATGTTAAACAACCCTCATCTCCTTTCCCTAAAAAGCCACCCATCCTTAGCTTGAAAGCTTAGCTTTAACTATAGGAACCACATGCAACCCTTAAAGCGTGAGTTCCTAACTTTTACAAAACAAATTACTTCTCTCTCTCTCTCTCTCTCTCTCTAACCTCTTGAATTCCTAAGGTGAGAAGTGAAAAGGAGAGAGGAAAGACTTCTCAAAATGCATGATAGTCTGAAACAGCTTCTAGTATTCCAACTTGTTAAACCCTAGCAAGCCTTTTTTTTCTTCCCTACAAGCTTCCAAATTCTTAAATTCTCTTATGCCCTAATAGCTGATTCACGCACTTATAAACTTACTTGTCATTTGTAGTGACACAACATGTGCATGGCACAGAATGTGCCATCATACATTCTCCTCAAATCTGACCCTAATTCACTTTTAACTCCTTCCTAACTAGACTCTAAAGCTTCCAAATGATCCAAAACTTCCATTAAAAATTTAAAAACATAATTAATCAAATTAATCCACATATTTACTAATTAAACCCTTAATTAGTAATTAAAACTGGATTAAAAAATTAGGATGTTATATAGAGCATTTCCTAAGAGTTGTCATACTAAAACTCTACTTGTATTATGTTGTTTTTTCTACCTCTAACCAAATAGCAACTTCGCACTCAACACAATTTTGCAAATAATGAAAGCATGGGAAAACACGAGGGGATGGAAGACATTCTTTATTTGGTAAGATGATCATTTGTAGTACTAAAACTCAATGATTTTATGTCTATGCTTGAGAGTTTTTATGTAACCTAATTCAAATGCACAGATATTTGATTTTCAACATGTTTTGGACTTGAATGCCAATTATCAAACTCTATGTTCATTACAAGGACCAATTTGGAGATATAGCGTGGGTTTTTTCAAGTTGAATATGTTGAATTCACTTACCCACTTAGGCCAAACCCTATATAAACATGGTTTAAAGGCATGTCATGGCATTCTACATAAATATAAACATACAAAGTGCCACAAAAAATAAATTGAAACATAGTTTAAAGTTCTTTACCGTTTTATATCCACCAAGCATGCTTCTAGAAGTAGGATCGTCCCACACAAGTAGCAGAACTCTCGCACCTTCTTGGGATTTGATTTTGAGAAGATCACCTAATGTACAAGCTTTAGCATCATCAGTATCTCGAACCAGTCTAACATTGTAGTATACAGACCACCCCACAATGTATACTAATCGTTGGGCCTGACTTATTGCATCAAAGATGTCATGCCAGCAATTGCCATGCTCATAATTCACACCACCTTCGATCTTCAAATTAGGAAGAAGGGAACCTCCATGAACATGAGCATCTTGATAAAGTCTAACTCGACCCCCATTCCTAAGGGGAAAGTACGTACCTGGAACCCCCTCATAGCTAGGACCTGTCCCTATACCATGACCATAAAGAGCCACCTTATCAAAAGGAATGTATTGAATGGATAAACTCAAGACTGCTCCATCTTTGCAAGGTTTCCCACTAGAATTAAGGATTGGAAATGACCCTTCAACTTTTGCGCCTTTGTATAACTGTTCCACTGGAATTCCAACCGCACCCATGATTTGTGAACCCACAATATCGCTCTCCTTTACCACAAAGTGTACTTCTGCAGCATGATGTGCTACAGGAACATAGAAATGCTGCATCCAGATAGGGTTCTCATCGTTCTTGATTACAAATGTCCTTGCAATTACAGCACCCACCAGAGATACAGTCACGTAAGGATCACTAGTAATGATTGTGTTGGACACATGCCCTTGAATTTTTTGGCCAAGTTTTCCAGGTAATCTGGAAAACATATCCCCCATTTTCTGATGGAACATATCTAAATTGGGCAGGTTTCTAGCCCCTTTTACGCATATATCCAAGTTTCCATGCAGAAGCAAGACCCTCAGGGAACTCGTAGTGGTTTGAAACGGAACAACTAGGTGGCCCAATCCATGGTTTGAACCTCCAAAAGATAGTGTTTCGCCAAAACCGAAATGAGTCATGTAAGAACTAATTAACAAGAGTTTTTTTCGCTGTAAAAGGTCCAAAATAGATTTGGTGAAAACTTAATTGGATACGGAAGAACGAGCAATCTGAATCTGAGTAATATGAAAAGAGCAAAACAAGCTTCAGGGAAAGAAATGATTGAATCGGAGAAAGCCTGAAATCACAATACAAAAAAATTATCATCCATGGAATCTGAGAAATCCTCCTTGACTCACCTGGTAACTACAAAGAAGGTGATGGCAGAATGAATGTGTACAGAAATCCAGTGCATTTATCCATTATTGAATGAGAACTGGGGGAGGAAGACGAAAGGAAGCTACTTCGATCGACATCACGAACAGCGACACAAAGTGGACTTTGAATGTTGAATTATTTTTTTGAATTGAGTGAGTCAATGGAGTAGAAGAAGCCCTCATGCCCGAATATTTAAAATTTTTATTTTATTAACAAATAAAGTAATTAATAATTTAAAGGCAACTTTTTCAAGTTTCAAAAAAAAAAATAAAAATAAAAAAAACTTAGTGAAAATATTTATAAAAAATTAATTATATAAAATTTATTAAGAACTTAGTTATTAATAAATTTTATAACAATTAATTTTTTTGTGTGAGATTTGTATATAATTATTTTTATTAGAATTTCAGTCCCGTGTTACATAATTTATACACATACATGGATTAAAATCTTCCTTGGGGCAAATGTGTTGAATTAATGTTTTCATATATTGTCTTTATTTAAACTTTATATTATTTTTTATTTAAATATTTTATTAAGTTAAATTCAAATGATATTCTTATTAAATCTAACTGAGAGAAATTCCCCTCTTCTTTTTTTTAATCTTCACACGAATTACATTTAAATTTGAAAAGGGTTGATATAGTTATTTGACGATATGTGATATTAAATCCGCCAATAAAAAAACACATATTGTTTGGAGACGGTAAAAAGATGTAAAATATTTCTTCACAATTTTTACCATTGTAAATAAAAAAAGTTATATAAATAAGCAAATTAGTCCCTAAGCTATAAGTTCAAAAATACCTAAGATCACAAATTCATTTTTTTAAATTTTTCTTTTAACTTTTGAAAATAATGCAATCTGACTACTATTAACATAAGCTAACTTTAATAGTCAGTTGGCCAAAAATGATACAAAAGGACCCAAAAAGCATAGAAAATGATGAGGAAAATTTTTTGCCCAGTTCTGTAATTTTTTGGATCCTTTTTCTTGGTCCTTTATTGTAATTTTTGAATCCTTTTTTTATAATTTTTGATATCATTTTTTGTCATTTTCTGATCAATTGATGATTAAAATTAACTTTGTTAATGGTAGGAATCAAGTTGCACCATTTTCAAAAGTTGAAAGGCAACATTGTACAAATAATGAGTTTAGGGTCCCAAATGCTTTTAAACATATAGTTTAGAGGTTAATTTGCTCATTTACCCTAAATACCTTTTAAATTGATTAAAATTAAATATTAACTAGATGTTTATACATAAAAGTCTAGGTGAGTTAAGTTTCGAGAACTTGTTAGAGCCCGTCCTTTTTATAATTTTTGATATCCTTTTTTTATCATTTTTCAGTCAACTGATGGTTAAAATTAACTTATATTAATGATGGCAATAGTTAGATTGCATCATTTTCAAAAGTTGAAAGGCAACATTGCCCAAAAAATTAGTTTAGAGTCTCAGACGCTTTTGGACCTATAGTTTAAGAGCTAACTTACTTGTTTACCCTAAACACTTTTATATTGATTAAAATTATATTAATTAAATCAGGACATCAGTTTCTTCATTTTGCTTCCGATGGCACCACGTGAGAGAGAGAGGTTGAGAGATTTTTGAAGGTACGCTCCATAATAAGATATTTTGGTGCAATTTCAAACTTTTAAAGATTACAAAAGTATTCTAAATATTTTTCTTGATTACATATCCTCTTTATTTTGGACCTAGGATTTGACAAATTTTGAGTTTTCAAGTATTTCAATTAATTATTTAGTTTTAAATTAAGCTAATGATGTTATAATAAGAGTTTGTATGGTGTAGATTTTGCTCAATTATCTAATTCGAAGAATTAAACTTAGGGTTTAGTTAAAAATTTGTGATTTATGATTTTGATGGTGATATATTTCAAATTTAATAGTTTATTTTAGGTTAATGGATGTTGTGCTAATGATTAAATAGATTGGTTTTGAGGTTATTATTGAATGTGAATATTAATGATTTTTTTAGGTATTGTAAATGTTAAAATTTTGAGATTTAGGATGATTTAAAGAAATTATGTGTTTAATATCTCTAATGAGTGAAATGACGTTATTGAATTATATGAATGTAATTGAAATTGAGAAATTTATTTGTAGTAGTAAATTGAAATTTATAAAAAAAAAAAATAAAGTTTAGACAAAATTAAAGTTTAAAGAAAATTAGGGCTTTTTTGTGATGATTAAGAGTTTTATTGGATTTAGAAGAAAAAAATGTTTGTAAGATATTGAGAGGATGATTTGTGGCTTGAGACAAGTTCTAGATTTTTAGAATTTATTAAATACAAAGTTAAAGCTCCCAAGAAGTTAATTATGTTAATGAGAGATTAAATGAGTGTATTAAAAGTGAATTAACAATAAAGATGATTAAGTTTTAAGATTTAAAGTGTATGGAAGGATGCTAGGTAATGAGGGTAATTAATTTAACCTAAAATTTTGTTGTGATTAGTGTTTAATAACTAATATTAATTATTGTTAGTATTAAATGTTATGTAAAGTGCGTTGTTAATGTTATTGGTGTCAAAATTCACTTGTTTCAAGCAACTTGCTTGTTAGGGGTAAACGTAAACTTTACTACTATGCTGTGTGTGTTGTGCAATTAGTTGTATATAATTTATTTAAATTAAGCATTATTTGGAAATATATACTTTACAAATGTATATCTCTCTGTTAAAAAATATAAAATATTTTTCACCAAATCTCATTGCCTATAAAGTAGTTATCTACTTTTAAACTAACCATATTTTTTCATATTTACTTCTATTAATCACCCTACAATAAATATATATAAACAAGGGCCATTTAAAAAAAAGTAATGATTACACCTCAAAAGATTAAAAAATACCTTACATTTTTAAATATCCAACTCCTTAAAAAGTGTCTTACAATTTTTAATGGAGAGAGTAATTGCTATATGGAAATAATTGCTAGTGAGATGAAAAATATTGATACACACACACACACAACTATGTTTGGTATGGAATTTACATATTTAGAAGTATGTGACTCTAGAATTCATATTTGTTTGAACATCATATATGTATGAATTGTTCTGTTATGGGAGATTATTTGTTGGCAGTAGGTAGCAAATTCAAGCATAAGTCGTGTCGAAGGACACTATCCTTAAGAGCTATTCTAGCACACTGGTACGTCCACACAACAGCTCCCTAGGATTAAATAGGCTCATCTTGCAAAATAAGCAAGGCAACAGAATAGTAAAAAACTGACAAAAACTAACTTAGACAACACAACACAACATCTAAGGAGGAGGAGAGAATCGGCTCGAAAGCTCAAGAGCCAACCAAGTTTATTTTGTCTACATACAATCCTATATATAGGCCACGACCCTCAACATGAACGATGGGACAAAAACACCGGATTAAACCACCATTAAGTGCAAGTTACAAGCACATAAACCTACCACTAAGCACTTGTTTGGAGCCATTTAGAGGATAATTATCCTTAATAAAATCTATTAAGAAATCTTTTTAAAGCCTAGAAAACAAATAAGGTTAAAATTTGAATTTCAAATAGCAAAAATAAAAGGTTTCTGGTAAGCAATTTTAAATAAATAATTATTTATTTTCAAAAAATATTATGGTAAAAAGTGTCCCAATATCGCCTTAACTCACATGTAGGGTGTTAAACATCTAAAAACTTCAGATTTGAAAAAAAAATTAACTAATTAAGGATAAATTAGTTAAAAAATGATTAATTTATTTAATTATGTTTTTGGGTTGTTAATTGACTTTTTAGGTCATATTTGGCTTTAAATTAAGTTAGGATGGAAGTTGGATCAAGTCGGGTGGCATCGGGGAGAGCAAAATTGACATTTTGCTCGCTACATCGTGAGCCACTGCTTCTGTGGCGTGCGCTATGGCGCACGGCACAACAAATAGATTAAATTTTGAAAATCATTAGAAAAAAATCAGTTTTTGTGGTAGAAAACCTAGAACACAAAGGGGACAGCTTTGGGCACTACTAGGGCATCATTTTAGGAGGATTTTGAAGATAAATTGTGTAACATCTGAAAACTTAAAATCTAGAAAAATTGACTAACTAAGGGATACATTAGTTAAAAATATGATTAATTATTTTAAATATGGTTTTGGGTTGCTAATTGGATTTTTGGGTCATATTTGGCTCTAAATTGAGTTAGGATGAAAGTTGGATCAAGTTAGGAGGTATCGAGCAAAGCAAAATTGACATTTTGGTCGCTGCATCATGAGCCGTGGCTTGTGTAGTGTGCACTGTGGCACACGATGTAACATCCTAAAAATTTTAAGACTCAAATTTATTTAAAAAAAATAAATAAAAATAAAATAAAAATCTATAATTAAATTAAAATTTAGAATAATTTAATAGAGGCCCAGAGTTTTGAATTTTACTAAGCAAAAGTTTGGTTTTATTTGATTTTTAACTATGGGAAAAATTACCAAAGTTGACCCGGGCTTTTGTGCAATAATAAAAAATGTTGGGCCCTTTCTTGTAATTTTCCCCAAAGTTTTTGACCAGCATTTTAAGGAGCAAACTGATGCAGAAACGCAGAGAAAATGAGAAAGGAAGCAAACGCACAAACGGGAGAGAGAGAGAGGAAGAAGAGAAGAGAAAGGGAGGGAGTTAGGCTTGGATCTAGGAGTCTTTGCGACCGTTGCGAGCTCGGCTACACGATAGGTAAAACTCCCTACTTCAATCCTCTTCTCTTTCTCTTGATTTTCTTCAATTTTAGAAGAGGAAATTTTTGGATTTTGATCCCAAAGGCTTTATTCTTGTAAGCTTTTGTTTCTTTGGATTCTAGGGAGCATGTTTTGAGTTTCTATATAGTGATCTAATGTTTTGAGTGAATAATTGGATGAAAAGAAGTGTTTTGGGCACAAAATAAACCTTGAGAATTGGGGTTTTGCTCCTCAATGGTTTAAGCCTATTGATTTAGTTATAATTTTGCTATTTGAGCCCAATAAGATTTAAATTAAGGTTGGTTTCATTATAAGGGCTAATGGTGAAAGTTGGTGACACTAAGTGAAGGTTTTTTAATTGATAAAAAAATTATATAAATTGAAACTTAGCCTAGTGATGGCTAATAAATTGTTTTGACGGTTTAAGTGATACTATGTGAATGGTTGGTTTAATATATGGACCATTAGGGTGAATTATGACTCATTGACCTAAGTTTGTGTGGTATGAGTTTATAGTCTTCATTTGCTATTTGTCATGATAAGTGATGTGGATCACTTATATGTTGTAGAAAATTGTTGGTGGAACTTATTGAGAAGTAAGGAACAAGCCGAGCCCTATTTGTACAAGGGGAACCCTTTTGGTACCAAAGGGTTGAGGTAACAGGGGAATTTATATTTCTTATTACTTTGTTTTAGCTATTTTTGAATAAATATTACTAGTTATCATGCATTACATGTTTTAAAAGATTAAATGTGCTTTATAAGGGGTTATGGGGTACTACTTTGATTATAGTGCAAATATGTTTTCTAATTGTTTAATAACAATGTTTTTATGGAAATGAGATTTATAAATATATACTACTTTAGAGTGTTGAATGGTCAATACTCAGGAAAGGTAGACAAGAGTAAAAGGCATGATCTCGGGGGAGTTCACCAATGAGAAGGTGTGGATTTTTGATATTCTATGGCACACTGTCAGTACTCAGTGTTGTCTTACGTATTGTGGGCTCAGTGCACTAAAATGGTTAGTGTATTGAGTGTGTTCGACACCTCTCAGTGGGGAGGGAATCTGACATATGAAGTGTGAGGTTGAGTGCCTAGGCCAAGGTAGCCCTCACATGGAGAGTAAGTCGGGCTGGCTCTGGAGGGAGTTAGCTTTGACTGCTCAGGATTCACGTCGAAGGGGCATAGGCGGTTCGGTGGATTAGATCATGCCTTAGATTATGTTTTGTGCCTGTGGAGGTACAAGTAGTATAAAGGTTTACCTGCGAGTGTAAAGAGTGCCAGGGGCATTCTGTTGGTCATGAAAGGCCATACGGCTTAGGTCATGCATTCATGCATTTTAAATGGCTAAATTATATACTATGTTGAATTTATATTCGTTTATTTGATTATGGCTTACTTTGTAATAATCAATGTAAATTTCGCTGTTACTGAGACTGTGGTTGTCTCACCCCTTTCTTTTCAATATTCTAGGTCCAGGCGAAGGATCCAGTGGTGGACGGGGAAAGGAGCAAAGCTAGGGGTTTGCTTGTGATTGTAAAGAACTGCAACCCCTTTCTTTTGAGCAAAATATTGTAATGTATTTAAGATTAGGGTGCCAGTAGGAATGATTATGTGTGTGTGTGTGAATATGTGTGGATTGTTGCTTGTGTATGAATTTTTGTCTGTTTGCAGACTTATGGCTAGGAAACTTGGTTTATGGTGTGTGGTTTTGATGGATTTACTTAGTACCAACCCCGTTTCTCTTACACGCAGATCTTTATATTTGATATGTATGTGATTTTATAAGCAAATGCAAAGTGGTTGCATTGCAATGTGTGCTATGGGAAAACGACACAGCTTGGATAGAGAGAGTGGGTGCGTGGCCCCACAAGGAGCTCTGAGCCAAGTGAAAATGTTTAGCATATGTATTTATATAAATACATGGTATTTGGATTTGATTATGACCACTCTGTATGATTTGTGCATTTTGGGGGTTTAGGGTCCATTTTGGGAAATGGCACCCGGGTGGTCAAATTTTGATGTATGGGGGTTTTCCATCATTTGAATGTTCTATCAGGTGTTTTTAATCTTATTTGACGTGTCCAAAGTGTTTCCACAGGTTTGTGACCATTAGGATGGGATTTGGACAATTTTGAAAATGGTTTTACCAAAAAGCTGCACTTTTGCATCTGGGTGTCCAAATCTTAATCCGACCGTTGGATTTCTCTAAAATTTGGGTCACAAGTAAACCTTTTATAAGCTTCGTGTGGACTTTGGAATCACTCCGATCGGAGGTATCAGATGATGAAATGGTGCACCTCTAAAGTTGGTCCGGAGGTGCTGTCATGACAGTTTTTAGCTGTCATGA